>NC_052309.1:38314523-38618690 GCF_016432855.1 Salvelinus namaycush | reverse complement strand
ATGATAGCATAAGCTACACATTCCAACCCACTCACAAGCATATGATAGCATAAGCTACACATTCCAACCCACTCTCAGGCATATGATAGCATAAGCTACACATTCCAACCCACTCTCAGGCATAGGATAGCATAAGCTACACATTCCAACCCACTCCCAGGCATAGGATAGCATAAGCTACACATTCCAACCCACTCTCAGGCATAGGATAGCATAAGCTACACATTCCAACCCACTCCCAGACATAGGATAGCATAAGCTACACAGTCCAACCCACTCACAGGCATAGGATACACATTCCAACCCACTCACAGGCATAGGATAGCATAAGCTACACATTCCAACCCACTCACAGGCATAGGATAGCATAAGCTACACATTCCAACCCACTCTCATTCATATGATAGCATAAGCTACACATTCCAACCCACTCACAGGCATAGGATAGCATAAGCTACACATTCCAACCCACTCACAGGCATAGGATAGCATAAGCTACACATTCCAACCCACTCACAGGCATAGGATAGCATAAGCTACACATTCCAACCCACTCTCATTCATATGATAGCATAAGCTACACATTCCAACCCACTCACAGGCATAGGATAGCATAAGCTACACATTCCAACCCACTCACAGGCATAGGATAGCATAAGCTACACATTCCAACCCACTCTCATTCATATGATAGCATAAGCTACACATTCCAACCCACTCACAGGCATAGGATAGCATAAGCTACACATTCCAACCCACTCTCATTCATATGATAGCATAAGCTACACATTCCAACCCACTCACAGGCATAGGATAGCATAAGCTACACATTCCAACCCACTCACAGGCATAGGATAGCATAAGCTACACATTCCAACCCACTCTCATTCATATGATAGCATAAGCTACACATTCCAACCCACTCACAGGCATAGGATAGCATAAGCTACACATTCCAACCCACTCTCATTCATATGATAGCATAAGCTACACATTCCAACCCACTCTCATTCATATGATAGCATAAGCTACACATTCCAACCCACTCTCATTCATATGATAGCATAAGCTACACATTCCAACCCACTCACAAGCATATGATAGCATAAGCTACACATTCCAACCCACTCTCAGGCATATGATAGCATAAGCTACACATTCCAACCCACTCTCAGGCATAGGATAGCATAAGCTACACATTCCAACCCACTCTCAGGCATAGGATAGCATAAGCTACACATTCCAACCCACTCCCAGGCATAGGATAGCATAAGCTACACATTCCAACCCACTCTCAGGCATAGGATAGCATAAGCTACACATTCCAACCCACTCCCAGGCATAGGATAGCATAAGCTACACATTCCAACCCACTCACAGGCATAGGATACATTCCTACCCGCTCACAGTAGCATGCGCATATTTATTTAACCTTTATTTAACTAGGCAAGTCAGTTAAGAACAAATTCTTATTTACAATGACTGCCTACCCCGGCCAAACCCCAGACCTATAGGGTGGCGTAGGAAAGCGGGCAAGCACACACGCTTAACACACAGGGGTGCACACAGTTTGAGAGCCTATTGTAGGTTCTATACACACCTGTACACACTCATTCATCTTCTTTTTGGAGGGCTTGTTTTCTCTATCGGAGCATGGCCATGCTGCTAGCTGGATGATAAGGCACAAACACAGCTCACTATGGAGAAGCACCATTGAGATGTCCACCCGGTGTCTGTCCCACCACCCACTGCTCTGCATGCCTTTGACAGAGACACACATGATGCACAAAGTGCTCCCCAGCCAGCCAGCCAGCCAGCCAGCCAGCCGCTGCCTGGCTGCATACTTTGCTGTGCGACAGTTCTCCCCTCTTTCCTCCTCCCCTTATTGATGCTCAGCTTGCTCCCTCGTATTCAGACCAGGCCTTTTGACCTTTCCTCCCTGCTACACTGGCCTGTTTGTGATTTGTTAGAGGGTGTGTTTGCAAGCTTATAAGTGTGTAGGAGTTGGGGTGTGTGTGTTCCTGTCTGAGTGCATGGGCATGTCTGATTGTGTGCGTCTGAATGCAGTTGTGCGTGTCTGGCTTTGTGCGAGTGAGATTGTGTGTTCACGTGGCAGCATGGCTCTGTTCATTTGATAGTGAGGGGGTCTACAGGAATTGTCTCCTTCCTGAGGATTACAGCAGCCCGTTCAACCTCACTACACATTCTCCTGGTGTTGAACGGAGACCAAATCCTGTGTGCGTGCGCGCGCGGGGGGTTGCCATGGCAGCAGCAGTTTAGCATACATTAGATATTAGCCCAACATTACAGCAGAGGTGGAGAGGAAGGCAGAGCAGGTTTGTGTTCTCATTCGATGAGAGAGACTGACAGTAAATGTCATTGTTAGGATGGGTCTGCTCGTGTAGATTGATATTCTTCCCCGAGGGAAGAACACAGTAAGGTTTTATAGCCTTCCCAAATCCCACTATGCTCTCTAACATACAGGCACATTCAGTACACACACACATGATCTCTTGCTCTCTGCTTAGGACATGTCTGTCCCTCTCTATCCCACTTCTAACTTCCCCCTATAGGCCTACTTCTATATGTCAGCTCTTGCTCTGTTTATCTATTTGTTTCTCCTCCTCTCTCACCCCCCTCCCCTCTCTCTCCCTGCCTCCCTTCCCTCTGTAACCCTCCTAGACCAGAGCATGGCACTATTTTGGGACTTGCGTCACCCCTTTCCTGTCCTCTCCATCCTGCCCGCCACGTGCACCGCTTACTAATAATGTTCCGTCCCACTCCTTTCTCTCCGCTGTGGTTATTTGCTTTCCAATAGTTTTCTAACCTCCTCAAGGGCGTTGAAATAAAATGAGCTCAGGAGAGGAGTCCTGAATACGTATCGAAAGTTGTTTACCTACTACATCTCAATACTGTAGGCTAGTGGCTACACACAAGCATTTTTTTCTAAATTCAGCCCATTAAAGGGCAATTCCACCACTTTTCAACCTCATTATTTCCAGCACATTACCTGTCTACATACACTGAGTATACAAAACATTAAGAACACCTGCTCTGTCCATGACAAGACTGACCAGGTGAATCCAGGTGAAAGCTATGATCCCTTATAGATATCACTTGTTAAATCCACTTCAATCAGTGTAGATAAAAGGGAGGAGACACGTTAAAGGACTTTTAAGCCTTGAGACAATTGAGACATGGATTGTGTATGTGTGCCATTCAGAGGGTGAATGGGCAAGACAAAATAAAGTGCCTTTGAATGGGGTATGGTAGTAGGTGCCAGGAGCACCGGTTTGTGTCTAGAACTGCAACGCTGCTGGGTTTTTCACGGTCAACAGTTTCCTGTCTGTATCAAGATTGGTCCACCATCCAAAGGACATCTTCGGTGTACTCAGTGTATGTGAAAACAATGCATTCCTACTTCTTGTAGAAGAATAAGTTCTACCCAATGACATCAACAACATTGATTTTCAAACACTGAGATTCGAGGTGACGCGGGGAGCAAGAAACTACCCTCCCTCTGGCTAGAAACTCGTTGCAGGTTTTGAAAATCACCGTTTATCTTACCTTTAATCCTACCCTGTCGTATCACAGAGAAGTGTTTTTTTAGGACCTTATCTTTTTAACCATAGATCATAAAAACCAGCTGTTTCCACATATGTAGACACTAGTGTGGTGCTGGAAATGATTAATATGAGTTTGTAATTATGAGGTTTAACGCATAGCCTGTAAAACATGGTGTACATTTGGTTGTGCATCAGCAGTTTCTGTTTGTCAGTCACTGACAGTCAATTAGCCCATGTCAGCTAACATTTATAGTGGTAAGTTAGTCTAGCCAGCTATTCATTCTGTTAGTCACTCACTCAGACTCATAGCAACCATTTTCTCTCCGTGGCAAAATGTGTAGAATTGGGTCCTCCCCCCCAAAAAAATCCCGTAGGTCCCCCAAAAGGTTAGGGACGGCTCTGACTGCATGTGTGGATATGGATGTGGGTACAAAGAGTTAAGATTTGTTTGTGGCCCCCAACCCCATCAAAGTTGCCCGTTCCTGCTCTAGCTGTAGATCAGGTTGCCTCAAGGAACCAAGTGCCAGCAAGCGTTTCTCCTCCTTGGAAAAGGAGCGGGGGACCGCTTACATTGAAACCAACACTTTAGACCTGACTAAGTTAGTGTCAGTAAATCTTAGGGACCGACCTGCAACATTCCATGGACCAGTGCCGGTCCGTGGACCAGATGTTGAGGAACACTGCTGTAGATCACAACATGTCCTGCTCACTAGATGGATGACGTCCCAGACAGAGCAGACTTTCAGCCCTTCAGCCCCATCTAGCTGCAGTCCAGCAAAGCACCACCACTCACTTCTACTCAGCAGCGCTCAGGTGGTTCCCCCTCCAATCTCCTACCCTAATAACCAACGGGCTTTTCTTCCTTGGCGTCGACGGGAGGATTATTTAATAACAAAACCAATGCGCGTGCAACCGTGGAGCAAAACAGGCAGGGTTGGCTTAGAGTCAAAGGATTGTTGACAACATGTAAACTATATTTCTTTCTTTATTAAAACATAAATACATTTGCACAATAAACACTTGTCTCTCAAATACGTTGTTGTTGACATATTAGCATAGACGTGACAACGAGCTGAAACGAGCCATCTACGATTCCCTACATGGCAGCTTCTTGTCAGTGTTGCTAACTATTAGACCGTCCAGAATCGCAACACACATACTTCTGCTCTATCGATGAGTGAACATAGTTTTCATGGCAATGTCAGCTAACCCGTCTATTGCAAAGGGTGGCGTGTATCCACTGTGTGCTAGTCTTGCCAAAAGCAAGAGAGAATCTTAAGAATATTCTCCTTAATGCCCCTTTCGTGGCAGCACAAAGCAGCTGGACATCTCATAGCCTACCTCTTACTGAGAGATGGACATCTTTTTTAATGCATGTAGCCCTAGATGTCAATGTATCCAACTCAGGTGGAGATGCAGCCAAAAATCCTAGACAAGTGCTACAGTCTTTTTCCTTCATCATGAATTTCCAAAAGCCTCTTTCTTTATTCTAGTTGTAATATGTAAAAACGTAACATTTTATGCTTCAGCCTCCACGCTCCTCATCGGCTGTAGGGTTGAGGTTAGGGTTAATAACACAAGCAGATTAAGGACATTCTTTCAGCCCTGGTGCTGTGGAACACTTGCCTGGTCCCAGATCTGTTTATGCGGTCTTGCCAACTCCAAGCAAAGAGGTGACAATGAGTGTAGGGGTTGGCAAGACAGCAGACCTGGGACCAGGAAACTAGAACACCGGGCACTTCACTCTCCCTTGAGATTCACCATCTTTATTTGTTTGGGATACATCTGTAATGTGCAGTTGGAAGATATTCTTCAAAGCAGCTCTACTTTGCCTGTGGGTGAATTACTACGCTATTGGTCGTATGAGGCCCACAACTTGTTTTTTCTTCAATGGAATTAGTGGAAACAGAAGAGAAAGGGAGTTTATTCCTAGGTACAACAGATGGCCAGCCTAAGGTAACTGGGGGGGGGGGGAGTGTGACTGTGTGTGTAACCACCTTTATTGGCCTGACTGACTTAACGACCTCCTTGGGGAGAGAGGGAGGGTGTGTGTGTGCTCACTGTGTGTGTGTGTGTGCTCACTGTGTGTGTGTGTGTGCTCACTGTGTGTGTGTGTGTGCTCACTGTGTGTGTGTGTGTGTGCTCACTGTGTGTGTGTGTGTGCTCACTGTGTGTGTGTGTGTGCTCACTGTGTGTGTGTGTGTGCTCACTGTGTGTGTGTGTGTGCTCACTGTGTGTGTGTGTGTGTGCTCACTGTGTGTGTGTGTGTGTGCTCACTGTGTGTGTGTGTGTGTGCTCACTGTGTGTGTGTGTGTGTGTGTGTGTGTGCTCACTGTGTGTGTGTGTGTGCTCACTGTGTGTGTGTGTGTGTGTTCACTGTGTGTGTGTGTGTGTGTGTGTGCTCACCGTGGGGTCTGTGTGTGTGTGTGTGTGTGTGCTCACTGTGTGTGTGTGCTCACTGTGTGTGTGTGTGTGTGCTCACTGTGTGTGTGTGTGTGTGCTCACTGTGTGTGTGTGTGTGTGTGTGCTCACTGTGTGTGTGTGTGTGTGTGTGCTCACTGTGTGTGTGTGTGTGTGTGTGTGCGCTCACTGTGTGTGTGTGTGTGTGTGTGCGCTCACTGTGTGTGTGTGTGTGTGTGTGTGTGTGTGTGTGTGTGTGTGCGCTCACTGTGTGTGTGCGCTCACTGTGTGTGCGCTCACTGTGTGTGTGCGCTCACTGTGTGTGTGTGTGTGTGTGCACTCACTGTGTGTGTGTGTGTGTGTGTGCGCGCGCTCACTGTGTGCTCACTGTGTGTGTGTGTGTGTGTGTGCTTACTGTGTGTGCTTACTGTGTGTGTGTGTGCTCTCACTGTGTGCGTGTGTGTGTGCTCTCACTGTGTGTGTGTGTGTGTGTGCTCTCACTGTGTGTGTGTGCTCACTGTGTGTGTGTGCTCACTGTGTGTGTGTGTGTGTGTGCTCACTGTGTGTGTGTGTGTGCTCACTGTGTGTGTGTGTGTGCTCACTGTGTGTGTGTGCGCTCACTGTGTGTGTGTGTGTTGTGTGTGTGTGCGCTCACTGTGTGTGTGTGTGTGTGTGTGTGTGTGTGTGTGTGTGTGTGTGTGTGCGCTCACTGTGTGTGTGTGTGCTCACTGTGTATGTGTGTGTGTGCTCACTGTGTGTGTGTGTGTGTGCTCACTGTGTGTGTGTGTGTGTGTGCGCTCACTGTGTGTGTTTGTGTGTGCGCTCACTGTGTGTGTGTGTGTGTGCGCTCACTGTGTGTGTGTGTGTGTGTGCGCTCACTGTGTGTGTGCGCTCACTGTGTGTGTGTGTGCTCACTGTGTATGTGTGTGTGCTCACTGTGTATGTGTGTGTGTGTGTGCTCACTGTGTGTGTGTGTGTGCGCTCACTGTGTGTGTGTGTGCGCTCACTGTGTGTGTGTGCGCTCACTGTGTGTGTGTGTGCGCTCACTGTGTGTGTGTGTGCGCTCACTGTGTGTGTGTGTGCGCTCACTGTGTGTGTGTGTGCGCTCACTGTGTGTGTGTGTGCGCTCACTGTGTGTGTGTGTGTGCGCTCACTGTGTGTGTGTGTGTGCGCTCACTGTGTGTGTGTGTGCGCGCTCACTGTGTGTGTGTGTGTGCGCTCACTGTGTGTTTGTGTGTGCGCTCACTGTGTGTTTGTGTGTGCGCTGATTGTGTGTGTGTGTTTGTGTGTGCGCTCACTGTGTGTGTTTGTGTGTGCGCTCACTGTGTGTGTGTGTGTGTGTGCGCTCACTGTGTGTGTGTGTGTGTGTGCGCTCACTGTGTGTGTGTGTGTGTGTGCGCTCACTGTGTGTGTGTGTGTGTGTGCGCTCACTGTGTGTGTGTGTGCTCACTGTGTGTGTGTGTGTGTGCTCACTGTGTGTGTGTGTGTGTGCGCTCACTGTGTGTGTGTGTGTGTGTGCGCTCACTGTGTGTGTGTGTGTGTGCGCTCACTGTGTGTGTGTGTGTGTGCGCTCACTGTGTGTGTGTGTGTGTGTGTGTGCGCTCACTGTGTGTGTGTGTGTGTGTGTGTGTGTGTGTGTGTGTGTTCATTGCGTGTGTCACAAGACAATGGAGGCTGTGCTATGACACAGCCCCACATGCATCATACTGGGCTTATTCTATGCAGGATGTCCTGTTGTGATTTTCCCCATCCGTTGTTAGTGCTGGGCGCTTTGGCTGTTCTCTAACATCTGATTCAACCAATCAAGGCCTTAAAAATAATAATATTAATAGAGACAGAGACTCTAGCCTTGGTTGGTGTTTTGCCCTTTTATGTCTTGGCCTTGTCTGTTTAGCCGTTTACGGCTCATAAAGATATACTGTACACTACCAGCACGATTTACCGCATGTATGGAACAGGATAACAACGTCCTCCAACATCAGGGTCAGCTCCCTACCCGGATCAGTTGTCAGTCCTCGTTCCAACATCAGGGTCAGCTCCCTACCCGGATCAGTTGTCAGTCCTCGTTCCAACATCAGGGTCAGCTCCCTACCCGGATCAGTTGTCAGTCCTCGTTCCAATTAGTGGTGGTATGTGTCAGGGTCAGCTCCCTACCCGGATCAGTTGTCAGTCCTCGTTCCAATTAGTGGTGGTATGTGTCAGGGTCAGCTCCCTACCCGGATCAGTTGTCAGTCCTCGTTCCAATTAGTGGTGGTGTGTGTCAGGGTCAGCTCCCTACCCGGATCAGTTGTCAGTCCTCGTTCCAATTAGTGGTGGTATGTGTCAGGGTCAGCTCCCTACCCGGATCAGTTGTCAGTCCTCGTTCCAATTAGTGGTGGTATGTGTCAGGGTCAGCTCCCTACCCGGATCAGTTGTCAGTCCTCGTTCCAATTAGTGGTGGTATGTGTCAGGGTCAGCTCCCTACCCGGATCAGTTGTCAGTCCTCGTTCCAATTAGTGGTGGTATGTGTCAGGGTCAGCTCCCTACCCGGATCAGTTGTCAGTCCTCGTTCCAATTAGTGGTGGTATGTGTCAGGGTCAGCTCCCTACCCGGATCAGTTGTCAGTCCTCGTTCCAATTAGTGGTGGTATGTGTCAGGGTCAGCTCCCTACCCGGATCAGTTGTCAGTCCTCGTTCCAATTAGTGGTGGTATGTGTCAGGGTCAGCTCCCTACCCGGATCAGTTGTCAGTCCTCGTTCCAATTAGTGGTGGTATGTGTCAGGGTCAGCTCCCTACCCGGATCAGTTGTCAGTCCTCGTTCCAATTAGTGGTGGTATGTGTCAGGGTCAGCTCCCTACCCGGATCAGTTGTCAGTCCTCGTTCCAATTAGTGGTGGTATGTGTCAGGGTCAGCTCCCTACCCGGATCAGTTGTCAGTCCTCGTTCCAATTAGTGGTGTTATGTGTCAGGGTCAGCGGTTCAAGGTGGCTGGCTGAGTGCAGTATTAGAGTCAGTGTCATAATGCAGCAGGCTGCTGGCTGCTCCCAGGGTCTCTCTCTCTGCTCCCTCTGTATCTTGGTCTTTCCCTCCATTCTCTCTGTCCGTCTGTCTACTCTCTCCTCCTCTCTGTCTGATTTGAGATGCAAGCAGCCCCATCTCCAGACCTGCATTGAAGCTGACAGTTTGAGGTCAGCCCCTCATGCATATACACCCCCTGAGGGGGCAGGGGGGGGGGGGTGTTTGTGAGAGAGAACATTTTCATGGTGTGTGTGTGTGTGAGGTCAAGCGGTGGCGGGGGAGGGGGTGTGTTTCTCTTTCCCAGATAAAGCTGTGTGCCTACCTACAGGATCAGCAGTTTTGTGTGCTGCTGGAGGAGGATGGACAGCGTTGTATTAGTACCAGGCAGCGTGCCAAGACATTGTACTGACTGTTTGTACGTGTTTTTCTTTCTTCTTTCACCAGTTCACTGAATTGGTCCAAAAAGGCTCTTGGAAGTCAAACATAGAAGGCCGGTGGGGTAAATGGTTGTTCTTTATGGTTTCATTCCTCCATTTAGGCTACATCATCATGGTAGTTAGTTCGTGCTTCAAAGAGCGGTGAAAGGGTTAGAAGTGGCCTACTGTGTCAGGAGCATTTCTGAAAATACATCAGTTTAATCACATGACTCTTATCTGAACACGAATTGGCTGTTACATGAGGACCAATGCTGTGTGGGTGAAAGCTTGAGTTGCATCAAATTATATCAGTGTTATAACACTGCTGTGTAGGTTTCATATTCGACCACACACTACCTATCATCCGCGTTATCCACTCCTCCTCATGCGAGGTGTAAAGTATATATTCCACACTAGACTGAAGCCTCATGTAAGGTTTACCAAGGTTAATCAGATTTTTTTCCGTTCTGAAGTCTCTGCTTTGCATACAGATGACTCATCACCACTGGCTACAGTCCCTCCACCCTGTTAATATCATCACCACTGGCTACAGTCCCTCCACCCTGTTAATATCATCACCACTGGCTACAGTCCCTCCACCCTGTTAATATCATCGCCACTGGCTACAGTCCCTCCACCCTGTTAATATCATCGCCACTGGCTACAGTCCCTCCACCCTGTTAATATCATCACCACTGGCTACAGTCCCTCCACCCTGTTAATATCATCACCACTGGCTACAGTCCCTCCACCCTGTTAATATCATCGCCACTGGCTACAGTCCCTCCACCCTGTTAATATCATCGCCACTGGCTACAGTCCCTCCACCCTGTTAATATCATCGCCACTGGCTACAGTCCCTCCACCCTGTTAATATCATCGCCACTGGCTACAGTCCCTCCACCCTGTTAATATCATCACCACTGGCTACAGTCCCTCCACCCTGTTAATATCATCACCACTGGCTACAGTCCCTCCACCCTGTTAATATCATCACCAGTATGATTCCCAGAGTGTATGGCCAAAGTTAATCACAGCTCTATCATGTGGTTCTCAGTTCCATAGGTGTGTCTCAAATGGCACCCTATTTCCTATATAGTACAGCACTTTCAAAGGTGGGTCACTACATAGGAAATGGGGTGCATCCTATATGAGACTGTTGGCAGCTACAGTGGCAGTTAATGCTGCCACTTTTCAGGTCAGCCGGTCTGACTGTTGCATTAATACATAGGAATTGTAGGTTCCATCGACTCTGGCCCCACAGCCTTTGATTCTAGTTCAATCTCGCCTCACACCTGTAGGCTCTATTCTCAAGTCATTATTATCAGAGAGGCAAATGATGTGAGAGGCCAGAGCGTTTCTTTGATGGCTCAATGGCTAAATCACATTGACATTCTCCCTCTGTGAAAGTGCTACTTTGCCTCCGCACATAATAACATTGACGTTCCTCACATTGAAGGTGCTATTTGGCCTTTGCACACACAGTATCCAGCTGGCGCGCACACACAGTCACACACACACAGACACACACACACAGACACACACACACACACACAAAAACCTGTTTGGTATCCTCATGGCTGCATCTATGCATAAAATATGGTGTGAGCACACAGACAAGCACAAGCCTCCTTTCACAAGTGAATATGTGACAGGCAATGTTACACCCTCACTCTGGTGTGTCCACATGTCTTTCACACACTTTGTGTGTGTGTGTGTGTGTGTGTGTGTGTGTGTGTGTGTGTGTGTGTGTGTGTGTGTGTGTGTGTGTGTGTGTGTGTGTGTGTGTGTGTGTGTGTGTGTGTGTGTGTGTGTGTGTTCCATCCCCAGTGCCAACTAATGGGTTATGGCATCTCGTCTAATTGAAATGATACATCCATTAACACCTTCTGGTCAAAGTGCCAGACTCTAAGGTGTCATATAACACACATTCTGTTCTATTCTCGTGGGAACCTAAAATACATTTCCATTCAGTCTCCGATTTTTCCCAAATCCAAAACCTAACCCTTATCACTTACTGTAACCCCAAACCCTAAGCTTAAAATACCCTTTGTCCTCATGGGGATGTGGGAAATGGACCCACGGGGGAACATTTTCCTTGTTTTACTTACCTTGTGGGGACTTTGGACGATTTTCGGTACCCACAAGGATAGAAGAACCAACACACACACCAGCCTCTAGGGTGCCTTTGAACTTGTGGCTTCCATATTGAGTTGACAATACATGACCATATATATCAGTGTTTTTATCTAGAGAGTTGGCTGGGAGGACTGGTGAGGTTTGTGGTTTTTGTTGAGGCGGGTTCTGTGTTTTCTATGTAGTGTTTTTCCTGACGCAATAAGAGCATCTGAAAGTCTCTCTCGTTCTCTGTCTCCCTCTTTTGAAACAGGAATTTAGCCTAATGTGTGAGCAGTTTTGGTATTAAAGCAATTTTTGCTGTTTTAATGTGTTTCTTGGAAAGTAAGATATTGAGCCAATAAATTGGATTGAAATTCAAATTCCCTCTCTCGCTCCTTCCCCCGCCCCTCCCTTCCTCTCGCTCTCCTCTAGGGGCCTGAGGCCAGGGCGTCACCCAGAGGACGACGACATAGTGCCTGAGCTGGCCCGCCTGGTCTACCCCCGAGAGAGACCTGACTGGGAGGAGACCATCAGCGCCATGGTGAGATGGCGACCACTGGCAGAGACGCGTGTACACACACACGTACATATATGCACACTAACGTTCAGAAGTTTGGCGTCACTTAAGTGACCCCAAAAGTTTGAACGGTAGTGTACATATAATAATCGCAGTATCAAATCTCAATGCATATAGAATTGTGAGAATCACAATGCATATCGTATCGGCACCTAAGTATTATGATATTGTATTGTGAGGTCCCAGTTGTGACGCACACACACACACACACACACACACACACACACACACACACACACACACACACACACACACACACACACACACACACACACACACACACAGCATCCCAGCTTAGCGAGACCCCGACAGTGTCAGTGCTAATCAAACGTTCAGTACTTAGATAACAAGGCTCCTCTTTGATTGGGGCTTGTTGGCTCCCTGACACCGTTTTATCTCAGTCTCCTTTAATGAACTGATTGTCTTAACTGTTCGGGAAATGTCTTGATATCAAACTGAAATGCTGCATCAACATCCAGCCTCAGCTCCCAATCGTGAAATGATGATGATGCCTCTCATGTACATCATTAATGTAACTTTAGAAGTAGTGGGGATGTATCAGAACCTAATCTATTGTACATGATTTATGTACACTGAACAAAAATATAAAAGCAAAATGAGCTGAAATAAGAGACCAGAAATGTTCCATATGCACAAAAAGCTTATTTCGCTCAAATTTTGTGCACAAATTAGTTTACATCGCTGTTAGTGAGCATTTTTCCATTGCCAAGATAATCTATCCACCTGACAGGTGTGGCATATCAATAAACTGATTAAAGAGCATGATCATTACACAGGTGCACCTTGTGCTGGGGACAATAAAAGGCCAGTCTAAAATGTGCGGTTTTGTTACACAACACAATGCCACAGATGCCTCTAGTTTTGAGGGAGCATGCAATTGGCATTCTCACTGCAGGAATGTCCACCAGAGCTGATGCCAAAGAATTTAATGTTAATTTCTCACCCATAAGCCACCCCCAACGTTGATTTAGAGAATTTGGCAACACATCCAACCGGCCTTACAACCGCAGACCACGTGTAACCACACCAGCCCGGGACCTCCACATCCGGCTTCTTCACCTGCGCGATCGTCTAAGACCAGCCACCCGGAATGGCTGAAGCTGAGGAGTATTTCTGTCTGTTATTAAGACTTTTTGTGGGGGGAAAACTGACTGGCTGGGCCTGGCTCCCCAGTGGGTGGGCCTATGCCCACCCATGGCTGCGCCTTTGCCCATTAATGTGAAATCCATAGATTACAGCCTAATTTATTTGTTTCAATTGACTGATTTCCTTACATGAACTAACTCACTAAAATCATAGAAATTGTTGCGTTTATATTTTTGTTCAGTATATGTAGGCTAAACTTAACTCATTAATTTGCTGAAATCATTCACTATTTCAACTCTATCCAAGCTGAAGTATTTTTTTCCCACTCTAACTGAGCTGCATTCAGCAACATGCTATCTGAAATGAGGCCGTCTCCATGGTAACATGACAGTTGGCCGCCACCATGCTCACTTTGGAACCACAAACATTCAATACAGTGGCAGAGAGACACAGTTGGCGTCCCAAATTGCACCCTATTCCCTATATACTACTCTACTTTTGACAACAGCCCTATTGGCCCAGGTCAAACGTAGTGCACTAAATAGGGTATGGGGTGCAAGATGGCACACAGACACAGCCATATCTCTACCGCTAATGAATGTTGATCAGTTTTGAAACATTAAAGACATGGCATATCTGCTGTTCTTTGTTAAATGTTGTATTTTGTTATTATGAAGGGGCCAATACTTGTGAATACATCTCTCTAAATAAGTCCCACTTGTGGTTTAGGGACATTGTTGTGATAAAAAATGCTATGGTAGTTAGCGGTCACAGTGGGTAGAAGTATGCCCAAATGGCAGTAGCGGACATACGTGGTAGGCAGTGGTTGTTGTGCTGTATTTCAGAGGATGAATAGATCAATAAGTCTGCCAAGCTCTCGGCGTGTCATAACAGTTGACCGAATGCACATTGATAACAGAACATTGGTCAGGTTGTTACTGCAAAAGAGAATGTGTTATCACTGGCTTACTTAGATGCAAATAGGCCTAGAAGAAAAAATGTACATGCTGCATGTGACTAGGCAAATTTACCAGTTGTTAATCGAGAAATACTGTATATTTGAATAACGCCTAAATGTGAAAGTGCAATACATAACCAAAATACTTCACATTCAGCGTCACTTAATGTGACATAGGCTACTGTGCATAATATCTACCAACTCAAGTGTTCAGGGTGTTCCTTTATTTGGCCAGCCTTGAAGAGACCTTGCCTTCTTTAAGACACAGTTGAATATTTTATAGGTACAACTTCTGGGAATGTTTTGGCTAGACTTCATAAGCCTTTCTTGTCTCTCCCCTAGGGGAAGTACTGAAGTGGTTGCTACCAGTGTTTCCCTGCTCCTAGTAGCTCTTACTAGCCTGGTTTTCACTCTGTATTTACTATAGCAGAAACATTTTCGATGCCAAACAGCAATAACAATGGAGTCGGCTAAAGCAGAAAGAACAAAAAGGGACTGGCACACAGGCTAAGCTGATATTCCCATTCACAGCTAGTGCAGGCCTGACAGGATGCTCTTTGTACCCCGGCCCACCTGGCTCCTGTCTCTCTGACCTCATTGGGGATGCTTATCTGCATATCACCTTCACTGTCTTTGGCTTCAGCCAGCTAGAAAGAGACCAAACTTCCCCACATCTCGTCCTGTCCTCTCTCTCGCTCTCTCGCTCTCTCTCTCGCTCGCTCGCTCTCTCTCTTTCCTGCTCATTCTTTACTTTCCTTACTATCTCTCGCTCGCTCTCTCTCTTTCCTGCTCATTCTTTACTTTCCTTACTATCTCTCGCTCGTTCTTTACCATCTCTGGTTCGACTTCTTTCTCTCTGTTAACTTAGTGTTGCTCTTTTCCCTTCCCTGGCGGTCTGTGTTGACACAGGATTATATGATTTAATGTTGTCAAATGCGTTTTAGCCTCCCTCTGTCATAGATTAGCCTCTCAGTCATGGGTTCAGGGGTCAGACTTTTCCATGTTGGGTCAAACTTAGCTAGTAGTGGCCTGGAGTGGTCTAGCAATTTGTGGGTCTGAATCCGACCGACTGTCCTTCTAACGCACTCTCCTAACTTTACTTCCACTCTTTCACGGTCTGTGTCCAATAAACATAAAAAATATAACAACCAAAAATATATAAAAAGTTGCTTGTCACCACATCTTGGAATTTTTTCTTTGAACAGTATTGCTTTGCGCTGTCCCTAGGTTTCTCTTGCATGCAGGTCAACTCATGGAGTTGTTTGTCACAGGTCATGTATTTACGGGTATGCATTTCTTTTGCGACATGCAGGCGCGGAGTGCTGAGGTCCCCGAGCTGAGCACCGAGCCCCTCCTGCGCTCCTGCAGCAGCACGGCCAGCATGAAGGTCAAGAACGTCAAGAAGTGAGTGGGTCGGCTGACCGAGTAGACTTAGCCCGCCGCATGCCTTCCGAAACTGCCATAACTCACATCTGCTGCACATCTCTCTTGCTCTCTACTTTGATTTCCTCTCTCCCCCCCTTTCTATCTCCCTCTGACTTTGACCCCACTCGATCTCTCCTAAGACCGGTCTCACTCCACCTTTGTCTTCTTCACCTTTGTGTCTTCTCCACCTTTGTCTTCTCCACCTCTGTGTCTTATCTCCATTCTCTGTCTCGATCAACCTTTTTCTCTGTCTGGCGCAGATGGACACAGTTGCCTTCTTTCTAGCTCCTAGACAACTTTGCAGTTTTGTTATTTGTTACATTATTTTATCAGAACATTTCTAGTATTATTACCTACAGCCGAAAATAAGTTTTGGACATTAGATTGTCGGTCACTCACCAGAAATTCAACCAGAAATTTGACTTCCCTGACCTGAATCCTTTGGACTCCCCGAGGCAGCCCCATTCATCCTGGGTGCTATACCAAAACGTTGATGCCGCATTAGAGTGAGGAGAAGTGGGGTCCTAGTCGGGCTCAGGCAGCGAGCAAACCATCCACAGCTTCCGAGTATATTACTCGCTAAAGTTCAGTTTGTGGACAGCAAAGTAGACGAGCTCAGAGCGAGGATCTCCTTTCAGAGAGACATAAGAGACTGTAATATACTCTGTTTTACAGAATCATGGCGCTCTCCGGATATATTGTCCCTGTCCATACAGCCAGCGGGGTTCTCAGTTCATCGCGCGGATCAGAATTAAGAACTCTCTGTTCTCGCCTCAAACAATAGCATGGTATTTTTTCACTGTAATAGCTACTGTAATTGGAAACTGCAGTTAGATTAACAAGAATTTACACTTTCTGCCCATTTAAGACATGTCTATGTCCTGGAAAGTTGGCTGTTATATACAACGTCATTCTAGTCACATTTGTGCACGTTAGCAACAAGCATCTCAGTTTCGGGACACCCATTTCGTAGAGGTAAAAAAATATATATATGTACCCTAGGCCTACTGGTTGTATGAATTTGGGATCTATCGTCCCACAACTGTCCAAGAGTCTTTGGGCTTCATTCTCGACAAGCTGACCAATAGAATTGGTTACCTTTTCTACTATGGGGGATAGTAGCTTGACATGGGGAAAAGCTTAGCCCCCTATAAGCCTAAGTAAATTGAATGAAGTGGCCAAAATGTATATAGCCTAATTAGCCTACTGTCTATACAGAAATACATATAATCATTCATAAAATCATTCAGAATAGGCTACTAAAGCGTGATTTGGCCACAGAGGATCATTAGCTTCCCCTAGCCTTAAAAGAAAATGCATTGCCTACAGTCTGAAGGAAAGGCAGCATGTGCAATTTGGGCAGCGTGCGCTGCAGATACCAAATAGATGATTATTGAGTTGCGACTGTCAGTGGAAAGTAGAGGCCCAGCCAGGCATATCTTTTATTATTCAATTGTGGGAAAAGATTGTTTGGAAAGCATATGGCTATTTCTGTAAAAATAAGTCAATGAAAAGACTGTAATCTGTGTCAGGTCTAAATCAGTCCCTGATTGGAGGGGAACAATTAAATACAAGCAGTGAGTCTGAGGGGTCTAGACACACCATTCACACCACTGTATCAGTGGCAGTCAGTGCCGTTTAAGATGAGGGAGGACATTATTTTTTTTTCATGAGCATGGGCTTATTTCTATTACATCATATTGGATGACTCATTTAATTTTCCAAATCAAAATGTATTTCTCACTTGTGCCGAATACAACAGGTGTAGAACTTACTGTGAAATGCTTACAAGCCCTTAACCAACAATGCAGTTCAAGAAATCAAATCAAATTTTATTTGTCACATACACATGGTTAGCAGATGTTAATGTGAGTGTAGCGAAATGCTTGTGCTTCTAGTTCCGACCATGCAGTAATATCTAACAAGTAATCTAACATTTTCACAACAACTACCTTATACACACAAGTGTAAAGGAATGAATAAGAATATGTACATAAAAAATATTTATGGATGAGCGATGGCCGAACGGCATAGGCAAGGTGCAGTAGATGGTATAGAGTACAGTATATACATATGAGATGAGTAATGTAGGGTATGTAAACATTATTTAAAGTGACTAGTGATACATTTATTACATCCAATTTTTAACTATTAAAGTGGCTAGAGATTGAGTCAGTATGTTGGCAGCAGCCACTCAATGTTAGTGATGGCTGTTTAACAGTCTGATGGCCTTGAGATAGAAGCTGTTTCTCAGTCTCTCGGTCCCAGCTTTGATGTACCTGTACTGACCTCGCCTTCTGGATGATAGCGGGGTGAACAGGCAGTGGCTCGGGTGGTTGATGTCCTTGATGATCTTTTTGGCCTTCCTGTGACATCGGGTGGTGTACGTGTCCTGGAGGGCAGGTAGTTTGCCCCCGGTGATGCGTTGTGCAGACCTCACTACCCTCTGGAGAGCCTTACGGCCCGACAGGATGCTCTCGATTGTGCATCTGTAAAAGTTTGTGAGTGTTTTTGGTGACAAGCCGAATTTCTTCAGCCTCCTGAGGTTGAAGAGGCGCTGTTGCGCCTTCATCACGCTGTCTGTGTGGGTGGACCATTTCAGTTTGTCCGTGATGTGTACGCCGAGGAACTTAAAACTTACTACCCTCTCCACTACTGTCCCGTCGATTTGGATAGGGGGGGTGCTCCCTCTGCTGTTTCCTGAAGTCCACGATCAGCTCCTTTGTTTTGTTGACGTTGAGTGTGAGGTTATTTTCCTGACACCACACTCCGAGGGCCATCACCTCCTCCCTGTAGGCCGTCTCGTCGTTGTTGGTAATCAAGCCTACCACTGTAGTGTCGTCTGCAAACTTGACGATTTGAGTTGGAGTTAAGAAAATATTTACTAAATAAACTAAAGTAAAAAATTTAAAGTAACAAAATTAAAGTTTATAACAATAACGTGGCTATATACAGGGGGTTCCAGTACTGAGTCAATGTGTGGGGGTACAGGTTAGTCGAGGTAGTTTATACATGTAGGTTGGGGTAAAGTGACTGCATAGATAATAAACAGCGAGTAGCAGCAGTGTAAAAACAAGAGGGGTCAATGTAAATAGTCTGTGTGGCAATTTGATTAATTGTTCAGCAGTCTTATAGCTTGGGGGTAGAAGCTGTTGTGCCTTTTGGACCTAGACTTGGCAACTCTTATATAGGTCCTGGATGGCAAGAAGCTTGGCCACAGTGATGTATTGGGCCGTACACACTACCCTCTGTAGTGCTTTACGGTCAGATGCCGTGCAGTTGCCATACCAGGCGGTGATGCAATCGGTCAGGATGCTCTCGATGGTGCCACTGTCTAACTTTTAGAGGATCTGGGGACCCATGCCAAATCTTTTCAGTCTCCTGAGGTGGAAAAGGTGTTGTCATGCATTCTTCACGACTGTCATGGTGTGTTTGGACCATGATAGTTGGTGAGGTGGACACCAAGGAACTTGAAACGCTCGACCTGCTCCACTACAGCCCCGTCGACGTTTCCTGTAGTCCACAATCATCTCCTTTGTCTTGCTCACATTGAGGGAGAGGTTGTTGTCTTAGCACCACACTGCAAGGTCTCAGCCTGTAAGGAGGTCAGTCTCATCGTTGTCGGTGATTAGGCCTACCACTGTTGTCGTCAACTAATTTAATGATGGTGTTAGTCTTGCTTGGCCACGCAGTTGTGGGTGAACAGGGAGTACAGGAGGGGGACTAAGCACGCACCCCTGAGGGGCCCCAGTGTTGAGGATCAGCGTGGCAGATGTGTTGTTGCCTATCCTTACCACCTGGGGGCGGCCCGTCAGGAAGTCCAGGATCCAGTTGCAGAGGAAGGTGTTTAGTCCCAGGGTCCTTAGCTTAGTGATGAGCTTTGTGGGCACTATGGTGTTGAATGTTGAGCTGTAGTCAATGAACAGCATTCTCACATAGGTGTTCCTTTTGTCCAGGTGGTAAAGGGCATTGTGGAGTGCAATAGAGATTGCGTGATCTGTTGGGGCGGTATGCGAATCGGAGTGGGTCTAGGGTTTCCGGGATAATGGTGTTGATGACCAGCCTTTCAAAGCATTTCATGGCTACCGACGTCAGTGCTACGGTGCGGTAGTCATTTAGACAGTTTACCTTAGTGCTCTTGAGCACAGGGACTATGGTGGTCTGCTTGAAACATGTTGGTATTACAGACTCGGTCAGGGAGAGGTTGAAAATGACAGTGAGGACACTTGGTCCGCGCATGCGCTGAGTACATGCCCTGGTAATCCGTCTGGCCCCGCTGCCTTGTAAATGTTGACCTGTTTAATGGTCTTGCTCACATTGGCTACGGAGAGTGTGATCACGCAGTCGTCCGGAACAGCCGGTGCTCTCACGCATGCTTCAGTGTTGCTTGCCTCGAAGCAAGCATGAAAGGCATTTCGCTTGTCTGGTAGGCTCGTGTCACTGGGCAGCTTGAGGCTGTGTTTCCCTTAGTAGTTCGTAATAGTTTGCAAGCCCTGCCACATCCAACAACCATCAGCGCCGGTGTAGTACGATTCAATCTTAGTCCTGTATTGATGCTTTGCCTGTTTGATGTTTCATCTGAGGGCATAGCGGGATTTCTTATAAGCTTCCGGATTAGTGTCCCGCTCCTTGAAAGCGGTAGCTCTAGCCTTTAGCTCGGTGCGAATGTTGCCTGTAATCCATGGCTTCTGGTTAGGATATGTACTTACTGTCACTGTGGGGATGACGTTGTCGATGCACTTATTGATGAAGCTGGTGACTCATTGCCACTGGATGAATCCCCGAACATATTCGAGTGTGCTAGAATACAGTCCTGTAGCGTCCGCATCATCTGACCACTTCCATATAGCGCGAGTCACTGGTACTTCCTTTTTTAGTTTTTGCTTGTAAGCAGGAATCGGGAGGATAAAGGCGGTCTAGTTTTTTTCCCCTCTGGGAAAATGCTGGTAGAAATGAGGTAAAACGGATATAACGTTGCCTGCATTAAAGTCCCCGGCCACTAGGAGCTCCGCTTCTGGATGAGCTTTTTCTTGTTTGCTTATGGCCTAATACCGCTCGTTTAGTGCAGTCTTAGTGCCAGCATCGGTTTTTGGTGGTAAATAGACGGCTACGAATAATATAGTGAGAACTCTCTTGGTAGATAGTGTGGTCTATAGCTTATCATGAGGTACTCTACGCCAGGCGAGCAATACATCGAGAGTTCTTTAATATTAGACATCGCACACCAGCTGCTATTGACAAATAGACACCCCCCCCCCCGCCCGTCAACTTTCCAGACGTAGCTGCTCTGTCCTTCCGATGAACAGAAAACCCAGCCAGCTCTATATTTTTTGGCTTAGGCCATGAGGTTGCTACAACCTAGCCTATGAATGAAAGTTTACAAACGTAGGTGCACACAGGTTGAGAGACAGATTTTAGGTGATATAGGGTGTAATCATTAGTCCAACAGTTGCAAACAAGCGTTTCTATTGGACAAATTCAGGTATGTTTATCCCCGTTTTGTTCTGTTTGCTTGCGCTTAAGAAATGTTTTTCAACAGAATCGGCGGAATGAATACAACTCTGATCACACGTAAACAGAGTTCACTTTCAAAACAGCCACGTTGTATTCCTTCTCTTCCCTTCGCTTGTGGACTTCAACGCATCCGCTGTATGTGATCAGGTGAAAAAACCTTTCCAAGCCAAACTGCTACACACAGCCTACATCGTTGTCACCATATTAGCTGAAGTAACGTCATAGTCAACATAGCTAATATAACTGACGTGTTAGTAAACCTGCTACAATCATGCAGTAACGTTCGTGTACAGTAAGCAGTTACACCGGCGGGCCCCGGTGGCAATAAATTAATAATACCAAAAGCTTATCTTCACTTGGAAGAGTTGTTGTGTTGGAAGTCATAGCCAGCTAGCTAACATAGCATCCCTCTGGTTGAGCAGGGTGTTTCAGTAGGCTAAACTAGCTAGCTGCATTTGTAGCTAAGTAGGTGAAACTGAAAGTGAAAAAAAATACTTTATTTCTCTCTTGCTTCTCCTTCATTTTGGAAGAAATTAATTTGTTAACTGTTCAACTATTGTCCATCTCTCTTTTGAGTCAACTACTTAACACATTTTATACACTGCAGTGCTAGCAAGCTGTAGCTTATGCTTTCAGTACTAGATACATTATCTGATCCTTTGATTGGGTGGACAACATGTCAGTTCATGCTGCAAGAGCTCTGATAGGCTGGAGGACGTCCTCCGGAAGTTGTCATAATTACTGTGTAAGTCTATGGAAGGGGGTGAGAACCATGAGCATACTAGGTTTTGCATTGAAGTCATTGTACCCAGAGGAGGACGGAAGCTAGCTGTCCTCAGACTACACCATGGTGCTACCCTAAAGAGTGCTGTTGAGGCTACTGTAGACCTTTGCAAAATAGTGTTTTAATCAGTTATTTGGTGACGTGATTATATTAATATAGTTTTATCTAAAAATGATTATTTTAAATGTTTTACAATTGAAATGTTTATGAAATTTACTGAGGAGGATGGTCCTTCCCTTCCTCCTCTGAGGAGCCTCAACTGTACTGTGTATATATGTATTTATATTCTGGACTCGTTCTGATGTTGCTCGTTCTCATATGTCTTAATTTCTTGTTCTTTAAAAATATATATTTTTGATCATGTATGTATTTTGTTTTGCTAGATATTGCTGCATTGTTGGAGCTAGAAACATAAGCATTTCGCTGCACCTGCGAAACTGTGTGTGACCAATACATTTTTATTTGATTTCTCTACCTCTCACTCTCTCGTTATGTCTCTCAGACCTGGCCCTTTCTTTCCCTCACTCGCTTACATTTTGCAGTTTCTATCTGATTTTATCTAGTTTTGCCCTCTTCCACCACGCTCCTCTCTTGTACCATCTGTTTTCTTCTTCTCCATCCCCCCACCTAGGGCTGTGGTAGTCATAATATTTTGTTAGCCTGTATGAAGAAAATGTATTTCAGAAGAACAGAATATGAGTTGGCCAACTGTAGGCCTATGGTATTAAATACATTTTTATTTGTCACATGCGCCGAATACAGGTGTAGACCTTCAAGTGAAATGCTTACTTACAAGCCCTTAACCAACAATGCACTTTTAAGAAAATACCTAAAAAAATTGAAAAGTAAGAGATAAGAATAACAAATAATTAAAGAGCAGCAGTAAATGACAATAGTGGGGCTATATACCAGTGTCGAGGTACTTGAGGTAATATGTACATGCAGGTAGAGTTATTAAAGTGACTATGCATAGATAACAGAGCAGCAGCAGTGTTCCGGGGGGGGGCAATGCAAATAGTGTGGGTAGCCATTTGATTAGCTGTTCAGGAGTCTTATGGCTTGGGGGTAGAAGATATTTAGAAGCCTCTTGGAAAAATTCACTTTTCTTATATTAAGCAAAACAGACAGCACATTACATTTTTTTAAACATTTTTACGGATAGCCAGGGGCACACTCTAACACTCATACATAATTTAAAAACAAAGCATTTTTGGTTAGTGAGTCCGCCAGATCAGAGGCAGTCGGGATGACCAGGGAGGTTCTCTTGATAAATGTGTGAATTGGACCATGTTCCTGTCCTGTTAAGCATTTAAAATGTAACTAGTACTTTTGGGTATTAGGGAAAATGTATGGAGTAAAATGTACATTATTTTATTTAGGAATGTAGCGGAGCAAAAGTTGTCAAAAATATAACGTAAAGTACAGATATCCCCACAAAAAATGTATGTAGTACTTTGAAGTATTTTTACTAAAGTACTTTACACTACAGCCATTATTAAATGGGCAAGTGGAATAAAGACTCATCTGTGTGCACTCGAATACCAAATGGAGGCTTTACCGCTGGTCTGTTTTGTTGGCTACTTGGGTTTTATAGCAGAGCATGTGCTTTATGAGCAGCAGAGAAATACATATAAGAACCCTTAACTCACTCCATGCATCAACCACTGTTTGAGGAGCATGTTCTCGCTGCCTGACTGTTGGATGTTCCGTCCAAACTCTGTATGCAATGGGCACTCAACCAAGTGAAATCATTTTTTCACATCGAGACATACACTTTGCAGTGCATTTGGGAAGTATTCAGACTCCTTAACTTTTTCAAAATTTTGTAACGTTACAGCCCTATTCTAAAATGGATTAAATAAAACATTTTCTTGAGCAATCTACACACAAATACCCTATAATGACATCTTATTTACATAACTATTCTTTGCTTTTAGACTTGAAATTGATCTCAGGTGGACCCAGTTTACATTGATTATCCTTGATGTTTCTACTACTTGAGTCCACCTGTGGTAAATTCAATTGATTGGGCATGATTGTGAAAGGCACACACCTGTCTATATATGGTCTCACAGTTGACTGTATATGTCAGAGCAAAAACCAAGCCATAAGGTCAAAGGAATTGTCCGTAGAGTTCCGAGACAGGATTGTGTCTCGGCACAGATCTGGGGAAGGGTACCAAAACATGTCTGCAGCATTGAAGGTCCCCAAGAACACAATGGCCTCCATCATTCTTAAATGGAAGTAGTTTGGATCCACCAAGACTCTTCCTAGAGCTGGCCGCCCAGTCAAACTGAGCAATTGGGGGAGAAGGGGCTTGGTCAGAGAGGTGACCAAGAACCCAATGGTCATTCTGACAGAGCTCCAGAGTTCCTCTGTAGGGATGAGAGAACCTTTCAGAAGGACAACCATCTCTGTAGCACTCCACCAATCAGGCCTTTATGGTAGTGGCCAGATGGAAGCCACTCCTCAGTAAAAGGCACATGACAGCCCGCTTGGAGTTTGCCACAAGGCACCGAAAGACTATCAGACCATGAGAAGCAAGATTCTCTGGTCTGATGAAACCAAGATTGAACTCTTTGGCCTGAATGCCAAGCGTCACGTCTGGAGGAAACCTGGCACCATCCCTACGGTGAAGCACAGTGGTGGCAGCATCATGCTGTGGGGATGTTTTTTAGTGGCAGGGACTGGGAGACTAGTCTGGATCTAGGCAAAGATGAACAGAGCAAAGTACAGAGATCCTCGATTTAAAAAAGAAACCTGCTCCAGAGCGCTCAGGACTTCAGACTGGGGCAAAGGTTCACCTTCCAACAGGACAACGACCCTAAGCACACAGCCAAGACAATGCAGGCGTGGTTTGGGGGCAAGTCTCTGTCCTTGAGTGACCCAGCAAGAGCCCGGACTTGAACCTGATCGAACATCTCTGGAGAGACCTGAAGTTAGCTGTACATCAACTCCTCCTGTCCAACCCGACAGAGCTTGAGAGGATCTGCAGAGAAGAATGGGAGAAACTCCCCAAATACAGGTGTGACAAGCTTGTAGCGTCATACCCAAGAAGACTTGATGCTGTAATCACTGCCAATGGTGTTTCAACAAAGTACTGAGTAAAGGCCTTGAATACTTATATAAATGTGTTATTTCAGTTTTTATTTATAATAAATTAGCAAACATTTCACTTTTTGCTTTGTCATTATGGGGTATTTTGTATAGATTGAGTAAAAAAAATGATTTAATCATTTTTAAAATATGTCTGTAACGTAACAAAATGTGGAAAAAGTCGAGGGGTCTGAATACTTTAGGAAGGCGCTATGTATACAAAAGCATGTGGACACCCCTTCAAATTAGTGGATTCGGCTGTTTCAGCCACACCCATTGCTGACAGGTGTATAAAATTGAGCACACAGCCATGCAATCTCTATAGACAAACAATGGCAGTAGAATGGCCTTACTGAAGAGCTCAGTAACTTTCAACGTGGCACCTGTCGTAGGATGCCACGTTTCCAACAAGTCAGTTTGTCAAATTTCTACCCTGGTAGGGCTGCCCCGGTCAACTCTACGTGCTGTCATTGTGAAGTGGAAATGTCTGTGATCAACAACGGCTCAGCTCTTAAGTGTTAAGACTTAAAACCACACAAGTTCACAGAATGGGACCGCGGATTGCTGAAGCGCGTAGCGCATAAACATTGTCTGTCCTCGATTGCAACACTCGCTACCGAGTTCCAAACTGCCTTTGTATGCAACGTCAGCACAAGAACTGTTCGTCGGGAGCTTCCTGAAATAGGTTTCCATGGCTGAGGAGCTGGCAGTCCAACGGACGAGTCTGGGTTTTGGCGGATGCCAGGAGAACGCTACCTGCCCAAATGCATAGTGCCAATTGTAAAGTGTGGTGGAGGAGGAATAGTAGTCTGGGGCTGTTTTTCATGGTTTGGACAATGCCCCTTAGTTCCAGTGAAGGGAAATCTTAACACTACAGCATACAATTACATTCTAGACGATTCTGTGCTTCCAACTTTGTGGCAACAGTTTGGGGAAGGCCCTCTTCAGTTTCAGCATGACAATGCCGCCGTGCACAAGGCAAGGTCCGTATTGAAATGGTTTGTCAATCGGTGTGGAAGAACTTAACTGGCAATAGAGCCCTGAGTACCAGACCATTAGGACCTGATGGTAGTTAGCAAGTTGGGTACTACCAAAGCATGTCCAGAGGGCATAAAAGGAGATGACCGTGACTCAATCATCCCATGGAATTTTACTGCGGTCATGACTGCTGGTGTGGCAGTAATACAGTCATTGCAACAGCCCGTCCCCCACCCCCTTTGCACTCTGACCTCAACCCCATCAAACACTTTTGGGATGAATTGGAACGCTGACTGTGAGCCAGGCCAAATCACCCAACATCAGTGCCCGACCTCACTAATGCTCTACTTGTTATAGCAGCAAAGGGGGACCAACTCCGTATTAGTGCCCATGATTTTGGAATGAGATGTTCGACGAGCATACTTTTGGTCATGTAGTGTATTTCACTAAACTGTTGGCAGCCCGTCTGCTCGCTCCAGAAAGGAATAAAGGAGAGAGAGAGGAGATGGAAACGCATCGTGGTGAGATATACTGTATAGCTAAAGGTAGGGTGTCTCCAGGCCCAATTACTATTCAATCAAATACAAATTCACTTTCTGAATTCTAACTGTAAGCCGCCCTGCACAATCAATGAACCAACAGCATCGCCTATATGTTATTTTTCCAACCTCATGGATAGAAATGTTGAAGCGTAGCATAAGGTAACCAAGTCCAGACGGTATCCATAATAATACAGTTCACGCTCAAAGGCGATTCTTAAAATAAAATAATAATTTCAGAGTATAGGCTAGACCAACTATGTACCAATGACATCTAAAATCCGTTTTGTTTTATGTTTTTCTGCCATGCAAAATATGCGGTAGGCAATGTATTGTATAATGGCACAATCATCATTTTTATATTTTTGGGGCCTGGGCTCATAAGCCTATACATATGCGCTAATATGCGTATGGCTGTTTTGAATGAATCATCACCTTAGAAAGCGCTGTCTATTTCATTGTTATGTTTTTGAAACGACATCCATGTTTTACACTGTTTCAACCCACTGTTGAACTTCTTTCTTCAAATTGATCATCACAGTGAGGTTAATTTTAATGTATGATAGGCCTACAGTTTTGATGAGATTTTTTGATTGCCTTTGCATTGATGTCAGAGCGGTTAGAGGGACAATAGAGCCCTGAGTACCAGACCATTAGGACCTGATGGTAGTTAGCAAGTTGGGTACTACCAAAGCATGTCCAGAGGGCATAAAAGGAGATGACCGTGACTCAACGGTCATGTGGAATTTTACTGTGGTCATGACTGCGATTGTGGCAGTAATACGGTCATCGCAACAGCCCGTCCCCCACGCCCTTTACACTCTTCATTCTCTGACAGGCCCTTAGGCGTGGCTTCGTCCTAACCACTGTCTGTCTCTCTTTCAGATTGTCCTTTACCAAAGGCCACTTCCCCAAGCTGGCTGAGTGCGCCCACTTCCACTACGAGAACGTGGACTTTGGCGCCATCCAGGTAAGCAAGCACTTAGCAGGGCACTGGATGCTGCAATGTTGTTCAAAAATGGTGAATCATCTGGTGTGTCAAGGTACCTACCTTGGTTGTGATATGATATATTTATATTGCAATGAAAACTGTGGAGTTGTTTTGAGTGGAATATCACTGTATAGCCAGTGCTAATCTTTGCTGGTTACATAGTTCATGAAGACATTTTGCCAGTGGTATTAGGTGGTTGTGATTTGCCCGTAAATCTTCATAACATTGTTAACAATCCTGAAAGAATGGTAGGAGAGACCTTGCTGTGTGGCTGTATTGAGCATGTTGTGTGTGTGTGTGTGTGTGGACCCCTGTAGCAGAAGAGGCCTCTGGCTCAAGGAGAAATGGAAGGGATGTTAAGTGTAATTAACATGCCTCACCAATGAGCAGCACCAGCTGTTGTTGCTTTCTCCCCTCCTCACCCAAACATGACATTAAGAGGCCTTCCTGTACGCCATGACTCCTACACTGGCTTCCTCTCTCCTTGCCTCCTCTTTTCTTGTCTCCTCTCTCCTTGTCTCCCTTTAAAAAAATCAACTTTAGTATTGAGGTCATTTTCCTTCCATTGCCTAGAAATGTATTGTAGAAGATCTTAGTGCGAAAGATCTTTTATGTTTTTGGGAAACTCGCCCCTGATGTGAAAGAACCGGAGAAGTGGAAGCAAATTCCCCGCAAATTCCCCCAGTGCTGATGAAGTAAGAAAGCAAAGATGTTGTCTCTCCTTTGTCAGCACGTTGTTACAGGTAGACCCTGTGTTAATAGTTGGCTATGTTTTCCGGTGGGTTGTACTCTGTCGACCAAGCATTTATTCTTACAAAATCTGATATTGGTTTCTGTTTACTATACTGTATGCAAAGCTATCCAGCATCCATTCTAAACTGAGAATAGGAGGGAAGCAACACCGAGCGGCAAGTAATACAAATCTCCTAATCCAAGTCTTTATATCAGAATGTTTATCTACGTGGCAAATATCAACACACATTTGCATGAGAGGCATTTCCACCAGTCACATCTGCACTGTTACCCAATGGATATTACATCATAAATCCGCTATACGTAATGCTTAATTCCCACTTCTGCCGACTCCTTCCTCTATTGAGTGCTTCTCCATATGGTGAGAGGTTTATTATCTGAGCCTGGCCCAATGGCACCCTCCCTGTGCAGACTGAGGAGACACACACACACACACACACACACACACACACACACACACACACACACACACACACACACACACACACACACACACACAGAAGGGGCTGCAATGCCACCAGGGGAACCCAGAGCTCCACAGTTGTTGTGATGCTAGAGAGGATTAAGGCTGTCGGATAATGGAACGCTCACACACTGATCATGATGCACGCACTCACGCGCACATGCACACACGTCGGCAGGAAAACGAGCGGTTCGGCGCATTTGGCCGGTAACCGAAAGGTTGTTGGTTTGAATCCCCGAGCCGAGTAGGTTAAAAATCTGCCAATGTCCCCTTCAGCAAAGCACTTAACCCTAAATGCTCCTGTAAGTAGCTCTGGATAAGAGAAACTGCTAAATTACTAAGAATGTAAAATTATAGACAATAGATCTGCAAGAACTGGGAGAGGACCAGAACATTCTGAATCCTGTTATGATAATATTTCAGAAGTAGCGTGGAAACTCTCATCCCCTCGTTTGTGATGAATGTTGATGTAGTTCTTTTCCACGTCCAGTAGAGGTCAGCATTGTCTCAGAATTGTTAACGCAGATAGACTCCAGGAAGATGATGTAGCGTCGTGGTGGGCAGAATCCTGCGTTGACTTTCCACTTTCTCTCCACCAGGAGGCTTCACTAACCAGCACAATCACATCGTGATACTACAAAATTAATTAGCATCATTCTAAATCACCATTGGCTAAAGAACAAGTGTTCCACACAGATCCTTTACATTCTGTGATTCTATATGCAATTCTATGCTTCTGCCATTCTCAGATGGCATGTATGGCTGCTGTTTTCCCAGCTGGGTTTCGTCTACTCTATGCTGGCTCTGTTCCTCTGTGGCTGCTCGCTGCATTTCAGCCTGACTCGTGGTGGTTTTAGGAGCGC
This sequence comes from Salvelinus namaycush, assembly GCF_016432855.1. Lineage (NCBI taxonomy): Eukaryota > Metazoa > Chordata > Actinopteri > Salmoniformes > Salmonidae > Salvelinus > Salvelinus namaycush. Next base: position 38,589,147 of record NC_052309.1, on the reverse strand, counting down.
TTTGTAATTACGGCTCCCTTTTGTATTACTTCCCTGGCCTGCATGTTTTCTGCATTGGTTTCTTCAGGGTTGGTCGGTATGCCAAGGTTTCCTCTCCCTGTGAACAGTCACACTGTCGTGTGTAACTGTATCCTGCTGTCATCTTCACTGTTAGGACAGACAGAAACCCTATGTGAAGACCCGAAAAAAGGCCTCCTTCCTTCCTTCCATTTGTTCTTCACATATCTTGAAGTATCTCTGATCTGAAAATATCTCTGAAATAAATGATTTATTCAAAGAAAGAGGGTGCGTTTTATTCACACAGGGCTCTTTGTCCTGTTTTCACCAAAGACCACACTAGATCAGCGGTTGTTGGAGGAAAGGACGGGGGGAGAGGAAGGTAAACCTTTGGAGTGAGGAGGAGGATTTGGGAATAGAAGCTTATTGATTGAAAACTCCGATGTATTGGGAATCATTGAAGACAGGCTGGCTTTTGACAGCAATCTCTTAATTGGTAATGATTCTGTAAAGGCCAGTAAGATAATGCATTTCCACCCGACAAAGATTTTTTGTAGTTCAGCCAAGAGGGTTTTTGGTAACTGTCACTGTCTGTGAAATGATTCTATCTAGCCCATAGACCTGTTTGCCCCTATAGGTACAGCTGAATGGGATACACTGGTCCCAGTTTCCCCTTTGTCTAGAATTTAGACTTGAAGCTCTAACAGTAGGTTCAAACCAAATAGTTCATCCTTATTCTAACCTAATATCAGACAGTGACTGAGCAGCAGGCTTCATAGAAAGCCAGCCATTTAAATTCCCGCCCATCAATTGGTCTCGTAAGCAGTTTAGTATTGACACTTTCATGTCACCCATAGACAGACATGTCAGCCTCTCTCTCGGATATTAGGCTACTTAAGGTGGTCCGCGTCTGTTCAGTGGGGGTTACCTAGTCTTTGTCGGCTTTTATTTGTTAGTCTCACCTGAATACACTATATACAAAAGTATGTGGACACTCCTTCAAATGAGTGGACTCGGCTATTTCAGCCACACCCATTGCTGACAAGTGTACAAAATCAAGCACACGGCCATGCAATCTCCATAGACAAACATTGGGAGTATAATGGCCTTATTGAAGAGCTCAGTGACTTTTCAACATGGCACCCGTCATAGGACGCCACCTTTCCAACAAGTCAGTTAGTCAAATTTCTGACCTACTAGAGCTGCCCCGGTCTACTGTAAGGGCTGTTATTGTGAAGTGGAAATGTCTAGGAGCACCAATGGCTCATCCCTGAAGTGGTAGGCCACACAAGCTCATAGAACGGGATCGCCCAGTCCTTAAGCGGGTAGCGTGTAAAAATCGTCTGTCATTGGTTGCAACACTCACTACCGAGTTCCAAACTGCCTCTGGAAGCAACTTCAGCACAATAACTGTTCTTTGGGAGCTTCATGAGATGGGTTTCCGTGTTCAAGCAGCCGCACACAAGCCTAAGATCACCATGAGCAATGCCAAGCTTCGGCTGGAGTGGTGTAAAGCTTGCCGCCATTGGACTCTGGAGAAGTGGAAACACGTTCTCTGGAGTGATGAATCACGCTTCACCATCTTCACCAACGGACCAATCTTAGTTTGGCGGATGTCATTAAAACGCTACCTGCCCTAATGCACAGTGCCAACGGTACATTTTGGTGGAGGAGGAATAGTGGTCTGGGGCTGTTTTTCATGGTTTGGGCTAGGCATACAACGATATTCAAAAGGATTCTGTGCTTCCAACTTTGTGGCAGCAGTTTGGGGAAGGCTCTTTCCTGTTTCAGCATGACAATGCCCCCGTGCACAAAGCGAAGTCCATACAGAATTTTTTGTAGAAGAAATTGACTGGCCTGCACAGAGCCCTGGCCTCAACCCCATCTAACACCGTTGGGATGAATTGGAACACAACAGTAGTAGGCCTGATTACCAACAATGACGAGACCTCCTACAGGGAGGAGGTGAGGGCCCTGGGAGTGTGGTGCCAGGAAAATAAAGAACCTCACTCAATGTCAACAAAACAAAGGAGCTGATCGTGGACTTCAGGAAACAGCAGAGGGAGCACCCCCCCCTATCCACATCGACAGGACCGCAGTGAAGGTGGAAAGCTTCAAGATCCTCGGCGAACACATCACTGACAAACTGAAATGGTCCACCCACACCGACAGTGTGGTGAAGAAGGCGCAACAGTGCCTCTTCAACCTCAGGAGGCTAAATTTGGCTTGGCCCCTAAGACCCTCACAAACTTTTACAGATACACAATCGAGAGCATCCTGTCGGGCTGTATCACCGCCTGGTACGGCAACTGCACCCCCTGCAACCGCAGGGCTCTCAGAGGGTTGTGCGGTATGCACAATGCATCACCGGGGGCAAACTACCTGTCCTCCAGGACACCTACAGCACCCGATGTCACAGGAAGGTCAAAAAGATCATCAAGGACAACAACCATCTGAGCCACTGCCTGTTCACCCTGCTATCATCCAGAAGGCGAGGTCAGTACAGGTGCATCAAAGCTGGGACCGAGAGACAGAAGATGTTTTTATCTCAAGGCCATCAGACTGTTAAATAGCCATCACTAGCACGTAGAGGCTGCTGCCCTATATACATAGACTTGATGTCACTGGCCACTTTAATAATGGAACACTAGTCACTTTAATAATGTTTACATATTTTGCATTACTCATCTCATATGTATATACTGTATTCTATACTATTCTACTGTATCTTAGTCTATGCCGCTCCGACTTTTCTTGTCCAAATATTTATATAATGTTAATTCCATTCCTTTACTTTAGATTTGTGTATTGTTGTGAAATTGTTAGATATTACTTGTTAGATATTACTGCACTGTTGGAGCTAGAAACACAACTGTTTAACTACACCCGCAATTACATCTGCTAAACACGTGTATGTGACCAATAAAATGTGATTTGAACGCTGACTGCGAGCCAGGCCTAATCGCCCAACATCAGTGCCCGACCTCACTAATGCTCTTGTGGCTGAATGGAAGCAAGTCCCCACAGCAATGTTCCAACATCTAGTGGAAAGCCTTCCCAGAAGAGGAGGCTGTTATAGCAGTTAAGGGGGGGCCAACTCCATATTAATGCACATGGCTTTGGAATGAGATGTTCGACGAGCAGGTGTCCACATACTTTTGGTCATGTAGTGTATTTGGGACATGGGTTTTTCAGCATCACATTTGAGGGCAGCACACACAAAATACATCTGAGGTTGACAGCTGGCCATTGTATGTGGCAACTTCAACAACCATTCCTTGTTATTTATTTTACATTTACCCAAATTACATACACACAAAATGAGGAGGAAACTTTACATGTATGTGTGTGGCTGCTGCAGCTGCACACAATGGAGGAATTGTTTAGCTTGGGATCACTCATTATGGAGGCTTACCGTTCAGCAGAGGGCCAGTGTTTAACCTGGCAATGGGCTGGGAAACCCCAATGCTCTCGCTCTCTTTCTCACACACACACACACACACACACACACACACACACACACACACACACACACACACACACATTCTTTTTGGAACGACAGAGCCACAGAGCTGACGTGTGCACCATGTGCGCACAGATGCATTTACCCAGAACTGCGGTGCGTGTCTGTCTGTCTGCACCAGACTATCTGCTATAAACAGAAGTGTCGTCCAAAAGGCAACACCCCCCCCAACTCACTGACTCAAGGCTTCACACTCTCTCACACAGGACGAGAATGTAGACACCTTAGTCTGCAGTCGGCTAGACCCTGCTCCAGCCTGTCTCTCTCTTTCTCCCTCGACCCTGCTCCAGCCTGTCTCTCTCTTTCTCCCTCGACCCTGTTCCAGCCTGTCTCTCTTTCTCCCTCGACCCTGCTCCAGCCTGTCTCTCTTTCTCCCTCGACCCTGCTCCAGCTTGTCTCTCTCTCTCTCTTTCGACCCTGCTCCAGCCTGTCTCTCTCTCTCTCTTTCGACCCTGCTCCAGCCTGTCTCTCTCTTTCTCCCTCGACCCTGCTCCAGCCTGTCTCTTTCTCCCTCGACCCTGCTCCAGCCTGTCTCTCTCTTTCTCCCTCGACCCTGCTCCAGCCTGTCTCTCTTTCTCCCTCGACCCTGCTCCAGCCTGTCTCTCTTTCTCCCTCGACCCTGCTCCAGCCTGTCTCTCTCGTTCTCCCTCGACCCTGCTCCAGCCTGTCTCTCTCGTTCTCCCTCGACCCTACTCCAGCCTGTCTCTCTCGTTCTCCCTCGACCCTGCTCCAGCCTGTCTCTCTCGTTCTCCCTCGACCCTGCTCCAGCCTGTCTCTCTCGTTCTCCTTCGACCCTGCTCCAGCCTGTCTCTCTCGTTCTCCCTCGACCCTGCTCCAGCCTGTCTCTCTCGACCCTGCTCCAGCCTGTCTCTCTCGTTCTCCTTCGACCCTGCTCCAGCCTGTCTCTCTCTTTCTCCCTCTCTCTCCGCCTCTCTACTCCCCACTCAAAGCCAACCAGGTCAGTGGACACATGATAGCTAAGCCCACAGCCTCCTCTGACTGTCAGACAAATGCCGGGAAAGAACACTTTCACTACAACGCCAGCCACTCTCCTCTTCCAGCCTTACTGTTTATCTGTAACTCTACACTTTCCTCTTCCTACTTCAACACATACTGCTGCCGCGGTCATCCCCCTCTTCAAAGGGGGAGACACTCTAGACCCAAACTGTTACAGACCTATATCTATCCTACCCTGCCTTTCTAAAGTATTTGAAAGCCAGGTTAACAAACAGATCACTGACCATTTCGAATCCCACCGTACCTTCTCCGCTATTCAATCTGGTTTCTGAGCCGTCATGGAATCTGGTTTCTGAGCCGTCACCCCGTCATGGGTGCACCTCAGCCACGGTCAAGTTCCTAAACGATATCATAACCGCCATTGATAAAAGACAATACTGTGCAGCCGTCTTCATCGACCTGGCCAAGGCTTTCGACTCTGTCAATCACTGCATTCTCATCGGCAGACTCAACAGCCTTGGTTTCTCAAATGACTGCCTTGCCTGGTTCATCAACTTCTTCTCAGATAGAGTTCGGTGTGTCAAATCGGAGGGCCTGTTGTCCGGACCTCTGGCAGTCTCTATGGGCGTGCCACAGGGTTCAATTCTCGGGCCGACTCTTTTCTCTGTATACATCAATGATGTCGCTCTTGCTGCTGGTGATTCTCTGATCCACCTCTACGCAGACGACACCATTCTGTATGCATCTGACCCTTTAGACACTGTGTTAACAAACCCTCCAAACAAGCTTCAATGCCATACAACACTCCTTCCGTGGCCTCCAACTGCTCTTAAATGCAAGTAAAACTAAATGCATGCTCTTCAACCGATCGCTGCCTGCACCCGCCCACCCGTCTAGCATCACTACTCTGGACGGTTCTGACTTAGAATATGTGGACAACTACAAATACCTAGGGGTCTGGTTAGACTGTAAACTCTCCTTCCAGACTAATATTAAGCATCTCCAATCAAAAATAAATCTAGAATTGGCTTCCTATTTCACAACAAAGCATCCTTCACTCATGCTGCCAAACATACCCTCGTAAAACTGACTATCCTACCGATCCTTGACTTCTACGATGTCATTTAAAAAATACCCTCCAACATTCTACTCAGATTACATCCAATTTGCTATCACAGTGCCATCTGTTTTGTCACCAAAGCCCCATATACTACCCACCACTGCGACCTGTATGCTCTCGTTGGCTGGCCCTCGCTTCATATTTGTCGCCAAAACCACTGGCTCCAGGTCATCTACAAGTCTTTGCTAGGTAAAGCCCCGCCTTCTCAGCTCACTGGTCACCATAGCAGCACCCACCCGTAGCACGCGCTCCAGCAGGTATATTTCACTGGTCATCCCCAAAGCCGCCGACTCCTTTGGCTGCATCTCCTTCCAGTTCTCTGCTGCCAATGACTGGAACGAATTGCAAAAATCACTGAAGCTGGAGACTCAGATCTCCCTCACTAACTTTAAGCATCAGCTGTCAGAGCAGCTTGCCGATCATTGCACCTATACATTGCCCATTTTTGTAAATACCTCATTCCCATATTGTTATTTATTTTTTGCTCCTTTGTACCCCAGTATCTCTACTTGCACATCTATCACTCCAGTGTTTAATTGCTAAATTGTAATTATTTTGCCACTATGGCCTATTTATTGCTTTACCTCCCTAATCTTACTACATTTGCACACACTGTATGTAGACTTTTCTATTGTGTTATTGACTGTACGTTTGTTTATCCCATGTGTAACTCTGTGTTTGTCTTGGCCAGGTCGCAGTTGTAGATGAGAACTTGATCTCAAATGGCCTACCTGGTTAAATAAAGGTGAAATAAATAATACTGCAGCTGGTGCAGCGCTTATGCTAGCTTCTTAGCTCTTTTAGCGACGAGCGCCACTAAAATGACAAGAGTTTGAGACTGGGTCTAATATGAAAGAAGCTATATGTTTACATTCTATTAGTATGGCATATTATTATACAGTGCATTCGGAAAGTATTCAGACCCTTTGACTTTTTCCACATTTTGTTACGTTACAGCCTTATTCTAAATCGGATTAAATCGTTTTTTCCCCTCATCAATCTACACACGATACCCCATAATGATTAAGCAAAATAGGCTTTTAGACATTTTTGCAACTTCTTGGGTATGACTCTGCAAGCTTAGCACACCTGTATTCGGGGAGTTCCTCCCATTCTTCTCTGCAGATCCTCTTAAGCTCTGTCAGGTTGGATGGGGAGCGTCGCTGCACAGCAATTTTCAGGTCTCTCCAGAGATGTTCGATCGGGTTCAAGTCAGGCCTCTGGCTGGGCCACTCAAGGACATTCAGAGACTTGTCCCGAAGCCATTCCTGCGTTGTCTTGGCTGTGTGCTTTGGGTTGTTTTCCTGTTGGAAGGTGAACCTTCGGCCCCAGTCTGAGGTCCTGAGCGCTCTGTAGCAGGTTTTCATCAAGGTTCTCTCTGTACTTTGCTCCATTCATCTTTCCCTCGATCCTGACTAGTCTTCTAGACCCTGCCGCTGGAAAAGATCCCCACAGCATAATGCTGCTACCACCCTACTTCACCATACAGAGGGGGCCAGGTTTCCTCCAGATGTGATGATTGCCTTTCAGGCCAAATAGTTCAATCTTGGTTACATCAGACCAGAGAATCTTGTTTCTCATGGTCTGAGAGTCATTTAGGTGCCTTTTGGCAAACTCCAAGCAGGCTGTCATGTGCCTCTTACTGAGAAGTGGCTTCCATCTGGCCACTATACCATAAAGGCCTAACTGGTGGAGTGCTGCATAGATTTGGCCAATTATGCGCCGCCCTATGGGATTCCCAATCACGGCCGGTTGTGATACAGCCTGGATTCAAACCCGGGTCTGTAGTGACGCCTCTAGCACCGAGATGCAGCGCCTTAGACTGCTGCACCACTCGGGAGCGCAGATGGTTGTCCTTCTGGAAGGTTCTCCCATTTCCACAGAGGAACTCTGGAGCTCTGTCAGAGTGACCATCTGGTTCTTGGTCACCTCCCTGAGGTGGTTCCAATCTTATTCCATTTAAGAATGATGGAGGCCACTGTGTTCTTGGGGACCTTCAATGCTGCAGAAATTTTTTGGTACCCTTCCCTAGATCTGTGCCTTGACACAATCCTGTCTCGGAGCTCAACGGACAATTCCTTCGACCTTATGGCTTGGTTTTTGCTCTGACATGCACTGTCAACTGTGGGACCTTATATAGACAGGTGTATGCCTTTCCAAATCAAGTTCAATCAATTCAATATTCCACAGGAGGACTCAAATCAAGTTGTAGAAACATCTCAATGATGATCAATGGAAACAGGATGTACCGAAGGTCAATTTCGAGTCTCTTATCAAAGGGTCTGAATACTTGTGTAAAGGTATTGTTTTTTATTTTTTAACTTTGCACACATTTCTAAAAACCTGTTTTTGCTTTTTCATTATGGGGTATTGTGTGTAGATTTATGTGGGAACATACTAATTTAATCAATTTTAGAGTAAGGCTGTAACATAAAATGTAGAAAAAGTCAAGGGGTATGTATACTTTCCGAATGAACTGTAGGCCTGTATATTTATATAGTCAAGAAACAATCTACAGTTGAAGTACCTTTCCCTTAGCAGTGTAACTAAAGTCATCAGGCACTTTCAAGGGGTACTTTCTAATTATGTGTTTAAGTAGGCTATACAGGTACCAACACTTCCACCACGCTGATCCTCAACACAGGGGTTCGTGCTCAGCCCCCTCCTGTACTCCCTGTTCACTCATGACTGCACGGCCAGGCACGACTCCAACACCATCATTACATTTTCTGATGAGACAGCGGTAGGACTGATCTCCGACAATGAGACAGCCAATAGGGAGGAGGTCAGAGACCTGGCCGTGTGGTACCAGGACAACAACCTCTCCCTCAACGTGATCAAGACAAAGGAGATGATTGTGGACTACAGGAAAAAGAGGAACGAGCACTCCCCCATTCTCATCGACGGGGCTACAGTGGAGCAGGTTGAGAGCTTCAAGTTCCTTGGTGTCCATATCACCAACAAACTAACATGGTCCAAGCACACCATGACAGTCGTGAAGCGGGCATGACAAAACCTATTCCCCCTCAGGAGCCTGAAAATATTTAGCATAGGTCCTCAGATCCTCAAAAGGTTCTACAGCTGCACCATCGAGAGCATCCTGACTGGTTGCATCACTGCCTGGTATGGCAACTGCTCAGGCTCCAACCGCAAGGCACTATAGAGGGTAGTGCAAACGGCCCAGTACATCACTGGGCCAAGCTTCCTGCCATCCAGGACCTCTATACCAGGCGGTGTCAGAGGAAGGCCCTAGAAATTGTCAGACTCCAGCCACCCTAGTCATAGACTGTTCTCTCTGCTACCACACGGCAAGCGGTACCGGAGCGCCAAGTCTAGGTCCAAGAGGCTTCTAAACAGCTCCTACCCTAAGCCATAAGACTCCTGAACATCTAGTCCAATGGCTACCGAGACTATTCACATTGCCCTCCCTCCACACCACTGCCACTCTGTTGTCATCTATGCATAGTCACTTTAATTAACTCTACCTACATGTACATACTACCTCAACTAACCGGTGCCCCCGCACATTGACTCTGTACCGGCACCCCCCTGTATATATTGTTTCTTATTTTTATTGCTCCTCTTTAATTACTTGTTACTTTTATCTCTTATTCATATTTTTTGGAACTGGACTGTCGGTTAGAGGCTCGTAAAATAAGCATTTCACTGTAAGGTCTACTACACCTGTTGTATTCGGTGCATGTGACTAATAAAATGTGATTTGATCTCCTATAAGCACATGTTATTGGGTCAAGGTAGACTATAACCATATGCCATATTAATAGAAGGTGTCCATAAAGCTGCCTAATTTCTCTGTTGGGTAGACCCGGTCTGCAGTAGTGCACTATGTAGGGAATATGGTGCCATTTGGGATGCAGTCCCAGTCTGCTACTGTGTGATTTATTGAAGAGGCCTATCTGATGCGCATTTAGTTTAATCCGTCTGATATTAGCCATCAATCTTCTTCGTCTCACTCCTTCACGGCTCAGCGTCCCTCTCGCTGGAATCACAGTCCGTCTGTTCCGCCTGGTCCAGACTCTAGACATACACACACCTCTGTTTCCCCTCACTATGAGGTAGTTAGGTCCTCTCTCTTTTCTCTTGCTCCAAATCAGTGGCAATGGGACTCTGCTGTTGAATGGTGAGAGCACCTCAGCAAATGAGCAAATAGGCCCATTGGTTTTGTAAGAGTGTGGTCTGTAGACTCCAAGAGTATGATTTATTTGACCACATGAGCAAAAGGTCCGTATGTATTTAAACACGTGTATGCATTCGATAACATTAGGTGGGTTGATCACTTAGGGGCTGGGATTAAACCAAATCTTTCCTTATATTAGTTAATAAATCAGAGCAGAAACATGAAGGATCGGGGCAGCAGCTATTTCCTACAGAGGCTGCTGTGTGGACCAGATTGTGCCGATCGATACATTAACATCCCCCACTTCCTATGAATAAATAGCTGACCGACCGCTCAGAAAGGACAGGAGATTTAAGGCTATCCTTTCCCTGCAGCGGTGGTGGATGACAAAACAAGAGAAGAGAAAAAGACTGGAGGGGGGAGGACAGAGCGAGACCCATAGACCATGGTTGTCTGAATAGAGGACGAAAAAGAGAGGGAGAAGAAGGTTATGAAGAGGGATAGATATTGCCCTTACTTGCCCTTTCTACATACACCCCACACACAGACTCTCCTCTGAATAGAGGTGGGAAAGTGCTGACTTGTCTCCACCAGGAAATTGCTGGATGTTTTTGAGGTTAAGTTGTGCAGTATTGGGTGGTTGGTTGGTATGAAGATGTGCTGTGTGAGAACTGTCCCGGAGCGTTCAGGACTCAGGGGGTTTCTCAGGGGGTTTGTAAAAGCCTTAGACTCCAGCTACGACCATCAATCTGTTTGCCCCCCCCCCATAACGGCATAAGTGTATGCAGTTGAGCACCTTAGAATTTAGTGTGTGTGTCGTAATACGTCTTTCCATCTGTGTATGTTTCTTCCCGTTTGGTTGATACAACATTTGCCATGTTTAAGCTGGGTGTGTTTGTCTCTGTCAGTGTGTCTTTGTTTGTGTTCCTGCAAGTCTTTATCTGTTTTGTGCGTGCATTTGTGTGTGTTTTTGTGTGTTCATTCATGCTGTGTGTGTGTGTGTGTGTGTGTGTGTGTGTGTGTGTGTGTGTGTGTGTGTGTGTGTGTGTGTGTGTGTGTGTGTGTGTGTGTGTGTGTGTGTGTGTGTGTGTGTGTGTGTGTGTGTGTGTGAATGAGCGTATATGTGAGTGTCCAGATTTGTATACCATTCATGGCCGGTAAATAAATATGCTGTGACGACGAGTGTGAAGTGTGGTGCCTCGGTTGGTTTAGCAGTCTTCTCATAAGAAGGAACTGGTCTATGAAATTAAGGCATTAGTCCCCACCAGACAATAATACACCCATAACACAATATGCTCACTCCACCCACTCCCTCACTCAGACAAAGCAGAGGTAGCCCCATATACACTCACCGGCCACTTTATTAGGTACACCCATCTAGTACTGGGTCGGACCCCCCTTTTCCTCCAGAACAGCCTGAATTATTTGGGACATTCTACAAGGTGTCGGAAACGTTCCACAGGAATGTTGGGCCATGCTGACGCGATGGCATCACGCAGTTGCTGCAGATTGGACGGCGGTATATTCAGCCCGTTCTATTTTTATTTAGAAAGATACTCTTTGGTTGGGGTCTGGGGTCTGCGCGGGACACTCGAGTAAACTGAACTCGCTGTCATGTTCCAGGCAATGTTTTTCCACTCCTCAATTGTCCAGTGTTGGTGATCGCGTGCTTACTGGAGTTGCGTCTTCTTGTTTTTAGCTGATAGGAGTGGAACCTGGTGTGGTAGTCTGCTGCAATAGCCCATCCGTGACAGGGAAACGACGAGTTGTTCGTCCCGAGATGCCTTTCTGCACACCACTGTTGTACTGCAGCGTTATTTGTCTGTTTGTGGCCCTCCTGTTAGCTTGCATGATTCTTGCCATTCTCCTGCGACCTCTCTCATCAACGAGCTGGTTTCGCCCACAAGACTGCCGCTGACTGGATGTTTTTGGTTTGACACAATTCTCGGTTAAACCTAGACACCGTCGTGCGCGTAAAGCCCAGGAGAGCAGCCATTTCTGAGATACTGGATCTGGCGTGCCTGGCACCCACAATCATACCACGCTCGGTCACTAGTTTTGCCCATTCTAACGTTCAATCGAACAGTAACTAAATGCCTCTGCCTGTCTGCCTGCTTTATATAACAAGCCACGTGACACACTGACTGTAGGACCGATCCATTTTCATTAAATGGGTGTGTACCTAATAAACTGGCCAATGAGTGTATAGCAACACACTGCACAGAAAATGTCATCTCCAATAGGACTTTCACGCCATTGATTGCAGTAGAGATCTAGCCTGTGTATTTCCCTTTCAGAAAGGCTGAGGACCGTGACAAAGGATTAAGTAAGGCTTGAAGATGAGATCAGAGGTGGTGTCACCCGCCAATAGATCCCCGATCACATGGTCACCTATTCGGTCTCTTGTCAGTGGATGACGTATTACTTTGCGTCACCCCCATTATCAGCATGAGACAAAGAGCTTTCCAATACCAAATACCTCTCCGTTGTAGCTGTGGGACAACTGGGATAGTGTGTGAAGCGGTTCCTATTGTCTGTTATGAGACTTCAGCATCGTCCCTTTCCCTCTGATGTACAGTATGAGCCTCTGCTCCGACACCCCATTCCCAGTTTCCTTACATTTCACTAAGACCCCTCCAGTGTTAATCAAACTCTTCTCCCGGAGAACTATTGGGTGTGCAGGCTTTTGCTCTAGCCCAGCTCTCTGTGTGTCTGCCTCTGTCTGTGTGTGTGTGTGTGTGTGTGTGTGTGTGTGTGTGTGTGTGTGCGCTCATTTCCGTGTGTGTATGAGAAAGAAATCCAGGAATGTAAGCTGGAATTGCATTGGCAGCAGAGGGAGGCCCTAGCTACATGATTTACAGCCTGGGATGTCCACACACTTTTTTTAAATTTCAACATGGCTGCTGTGTCCATGCTAAACTCCCCCCTACTCTACAGTGCACGTAGCATCACTGCTAGACTTAATCTAATGGAGGCTACCATCTAGCGATGGGGAAAAAATCTATAGTTACTGAGCCTTCAGAATGTATTCACACCCCTTGACTGAATTTTAAATGGATTAAATTTATATTTTTTGTCACTGGCCTACACACGATACCCCATAATGTCAAAGTGGAATTGTTTTTCAAAGCTTTAACAAATGTATAAAAATTTGAAAAGCTGAAATGTCTCAAGTCAATAAGTATTCAACTCCTTTGTTATGGCAAGCCTAAATAAGTTCAGCGGTTAAAATTTGCCTAACAAGTCATATAAGTTGCATGGACTCACTCTGTGTGCAGTAATAGTGTTTAACATGATTTTTTAATGACTACCTCTGAACCCCACACATACAATTATCTGTAAGGTCCCTCAGTTGAGCAGTGGATTTCAAACACAGATTCAACCACAAAGACCAGGGAAGTTTTCCAATGCCTCGCAAAGAAGCGCATCTATTGGTAGATGGGTATAAATACAAAAAGCAGACAGTGACTATCCCTTTGAGCATGGTGAAATTATAATTACACTTTGGATGGTGTATCAATACAAGATACAGGTGTCCTTCCTAACTCAGTTGCCAGAGAGGAAGGAAATTGCTCAGGGATTTCAACATGAGACCAGTGGTAACTTTAAAACAGTTTAATGGCTGTGATAGGCAAAAACGTTTTGTCCTGTTCCTCCTGAAAGCCCAAATAGTCAAATGCATTCTCTCCGTCGCCCACACGCACTTTAAACATTTGGATAATAAAGCATTTAAAGGCTGACATTGGTTGATTTTATGCATTCATGAATTAAATCGCTTTAGGCGACATGTTGCGGTTCATCTGATGAGGGTGCACATGGGCCTATTTATATAATGAATATGAATTCGGAGGGCATAAATTAGTAAATATTAAAGCATTAGACCTCTCACTAAAGTTGTCAGTCATACAAAAGTTATACTTAAATCGAAACTGGTTTTGCAGCACGCAGATTCCAGATTGCCTTTGCCGATCACTCATCTTCAACCATTAGTGAGTCGATGGCTTGAATAGCCTCGCTGGAAATGGAATACCACGGTAGAAGCTGTGTTTTTGGTTGATTGCCATAAAGCTGAGTGACTCATTCATTCATGGCTTTGGATCAAAATAAATAAGTACCAACATTCATTCGGATAGTCTTTAATAAACTTCTACTTCATCACAATCCCGGATCCGGGAGCACCCCCATCAGTAAAAAAGCTGACTAGCATAGCCTAGCATAGCGTCACAAGTAAATACTAGCATCTAAATATCATTAAATCACAAGTCCAAGACACCAGATGAAAGATACACATCTTGTGAATCCAGCCATCATTTCTGATTTTTAAAATGTTTTACAGGGAAGACACAATATGTATTTCTATTAGCTAACCACGATAGCAAAAGACACAACTTTTTTTCCCACCATTTTTTCCTGCATAGGTAGCTATCACAATTTCGACCAAATAAAGATATAAATAGTCACTAACCAAGAAACAACTTCATCAGATGACAGTCTGATAACATATTTATTGTATAGCATATGTTTTGTTAGAAAAATGTGCATATTTCAGGTATAAATCATAGTTTTACATTGCAGCCACCATCACAACTCTCACCAAAGCAACTAGAATAACTACAGAGACCAACGTGAATTACCTAAATACTCATCATAAAACATTTATGAAAAATACACAGCGTACAGCAAATGAAAGACAAAGATCTTGTGAATCCAGCCAATATTTCAGATTTTTTAAGTGTTTTACAGCGAAAACACAATATAGCATTATATTAGCTTACTACAATAGCCAACCACACAACAGCATTGATTCAAGCCAACAATAGCGATAACGAATAAACCAGCAAAAGATATTAATTTTTTCACTAACCTTCTCAAACTTCTTCAGATGACAGTCCTATAACATCATATTACACAATACATATAGAGTTTGTTCGAAAATGTGCATATTTAGCGGCACAAATCATGGTTATACAATATGAATAGTAGCCAAAATGCAAACAAAATGTCGGGAGAAATCTTGGGAGAGGCACCTAATCTAATCAGTAACTAATCATAAACTTGACAAAAAAATACAGGTTGGACAGCAAATGAAAGATACATTAGTTCTTAATGCAACCGCTGTGTTAGATTTTTTAAATTAACGTTACTACGACATACAGCGTGCGTTAAAGCGAGACCGCACCGAAATTAATGGCGGAATAGTAGATTTACATTTTTCAACAGAACAACTAATTAACATCATAAATACTTCTTACTTTTTGATGAGCTCCCATCAGAATCTTGGGCAAGTTGTCCTTTGTCCAGAGGAATCGTTGCTCGGTTGTAGATTGTCGCCTTCAACTTTGGAATTAGCAATAAACATTAGCCATGTGGCTAAGACGTGTCCAACTCACTATAACGCAGCACTAAGAAATATCCGAAAATCGCAATATACTGATATAAACTGATATAACTCGGTTTAAAATAACAACATTATGATGTCTTTAACACCTATATCGAATAAAATCAGAGCCATATCTAAGGCCTATAACGGGAGCATTCCAGAACGCAATCCTGAGGTCTGTCTTGCGTCATGGCGAATGTTGAAAAGGCTGCACCCCCGGTTCCAAGCCCATTTATATGTCCTCAGATCTGCCTAGCAACTCCATTCCAATTCTAATTGCTTGCTGACATCCAGGGGAAGGCGTATGCAGTGCATGTCGACCAATAGAATACATGCAAATTAATAAACCGACCCTGGAACAGATTGCCTTATTTCAGATTTCTCACTTCCTCACAGGAAAATTGCTCCAACTTGAGTTCTGTTTTACTCACAGATATAATTCAAACGGTTTTAGAAACTAGGGAGTTTTCTATCCAATAGTAATAATAATATGCATATTGTACGAGCAAGAATTGAGTACGAGGCAGTTTAATTTGGGAACAAATTTTTTACAAAGTGAAAACAGCACCCCCTATTGAGAAAAGGTTTTAATAAAGAAATGTTTTGACTGTCCACCTCATGACCTCAAACAAAGTTAGAGCACTGATTTCTGCTTTTGGGTCCCAAGGTGCTAAATGTGTCTCTACCTGACAATGAATGGGCGATATAAACCAAAAAGAAACTGATAATTGTGCACAACTTCAAAATTGAATTTCAATTAACTGAATGATGAGGGTGAAGGTAATTGAATTTAGAACAATAGTGTAAGAATTGGTATTATGTCCTGCACGCACACCTGAAAAAAATACACTACTTTTTTTGTTTCTACTTGGTCAGAAGAAGCTGTAACTGGACTGTAGCATATTACTTACTAGAACTGTTGTTATACTAAGGTTTTTATTCTGAGAGAAACTAAAATGTTTTCTAATATAATATTCTTAAAATATATGTTTTGACTGAATATAAGACAGCAAGGGATGTCTGCTAAATGATGAAGTTGATGGGGCATTCATATAGCCTCGGCACCTACATAAAGCCGAGTGACTCACTCATTCATATAGCCTCGGCACCTACATAAAGCCGAGTGACTCACTCATTCATATAGCCTCGGCACCTACATAAAGCCGAGTGACTCACTCATTCATATAGCCTCGGCACCTACATAAAGCCGAGTGACTCACTCATTCATATAGCCTCGGCACCTACATAAAGCCGAGTGACTCACTCATTCATATAGCCTCGGCACCTACATAAAGCCGAGTGACTCACTCATTCATATAGCCTCGGCACCTACATAAAGCCGAGTGACTCACTCATTCATATAGCCTCGGCACCTACATAAAGCCGAGTGACTCACTCATTCATGTCTTTGGATCAAAATAATTAAGTACCAACCTTCTTTCTGATAGTCTAGAAGTGAAGAAAAGAGAATTGAAGTGATTATAAAAAGTCACGACTCTACAATTGAACGCTAGTTTTGGTCTCAAATAAGCACGGTCCGTGAAGAGCGTTTAACTAAAATAAACACCGAGTCAGGCGGAGAGTGACCTGTTCTAAATTATATGAGCAAAAAATATTCAGTTTTATTTGGAATGGCAAGCCAGACAAAATTAAAAGGGCCTATTGTCTCACCCCATGTTCAAGAATAGCCTTTTCCCCTTTATTCAGATTACAACCGCTCACTTTCGGTTATTTGAAAACGGTTCCAGTCCGAGAATGGTAAATGACTGTAAGTAATACATTAATTCAATACTTGGGACAGAAGCCATCCATCCACCCACTATGGGCTATTAGCAGGACAATAGACTCTTGCCAAGAAGGAGGGTATGGGGGGTATTGTATCGTCAATTTCTCAAGCCAAAACGTCTGGATGGCCTTCACCAGTTCATCTTTGCTTGTACTGTGGGCTTGGCAGAGTTACGGATGAATGTTTTCAGTTGATGCCAAACAAGTTCGATCGGGTTTAAATCCATGGACCTACATGTAGATATTAAACTAACATTTTTAGATATACTGTAGGCCTACCGTAGGTGTTGTAGGTCTTTCATATATTTATTTTTATCTAAACTTTTATTTTTTACTACATAAAGGTCTATTTACCATGCTGGCGTCGTGCCCCAGTTTATGCCCTCATTTGCAATGCAAACCCGGGCGGCAGTGTGTTTTGGTCCAAACAGACCCATTTCCGGTTTACAGACAGATTTCATCAAACCAGCTTCTTTCTATGGTGCTTACCCGTTCCAGGGTTAGGACTGTAACCACCAGAGGACTTGAAAATGAACCGGAGCTGAGAAGGTCACCAAAACTAAAGGTATTTGTATAGCCTACTATATAGCCTATCAATGTGTAGGCATACTGTGTAATAAAATCGATAATTGTGTACTAAAAATGTGAATGTGTTTTTGCAGAGCATACAACCATGCCGACAACCATCCGTGGAGATCAGTGGACAAAGGGTTGGACAAAAAATAAATATATATATTGGTCATGGCTCCCGAGTGGCGCAGTGGTCTAAGGCACTGCGTCTCCGTGCAAGAGGCATCACTGCAGTCCCTGGTTCGAAATCAGGCTGTATCACATCCGGCTGTGATTGGGAGTCCCATAGGGCAGCGCGCAATTGGCCCAGCGTCATCTGGGTTTTGCCAGTGTAGGCCGTCATTGTAAATATGAATTGTTCTTAACTAACTTGCCTAGTTAAATAAATATGTATGTATATGTCTTACAGAGCCTTTCCATAAGTCCACTCAAGTTTCTTCAACGGTCTTCTGACTGTGATTAGAGCGATGTTGTGCTGTGATGCCAGAAGATTCCAGACTGCATTTGCCGACAGTGAATGTTCCTGAGTGGCCGAGTTACAGTTTTGACTTAAATCTAAGGCAAGACCTGAAAATGGTTGTCTAGCAATGATCAACAACCAATTTGACAGAGCGTGAAGAATTTTGAAAAGGATAATGGGCAAACGTTGCACAATCCAGGTGTGGAAGCCTCTTAGAGACTTACCCAGCTATAAACGCTGCCCAAGGTGCTTTTACAAAGTATTGGTTCAGGGGTGTGAATACTTATGTAAATAAGATATGTCTGTATTTCATGTTCAATAAATTTGCACAGCAAAACCAAAACATGTTTTTAAGGGGTATTGTGTGTAGATGGGTGAGAAAATCTATCCATTTTGAATTCAGTCTGTAACACCACAACATGTGGAATAAGTGAAGGGGTATGAATACTTTTTGAAGGTGCTGTACCTATGGGGATATTCTTTTTGACAATATTTTTTGCACTAGTTGGCTATACCTGCACAAACTCCAGTATTTTCCTTCATAGCTTGTTTTCCATCGTCTTTTTAAAAGGGGAGCCAATTTGTTTTCAGCACTTATTTCCGTGACTGATCAAAACTTGCTTTCTCATGGCTCTATTTTGTCCCTCTGCAGCAGATATATATATATATATATATATATATATATATATATATATATATATATATATATATATATATATATATCCCAACCCTACTACCTTCCGAATACTGTACATGTACCTTAGCATTGCTTCTAGTCTTAAGCTAACGTACCTCCCCTTTCGTCTTCAATCTTCTTTCCATCAGAACTCTACCGCTCCCTCTACTCTGCCTTAGGGGGCCTCCGGCAGTGAAAGCCTGGAACGTGGGAAACCCAAACTGCTGAGTTGGCTTTGGGGGTGAAAGGGTTCATTCTGGGAGTGCTCCAATAATGACTTTACCGCTAAAGACTCCCTGAATTACACTTTTGCCTCTTTTTCTCTGCCTCTTGTAAGGAAGAAAACGCTTGTTTTGGTTAATGCAACTAGCTTTATTGTTTCTTGTATTATTCTGACTATCAAATGTCTAACGTTCTGTACATTTCAAAAGTAGCTTGGCTGGGCTCCAGAGAGATTGAATCATCGCAAAAGCTACACTAGAAATTAAACCATAGTTTAAGTTTAGCAGTTTGTGTTGTTCGACCAATAACATGATGCTGTAGTTAGCATTGCACTGTGTGACTACTTGGAAACACTAGAAATGGGCCTATGCAATAAAGTTGGCATAGCAGCATGTTGCTGAAGAGTTCCCTGCATTACAGGGCCATGGCACCATATTGACAAGCTGCTCGTAGCTGCGATGCAAGTACATGTTTAGCCCCAGTGAGTGCTTGCCTGCCTAACCGCCTGCCCTGTCATGTAGGCTACTCTCAGTGATGTCACAGCAGCAGAGACAGCTCTAGTGTTTTTGTGTACAGTAGTAGTGTGAACGGTAAGTCAACTTTTATCAGGTCTTTGTTTCATAAGGGGATTCGCATTTTGTCACAATACCCCCGATCCTTAATCTCATCCAGTGTTTTAAATCCAATCAAAGGAAAACTTCATTTCTTACTAGAGTCAGTAAACTACAGTAGCGTTCTACCCAGTCGGTCATATTGAATGCATCCTTCAATGTTTCTGTTTGTTTTGAAGCACTGCGGTGTAGCCCAACAGGCGAACAGCACTTGAAAACATCTGCAGCCTGATAAAAATTCCAGTACTTGAAGTGTCTGTGTGGGAGGGCCAATCCAAACACATCTACCTCCGCAGTTCCCCACTTCTCTTTAGCAAACAAGAAAAAAATGATCTGCTTATGCTGTACTTCTTCCCTGTAGCAGAATTATTTGAAACTCCTGCATTTGTTGCAGTGCAATCATGGCATCAGTTTGTCTGTTCGTACTTGGTACAGTGTGTCTGAGAAAGACAAAGATCCCATTTATCCCTGACCTATATCTAGGCTTACTATGACATACACGTCAAATTCTTAATTTATGAGACAGAGATGGTTACGTTGGTAAATCATACAAACCTGCCATGAGAAAGTTGAACGAACTAGGTCACCTTTGGCTTATGATATGATTATATTTATAGCTGTTTGTGTGGCTGAAGAGAAATTCAGATCTAGTAGTCCCTGACATGGCACCCATCTTAAGAGACATCTGACTAATTGATGTCAGAGGGACATATGGTGGGGACTATTGACCAAGTTTGGATTGTTGACTATATGCCAGTTTGGGATTTTTACCAATGTTGTGACTGTTGTAGACAAAATGTGGATTATTGACAAACGGAAAACTATTGGTTGAGGATGACTTAACATAGGCTATAAATCATTACCAACCTCATCCGTTTGGCCTTTTGAAACATTAAACAACTGAAATGAAAACCGTAGTGGATTATGTCTGATTACAGAGGAGAGGTCAGCAATGAGATTTGATCATCCAAGTTTTTTTCCTCTGCTTGATTCCAGGATTTTCCCCCATGTGGACTCTTTCCAGCTCTGTGGGGATTTTCAGTAGTACTACGGGCTATGTATGTCCCAGTGTGTGAGATTTTCTAAGCTTGTCTCCTGAGTTATTGTGGCAGAGATATAGCCTACATCAGGGGTAGGCAACTAGATTAATCCGCTGGTCGTTTTTGGTCATAGGGGCCGGAACATAGGCTAATTATAATAATTTGTACATTGCAAATTGATCACAACTAAGCCCAAAAAGAGATTATATTTGAAAATAACAATTTCGTACCTTGATTACATTGAGACACGATCACGTCTCTTTTTTATTATTAGTGGGAATAGGGAACAGATTTAAATTAAACACATTCTTAGGTGAATTCCTTGTGATTTTTGGACCCTAAACTAAAATATTTTGGGTAGGGATGCAAATTTCGGCCAATTTTGCTGCCGACTAACTGACCCTCATTAACTGGTCAACAAACAGTTACATTTTTCCCGAACAGTAAAATGACGTGACCAACAGAAAATACTATCATTTCTGATGTGTTTTCGCCCTAACAATGGGAGTCGTCCCAAGGCGGGGAGGCAGGAGACTAGCTTAGGTCCAATATAAGCCCATAGAAATGCATTGAACTTATTTTGGACCGATTTTGACAGGAGTGAAACCTCTCGCTTCGCTTATTCCTCTCTGATACTTTGCACGCCTACAAGGACCAGACATTTTTCGTTAAGCGCCACAGTCAAAAGGCTATAACCTATTATTGAACATGCATCTCCTGTAATGAAGCAGCTAATAAAACCTCATTTTCAAACATTTGCACAGTTCTAAACAGCACACCTAATGCGAGCAGTTCCATATGTGACAGAGATGAAAATCTGTTATAAACTTAGAAAGAGGGGGAATCTAATAGCAAATACTATGATGTGTTGCTTGTATGACTAGGCTTGTGCCTTTGGCTTCTGGACAAAAAAATAAAGTTGTAAAAACCAATAGAACAGCAGAGAAATGCTGGTTAATGGCACGAGAAAGTCTTTATAAAATAATTCTCTCCACGTTTCAATGGATGGATTTTGGCAAGGCTACTTTGAAGCAAGTTAAGACATGACCTCATTATTTGAAGCTAAGTAAAACATTCAGGTTTCCAACAGTTATACTGCCTCAAGCTCACATTGCAAAGTGATGGGTGACGCGCTGATAGTCAACGGTAGGCAGGCTATATAGCCCTTGCAGCCGAATAGCGAATGGGAGGTGCGCTTTACGCGCTGAGATTGAGAAATACAAATATCTCGTTTTTGATCGTTGCCACAAGTTTTTAACACGCGATTGCATTTAGAATTATCAATGACTACTGGGCTTACAAAAGCAGGGTTCACTCCAGTAGCCTACAGGCTTTTTGAGGAGCTGCTCTCACGCTGTCTGACTGGTGGTAGGCTATTCCGCTCCTCCAACCATGCTGTGCGCATGTGATAAATAAAATGAATTACGACTAACAAAAATACATGCACACACACACACCAATTAAATATGACAAAATTATACAAATGACCTATTGACCGATAAGCATGACCTGTCAAATATATTTTCAGTGGCTAACCGGTTAAATGATAACAACCCAACTTTGGGCTGCCCCCCCCCCCCCCCCCCCCCAAAAAAAAACACTCATGGCCTACTAACAATTTGTTCTGTGTGTTCACCCCCAAAATTCTTAACTAGGCTTGGGCGGTATACTGGATACAGAGGTATTTGGAAATAGCCACGAGACGGTTTTTCAATACCGTTGAAACATATATATTTTTTATACATTTCTAGATTTGTAGCTACTTTTTAAGTTAATACCTGCAGTCAACTTGTGCAATAAGTTAGGAGACAAAGAAGAACGCGTTCTTCATTTCACCTGTCACATCATTTTTCATTACTAGGCTTACTGGTAGTCCCCAGGCATATGGTGTTTGTTTACAAGCAACCAACAGCGAAACCAGAGTTTTGTGAGTAACTCACTGTTGTGCAGCACGTGCCAGGTGATTTAGTTACAAAATGGAATTAACAACTAAATGTTTTCAAACTAGATATCTTAACTATTAAGATAACTGTCTAAAATGTGCTAAATGCTTTGCAGTTGTGCATTTTTGTTTGCTAAATTAGTAGCTAAGTTTTGTGTGTACAGCAAACTGTGAGTAGCATTTTTGAGTTACTTATATAACTTTATGAGCTGGGGTTTGTCTTGCAAATAGTTTAGGTTAGAGACTATAAAATGTTTGCCATGTGCTCATTAGCATTCTAAGGCTCAGTGGAGTTTGAAAATAGCACCCCTTGTGTTCAGTGCCGGTATTACCGAATATCCCAGTATGGCACAAGGTCGGTATGAAGGTATGACAATCTCTATACTGCCCAAGCTGATTTTGAACTTGTATTTTCCTCAGCTTGTGTCCAAAAGAACACATTTGTGCTCGGATGACTTTTAAGATGGGATTTAGGTGGTTTTCATGTAGTAAACTTGAAATGTAACATATTCTGACAGTCCGCCCCAACTACCTAGCTATTAGATATTTCTCTAACATAGGCAGGCATACAGTGCATTTGGGAAGTTTTCAGACCCCTTGACTTTTTCCACATTTTATTTACATTTACATTTTAGTCATTTAGCAGACGCTCTTATCCAGAGCGACTTACAGTAGAGTGCATACATTTTTATTACATTTTTTACATACTGAGACAAGGATATCCCTACCGGCCAAACCCTCCCTAACCCGGACGACGCTATGCCAATTGTGCGTCGCCCCACGGACCTCCCGGTTGCGGCCGGCTGCGACAGAGCCTGGGCGCGAACCCAGCCCAGCCTGGGCGCGAACCCAGAGACTCTGGTGGCGCAGCTAGCACTGCGATGCAGTGCCCTAGACCACTGCGCCACCCGGGAGGCCATTTTATGTTACAACCTTATTCTAAAATTGATTACATTAATGTTTTTCCTCATCAATCTACACACAATACCCCATAATGACAAAGCGAAAACTTTTTTTTCTTTATAAATAAAAAACAAACCTTATTTACATAAGTATTCAGACCCTTTGCTACGAAACTCGAAATTGAGTTCAGGTGCATCCTGTTACCATTGATCATCCTTGAAATGTTTCCACAACTTGATTGGAGTCTACCTGTGGTCAATTCAATTGATTGGACATAATTTGGAAAGGCACACACCTGTCTATTTAAGGTCCCACAGTTGACAGTGCATGTCAGAGCAAAAACCAAGTGGCCTCCATCATTCTTAATGGAAGAAGTTTGGAACCACCAAGACTCTTCCTAGAGCTTGCCACCCGGCCGGCCAAACTGAGCAATCGGGGGACAAGTGCCTTGGTCAGGGAGGTGACCAAGAACACGATGGTCACTGACAGATCTGCAGAGCTCCTCTGTGGAGATGGGAGAAACTTCCAGAAGGACAACGATCTCTGCAGCACTCCACCAAATCAGGCTTTTATGGTGGAGTGGCCAGACGGAAGCCACTACTCAGTAAAAGGCACACGACAGCCCGCTTGGTGTTTGCGAAAAGGCTCCAAAAGACTCTGACCATGAGAAACACGATTCTCTGGTCTGATGAAACCAAGACTGAACTCTTTGGCTTGAATGCCAAGCGTCACGTCTGGAGGAAACGTAGCACCATCCCTATGGTGAAGCACGGTGGCAGCATCATGGGATTGGAAGACTAGTCAGGATTGAAGGATAGATGAATGAAGCAAAGTACAGAGATCCTTGATGAAAACCTGCTCCAGAGCGCTCAGGACCTCAGACTGGGGCGAAGGTTCACCTTCCAACAGGACAACGACCCTAAGCACACAGCCAAGGCAGCGCAGGAGTGGCTTTGGGACAAGTCTCAATGTCCTTGAGTGGCCCAGCCAGAGCCCGGACTTGAACCCGATCGAACATCTCTGGAGAGACCTGAAAATAGCTATCCAGCGACACTCCCCATCCAACCTGACAGAGCTTGAGATCTGCTGAGAAGAATGGGAGAAACTCCTCAAATACAGGTGTGCCAAGCTTGTAGCGTCATACCTAAGAAGACTTGAGGCTATAATCACTGCCAAAGGTGCTTAAACAAAGTACTGAGTAAAGGGTCTGAATACTGAATACTTATGTAACTATGGGGTATTGTGTGTAGATTGATGAGAAAAAAAGAATAATGCTGTAACGTAACAAAATGTGGAAAAAGTGAAGGGGTCTGAATATTTTCCGCATGCACTGTACAGCCATATCTCCCATGCCGAAATCTGCAAATATGTAGCCTAGCACACAGTACACACACGCACGCTTACTTTCCCAGTCAAGTCTCAATGTGTTTTAGCAGTAAAGCAGACACGGGAAGAATAGCTCATTGGGGCAGATCCAGCGGGCCAGTGCACTTGGCTCGTCCTGATGTTATGACCATGTGGCGGTCTGCTCCCCTCTCCCTACCCCTTTTCTCAGGCTACATCCCAAATGGCTCCCTATTACCTACATAGTGCACAATTATTTGTTTTTGTATCAGAGCCCTATGTGCCCTGGTCAAAGGTAGTGCACTATGTAGGGAATACGGTGTAATTTGGGACGCAGTCTATGACTTGACTGTCCTCACGGAAAACTGCTTCTAATGGCCATCAGATGGGATGGCACTCACAATGTCATCCCTGCTTCTGTTGCAACCATAAATCATTTATTTTTGTTTATCTTCATGCATGTCTATGGCTGCAACCATAGAAATATAATTTATAGAATGGACATATCCCCTCATAACTTGCCATTTTTGGCTGGTGTATCCTTTTTTAGGAATTCTTTTAGTTCTATAGCTACAACCCCTGGTAACCGATGGGTCAAGGCGCAAATGAAGCCATAAATCCTTGTTTTACATGAGTACAATACAAAAGCCTCAGCTGGGGTCAATGGAATTATGCTTCTTGGCCTCTATGTGCAACAATGTCACCATAACCATAATTTATAGCATTAGACTATTCTGTAAAATTACATGAATTGAAAGTAAAACTGAGCTGAAAGTTGTTGCGAAATGTTTATAGACATTAATGTTCAAGTGTAGAGATTGCCTAATTCTAGAAAGGAAAAAAATACAGAGAGTGAGGCCACGTGCTGGAGAAAATAACTGCTCTCCTGCAAAGGCAACCCCTTTCCCACCTCCTCTACACACCCCTCCCCTCTGTTTTTTTTGGCTCCCTCCAGCTCTCTCGCTTTGTCCTGGGGACTGTACCAATGAAAGGAGGGGGCGAGTGAGGAAAGAGGAGAGAGAGAAAGCCTGTGATGGAGAGACGGACAGAGCGGGTGTGCAGTGCAGGAAAGAAAAGCACTTTTTCATCAGCTACTTCTTCTGCTTATGAAATTGAGCGTAATTTATGCCCTGTTGAACCAGAGCTAACCAAGACATGAAGTAGGACAAAGAGGGGGAAAGTGGGAGAGAAAGGAGCCCAGAGAGCATCACAAGGTTGAGAGATGTGGAGACCAAAACGGAATGGATGAAAACCACACAGGTCCCGACGTGGAATCTTCCAAACCCAACAAATGAGTGCTCCATTGCTGCCGGTGCTACCGCTGCCGCCCTCTTCTCGCTCTCTCTGGGAGGAGTTGCACTCCACACACACAAACCGAGAGAGTGTGTGTGTGTGAGAGCTCGTAAGGAGACGGGGCTGACATCTGTATCCTGCAGAGTGGATTTGTATCAGACGCGAGGGGAACAGAGGCTGGTGGGACGGGGGAACCTGCCACTTTGACACACGCGCGGTGAGAGATGGATTCTGCAGGTTTAAGGGGAGGACAGCTTCAGGGTGTGTGTTAAGTAGGGGGGCTCTCTTTCTACGTTCAGCCCCTGAGAGGCAGCGTGAGGGGAAGCCAAACGAAAGGCTGGACGGCCAAAGCAGTGGCAACGGGACTCTGCTGCTGTGAGTACTGAATGGGAGCACCGCTCTTCCTCTTTATCGCTCTCTTGCTCTTCTTTTCAATTTGTCCCTTTCTCTGTGTTAGGAGACTGGCACCTTGAGTTTGTACTAGATAGCTAGAAGGCAGCAATAGCTGCTCGCTCGCACACGTGTGTGTGTGTGTGTGTGTGTGTGTGTGTGTGTGTGTGTGTGTGTGTGTGTGTGTGTGTGTGTGTGTGTGTGTGTGTGTGTGTGTGTGTGTGTGTGTGTGTGTGTGTGTGTGTGTGTGTGTGTGTGTGTGTGTGTGTGTGTGTGTGTGTATATATACACACACACACGCACATTCTCTCTGGAGCAAGGCCACCGTGAATGGAATCTTCTGTCACTGTGGTGGATTTATATGTCTTTATGTGCAAGACAGTATTTCACCGCCAGACAGTATTTCACCGCCAGACAGTGCAATAGCAGAGGCATATGCACTGGCTGGGAGTTGGAATTAAAAACTTTTTTTTAACGGAGCGGCACAAATGTGTGTGTACGTGTGGCTCAGCAGCAGGGATCCCAGCTGAACAATAGACTGGTGGCTCTGTCGCTCCCGGTTCATTGAACTGTCATTGAGCGCCACCGGTAATGAATTAATTTGTGTGTGTATGTGTGAGACTGTCATTGAGCGCCACCGGTAATGAATTCAGTGTGTGTGTGTGTGTGACAGTGTGTGCACATGCATTTGTACATGTAGCCTTCCCTTTCCGTGTGTGTGTGCATGACATTGTGTTTGTGCGTGTACTATGTGCATGACAGCTTGAGTTTGTGCGTATCACCACCCGACACTCACCCTGTCTCTGTTCAGAAGCAGCAGTCCAAACTCTTAAGGGGTCAATCTGCAGGTACTACATCCATGTTTGGACTTAAAAATTAATGGTATGTACCCATTTGATTCTTGAATATAACTTATAAATGCCTCATGAGCTTAGTTCAAATGTCATACACCAAAATACAAGCTTGTTTTAGTAAATGTAAACAAACACTATAGCCTCAACATGGTTAAAACACTTATTATAGCTCTGTCTATGAATTTGAGTGGTTAAAGAGGCCGTGGTACTGGATGGCTGCCGTTATGTAGTTTATTTTCTCAAAATGTATCTGCTATCATTTCTTACAACCGACAAAACATTTTGAACATCAGATCGGCACATACTTACCTCAATTACGACTTCAACTTCGACTCGTCTGCCCTTGGCTCTTTCTGTAATTCCGGACCAATTTCCGGGCTACCCATGAGGAAACCGTTAGACTCGAGAGAGGGTGGATCCTGGCGAGATTAAGGCCAAGGGAAAACCGGCCACTTGTTGATGATGATAATAATAAGATGGATGCCTTCCGATCGCGGATTTCCTTCCAACGGGACTCTCGTCCTAGACCACTGGTATTTTACCCACAAGCATACAAGGCCCTCCCTCCGCCATTCGTCAGATCATAACTCTGTACTCCTGCTTCCTGTTTACAAGCAGAAGCTCAAACAGGAGTTACCCATATTACACAAGCTCCGACGCCCGCCGCATGTGGCAGGGGCTACAGTTCATTACGGATTACAAAGGAAGACCCAGCCGTGATCTGCCCAACGATGCCTCTGTACCAGACGAACACAATGCATTTTATGCACGCTTTGACAAAACAACGTTCTCAGAACATGCGCAGAACAGCTGGCAGGTATATTCATTGTAATTTTTGACCTCTCCTGGTCCCAGTCTGTAACTGTCACATGTTTTAAGATGACCCCCATCATTCCTGTTCATTAAAACTCTAAGGCTTCGTGCCACAATGATTACCGCCCTGTAGTTCTCAGTTCTGTAATCATGAAGTGCTTTGAGAGGCTGGTTATGGCAGCTCAATCATCCCAGACACCCTAGACCCACTGCAATTTGCATACAGCCCCAACAGAAAACGCAATTGGCCGGCCTCAATTGCACTCCACACTGCCCTCACCCACTAGATACGAGGAACACCTATGTGAGAATGCTGTTCATTGACTACAGCTCAGTGTTCAACACCATTGTCCCCTCCAAGCTCGCCACCAAGCTTAAGACCCTGGGACTGAACACCTCCCTCCAACTGGATCCTGGACTTTCTGACTTGTCGACCCCAGATGGTGAGGGTAGGCAACATCAACTCCCATGCTGACCCTTAACACAGGGCCCCACAGTATATGCTTTGCCCCGAAAAATCGTTAGACTCCAACCACCCGAGCCATAGACTGTTTTCTTTGCTTCCGGACGGCATGCGGGACCAATGCATCAAGTCTGACAGCAACAGGCTCCTGAACAACTTCTATCCCTGTACCATAAAACTGCTAAATAGCTAACAAAATGGATACATGGACTATCTGAGTTGACCTTTGTATTTTATTCTTATTGTTGCACTGTCTCTATGCACACTCTGAGAGCCCTACACACTATGCACACTGATACTCCAACACACACACACACACACACAAACACTCCATTTGCTCACACAAATAATATGCACATACATTTATACTGACTTTACACACTCACATACAATCATCATATACGCTGCTGCTACTCTCATATATCCTGATGCCTAGTCACCTTACCCCTATACATATCTACCTCTATCTATCCAGTATTCCTGCACATTGTAACTATGGTACTGGAACTGACCCTGTATATAGTATGCTTACTTACTTTTGTGTTCTTATTTGTATATATTGTGTGTTTTTGTTTTACGTTATTTTTAGTATTACATTGATATTGATTACTGCGTTGTTGGGGTTAGAGCTTGCAAGAAAGGCATTTCACTGTACTTGTTCATGTGACTTTATACCTTGAAACTTTCTTCAGCTTTTTACCAAAACAGGCGCGGGGAGTGCTTTATTGTTTCAACTGCTGATTGCCGCTTTAACACCCTACTGCCGTAATAGGGAAAGTATTTTTCGGTCGACACAAATGTTGGCCTCTTTGGGATTGCATGAGGCGTTTGTTTTCATTGCCCCTGCCTTGCGCTGAGAAAAGCCCTGCTGTTGGTATATGGGACTAGTTGTTCCCCTGTTCCGAGCGCAGACTCTCTCTCGCTTGCTCTGTCTCGCTATCTCGTGTCCCTTAACATTGTTTGTTCAGCACACTTTCTAAGCGCATAAAGAACAAACTCCTTTCTCCTCAAAGTTCTCTGTCTGTATAACTATTTGAGCAAACATAACACTGAAGATGAAATAGAGAAGAGGGTTTATATGAGGAGTGGTAGCTAACAAAAGTGAAAACACAGAACAGAAGAAGAGGGAGGAAGCAAAAAAGTCGTCGCTGCAAATAGTAGGCAGTGCCAAGCCATCTAGAGTTACAATGGCACTTAAACCAAGCCTGCTATTTTGCGTTCCACACGTAGCCTGGCCTATTTCTTGTAACACAGTAAACCCACTGGCTCAAAAGATGGGAGATTAGATGTTTAAATATTAGGTGAAAATGACAGGATGCTACTTCTCTAGTTCAACAATTCCAAGTACTCGGAAGACTTCGAGGCTAATGCCAAGAACACCACCAAGGACACCAATGAAGCTTTTCAAAATGAGGCCCTAGATGTGTTTGGAGCATGGTACTGTTGATTTCTGCCATTTTTCAAAGACGACTCCGTCCATGCACTCTGAAATGGACCGTTTGACAGAGGCATGTAATTATCCTATGATTAGAGTCCCTGACTAGTGTGTCCAACTTAGAGGACTTTCATTTAAGTGTCTGTCTGAAGTGCAGAACGGTGGCTAACAGTGTTGACAGGCTAACAGTGTTGACATATTGAACCTGGTCACACGCACACACACACACAGCATATGTTTTACTATCCTTGTGGGGACCTGAATTCCTGATTTCCATTCAAAATCCTATTTTCCCTAAACCTTAACCTGAACTAGTAACCCCAAAATTAACCCCTAACCCTAATTCTAACCCTTGACCTAAAGCATTTTTTTTTTTTTTTTACTTAATTTAACTAGTCAAGTCATTTAAGAACAAATTCTTATTTTACAATGACGGCCAACCCCTCCCCTAACCCGGACGACGCTGGGCCAATTGTGCGCCGTCCTATGGGACTCCCGATCACGGCCGGCTGTGAAACAGCCCGGGATCAAACCAGGGTCTGTAGTGACGCCTCCAGCACTGAGATGCAGTGCCTTAGACCGCTGTGCCACTCGGGAGTCCTGGGAGAAGTTCTTGTTTTAATATCCTTCTGGGGACTTGGGGATTTCTGGTACCCACGAGGATAGGAGCGGCAGGTAGCCTAGCGGTTAGAGTGTTGTAGTAGTACCGTGAGTACCTGAGCAAGGCATTTAACCCTCATTTCTTCCAGGGGCGCTGTACTACTAGGACGCTGTAAAACGACACATTTCACTGCACCTATCTGGTGTATGTGACTAAACATTTTCTTGTTTTTTTAAATACATTTTTGTAATACAAGCGCACACATTCAAGGGTAAATTAAACCATTTACCGGCGTACTATTAACTGTGTTACTACTATGGTATAGTATTGCTGTCACCGTACAACTATGGCTGACCCTCTAAAACAACACATTTCACTGCACCTATGTGACAAAACTTTATTTTTATTTATACAAGCATTAGCACACACACATTCATGGACAAATTAAACCAAGTAACAGCCCCAGATTCATACAAAGCACTGCTGTTTAGCCAATATATCATTTGTACAGTCTCTGCTGTGGATGGTGAAGGCAGCTTACTACTGATCAGTGTTCTGTTGTGTTCCATGTTGGGTGTGGTCCTGCCCCAGTCCCACTGCTTCTAGATCAGTGTATTGACAACCTTGATGCTTTCCTGAGGGGTATACTACGAAGCACGCTAGATCTACTCGGGCATGTCTAAAGCTAGCCAGCTTCAGTTAGCATTCCTGAAGGATTAGTTGCCATAGAAATGTACCTGGCTAAAAGGTGAGCCACTTTCGTGGTACCGGTTATCCCGAGTTAAACTCAGAGTTGACCAAAGTTAACTGACTAACTCCTCAAACTACATTTGTAGTATAGGTTAAAAGCTGAGCTGTCTTCTGCGGCTGCTGAGGGTCGACCACTCATAACAACGAGAGAATCACAAGGGTTTAAGTTTGTTTTGCCACACAAACAAGACCCCACTTAACCCTGTTTGTGTCTTTGACTGTGTACACATGATCATTTGTTCCCCCCCTCCCCCGCTGAGGTCAGTGCTTGGACGTGTTGCCCCAGTCAGCATGCCCAGCTCATTCCTTTTTGATATGTCAATCACAGGGATGGATGGGAAGCGGTGGGACGTGTGGGGGAGGTGTGTGTGTGTTGGGGTTGAAGGGGTCTGGTGCTTGTGAGATACGCAGCAGACCCCTTCAGGCACAAAGGACAGCGAGGGCCATTCAGTTTTAATGTGTGTGTGTATCCATAATGTGTGTGCAATGATGGGGGTGAACACAGAGACTGTTGTACTGTGTGTCTGTGTCTGTGCATGAATGGAGCACACAAACCATACAATTCACTGCACAGTCTTGCAATCAATGGTGGATTGTAAAACATGGTCTCTGCAATAGTAAGATTGTGTTAAAGTAAAGCAATTTACCTGGGATTGATTGGGAGATAGAGGCTTGCAGCTTCAACTAGGACAATAGCAAATTGCTTGTTGGTCACTAATTGGCATGCCTAGCTTGGTAATAGATGTTGTCGGTGTTGTAAGGTGTCACACATACCTAATGTTGAGAAAGGGAGTACATGGGCGTTTGTTTCCTACTTCCGGTTCTATAGGGAAAACGGAGAGTCATTCATTATAATGGAACCCCTTAGCTATAAATTATGCAAAAAAAAAATTCATACAAGTCATAGGCTCAATCAAATGAATGACCCCCTGAAATTATAATCAATTCTATGTCCCCCTGCATTCGACAAAACCATCTTACAAAGGCCTACAATGTGAGTGTATGGCACTATAGGCCTATAGCGTCAAACTGTTGCGAATAACTGGTGAAGTAGGCTTCTGCATCTAAGCTCGTCAGGTCCAGTGTTCACAGCCAGATCAGATTAGGAACCAAACAGAAGCAAACAGTCCGAAATGCGGAGGGAGTCGAGGGACTACCTGAATTTGTCCATTGTTTATGTTTGTTTACGTTTTCATTACAACACGTTTTGCTACGATATGTACTATTGAATTCGACCAAGATATCAGTTCCTCCATGGTCTACTGAGTACCATGGAAGAGACGCTCACCTGCTGTGTGGGACGCTCCAGTCCTCATTTATATTTCATAAGAACGTGGGCAGGCAAGCGGGGGGGGGGGGGGGGGGGGGGGGGCTCAGCTGGGGACAAATCAGTCTCATCATCCCACTTTATGATTGTCCCTACATGCTTTATTCTGTCAGCTCCTCTTTCAATGTTCTCTTTGTTAGCTAGCTCATCTAGGAAGGGAAGGGACTTGTAACGTTTACATTTGAGGTTCTCTCTCTCTCTTCCGCTTGCGAAGTCATAGCAAAGGGATTAGGAATTTAAAGTGGTTTCTTCTGTCGGGGATGATACCCGAGCTGGGTTTGTGTGACGCAAAGACAAAGTGATTTGTTCAGTGATGAGGGCGGGTGATTTTTCGGTTTTGTTTTCTACACAAAGCATCTCAGAGTACGAGTGCTGTTCTAGGATCAGATCCCAACTGTCCGTATAATCATATTCACTATAATCCAAAAGGGATAACTGATCCTGGATCAGTACTCCTACACTGAGACGGTTTGTGAATACTTGCCTCGGGCTCGGTATAACTGTCAGGGGTTGTGAGGGATGATATTTATTTTGTTTTGGTTCTACTGAGAGACTCTCTTAGCTCTTGCTTGGAAGAAAGGGAGGGGGGAGGTTAGACAAAGGTTAAAGGGTTGTTTCAACCAAATGATCTGTTGTCATCTGACCACATCCATGCCCTTATGCCATTCGACCCAAAACACGAAGCACTATGTGTCTCATACTTTCTCTCTCCCTCTCTCTCCCCCCTTTCCCTCTCTGAATTCCAGCTTTCACTCGCGGATGAACAGAGCGAAGTGACACGGAATGGCTTTGAGTCCAAAGAGCTGCAGTACTTGGTCCAGATCTACTGCCAGGTATGACAGAGTAATCCCCCGGGTGCTGTGATATGCTGCAGTGTCATTCTCACTCAATCAGTGCTCTCTCATATACACTTGCACGCAAACCCATGCACAGTCACATGGAAAATTGCTGTCTTTTGAATCTTGTCACACACCAAATGATGAACGTCCAATACTGTAAATCATACCCAGCACACCCCTCTGTTAGCTAGTAACGTTACGGGATTGGGTTATTTTTCATTTTTCTGAAAACACTTTGGGTCATGATTGAAGAATCTTAGTTGCGCGAACGGTGAAGCTGGAACAACCAAACGACTCAACAGAAAGGTCAGATTGGTGATAAGGGTCTCGTGGGAAAGGAGAGTGACAGTGAAATTCTGCCGTTTGGCCTTATCCACGATGTTCACAAGGTGTTGAGAAGCAACAAAACACACAACTTGAAAAAGACGTCTGGCATACCATCCGAATCTTCTCTTTGGCAATTGTTTCCCTCTCATCAGAGACCTAGCGAAGCAATTCAATAAAACCCATGCCCAATTTCATCGTCTATTGATCAAAATGTATTTTTTAAACGTTTAATAACTTGGGTGTTTCTCCTAAATGTAATATGTAGGGCATCTCTAGGGACTTCCTAGTTAAAGGTTCACTGAAGACATGCCTTTCTACCATTTTACTGAATTCCATTTTCTTAAGCTCACATGTGCCTTCCAGTACCCACAATTGCGCACAGGTCCCACACAACCCAGTAGCTCCGGTCTAACCCCTTCCACTGACTCACTCGATTCAGGTTTCACACATTTTTCCTCTAGATCGTATTCCATTTGCATGACCTTGGCAATGCCACGGAAAACGGGTGGCTCTGTCCTTGGAAATTCCATCTTTCCTTGGCTTGGTGTTGGAAAGGGGAGCTGAAACTGCTGCACTGTTCCATAAAAAAGGGGGGATAGGAGGGTGAACAATTGGCCCAGAGCCACCCTCTTAGTACAGAGAGCGGAGGAGAAAGAATCCAGCCTGCAGGATAGATCGCTTTAGTTCCACAGACTAGTAAGGGAACAGACAAACAAAGGAACTGACTGGAAGTCCCAGTGTCTGAAAGTGAGACAAGCTACTGTAGCACACCAAGTACTATACGGAGCCCTACAAAAATACTTCTACAGTCCTGATTCCCTCCCGGTTATTCCCTTATGGCTGCACTAGGATCAGTGGGGCTGGTCGATGCTTTGCAGTAACAGTCACTCCAGCCCTGGCCCCAGTTCAGAGGGATCTTTCTGGGTCAAAGCAACCAAGTTTGTTTTTTTCTCCCTCGTTCTGGAACTGGGGTTTTGAGGTTTGCAATCACTCTTGTGAATCGAAAAACAAACGGTGAAGCAACTCAATGGAAAATAGGAAGACAGGAGTAGCTTTGAATGCGATGATGAGCTGAGGGCAAAGTTAATTTGGTTTGCACTTATACCACTGGTTTTGTCATCTGCATACGGCTTCTGAAGCATATTCCACCATTTTCTTTCTTTGATATAGATGATGGTAAGTGCATGGTGATGGTAAGTGCAGGGAAATGGACCAATTCCATGTTGGGAGCACATACCTTTGACTTAACCTTCTGGAGAACAAAAGAAAGAAAATAAAGGGTGGGAGGATAGGACAGGACTGGAGAGATGTGTAAAGGGGTGACCCACAGAAATGCAGCTTTGTCAGGTTTGTGTTGTCCTTTCAGAGATGAAGGTGGCCGGAGGCTGTAAGCCAGCCATCGGGAAGACTGCCTGGATGAGGGATAGTTACCACACACTGGGGACGTGGGCATTGGACCAGGGAGCAAGAAGAGAAAAGGGGGGACAAGACTGGCAATCGGAGATAAAACACATGGCCTGCTAAATGGGCTATAACTGGGAATGATTCTGCATTTTGATAAGCTTGCAGTGTGTCCACCTTCTGCTTGAAATTCAGTAGGTCCTTGAAATGTTGCCTTTTTTTTTGCCAACCTGGAAGTGGCTATGGCTAATAGAGTTATAGATAATTATTTGTCAGCCCATAAAGGGGGACTGTTGGAAGCTTGTCTTCCAGAGCCTGCTGGAAGACAGGATACACAGTACTCTGATCTGGCAGAGCTTTCAGAAGTATTAACCCCAACTGCCACCACCACCATCCTCAACCATTCTCCATTTCCACTCTTCCTTCTCCTCCTTTGCTCCCCACAATTAAGTTATGACCCCTTTCTCAGCCCATGAGCTACATTATCCCCAGGATAAATCCTAAAAGTACCTGTTCCCGGTGCTGACCAAGGGCCTGTCCCAAATGGCACCCTGTACCCCATAGGGACGTTGCCCGAGGCTCACATCACAACTCAGCACCCTTTCATTTAGATTTCAAAAAGCCCTGGATGGCTTTGTCAATCGCCAGCCGGCCCCGATGTATTCCCCCCCAAAGATGTAATGTCTGTTAAGAGTTAACGTATGGATCTGTGTGAATTATCGAGTTCTTGTGTTGTACTCCCAAAATAGCCTCGGCGAATTGATGACTTCATAAATGGATTCCAAACGTAGCTATCCAGGCCAGCACAGTTAAAGTGTGAGTTCAGTGAGCTTCAATGGCAACATATTTAGGAGCTGTTCCATTCTGTGTGGCATGGTGCCTGTTGGATTTACTCACAATACTAATAAAACAAGTGATTACCCCACCGCATATGTTTCTGGTTTGATTAATAGCAGTACATCCAATATTATAAAATATTTTATTTTTCACTCAATGTTCTGTAGTAGATTCAAGGTAAATCGTCCATTGAGGGAGATCCCTCTTTCAGCTTAAAATGGGCCCCCCTGTTGAAATTGAAGGATATAATGTCCACCTCTCTTAATTCCACCAGATTTTTACCCCTCTTAATAATCCCAGCCATTTAGATGCATCCCCCTCTCCAATCCCTCATCCATCCATCCATCTATCCATCCACCATCCCTTCGTCTGTTTTTTAGCACTGCCTCACATTGGCAGACTGGCGCTCTGCTTGGGGCAACTACAACCAAACCACAACCATACAAATGGCTGGTCCCTGTCCCCCAGTGGAGTGGTCTGTGGGGAGTCACCCTATCAGGCTTTTTATCCAACCCTGCTCAAACACAACTGGATCTTGATAAGCCGATCTATTATCATCACAGGCATGTATATTCCCCCTCAAGCCGATACCACGACAGCTCTCAAGGAACTACACTGGACCTTGTGCAAACTGGAAACTGCGTATCCTGAGGCCGCATTTATTATCGCTTGGGACTTTAATAAAGCAAAACGCTACCGAAGTTCTATCAACACATCGCCTGTAGTACTCGCGCTTCAAAAACTCTCGACCATTGTTACTCTCCCTTCCGGGATGGCTACAAAGCGCTCCCCCCCGCCCTCCCTTCGGCAAAATCAGATCACGACTCCATTTTGCTTCTCCCTTCCTATAGGCAGAAACTCTAACAGGAATAACAAGCTTTTCGCTACACCGCAATAATATCAGATTAACATATGTATGGATGCAATACAATTTGATTTGAGCAGCTGATCATTTCTTTACAATATGTTGTGTTAGAGTTGGGCTGGAGCAAAAGCCTGCATGCCCAGTAGCTCTCCTGGACTCTCCAGGCGGAGGGT
Organism: Salvelinus namaycush; assembly: GCF_016432855.1. Classification (NCBI taxonomy): domain Eukaryota; kingdom Metazoa; phylum Chordata; class Actinopteri; order Salmoniformes; family Salmonidae; genus Salvelinus; species Salvelinus namaycush. Next base: position 38,552,111 of record NC_052309.1, on the reverse strand, counting down.
TGGCCACTCTGCAACATTACAATTATAGCCAAATACTTTTTATGACTTTATAAAATAATTCCCTCATTCAATGAACCAGCGATCAAACGGCTACGGTGTGCGAGGTAGTTAACTTAAGATGTTTATCTATTTGTAAGGTTAAACTAATGTTCAGTGTTCATGAGAGATCTTGACAGCATAGGAGTTACTTATCAATTAGAATATTTTTTTTACTCTGTCAAAATGACATGGCCGGTGTTGAATAGAGGAGAATCCGAGTCAATTTTGAGCGCTTGAGAGATTGTTTTACATCCAGAGTATGCAGCATTGATTTCATCAACTGTGCGCCCGTATGCGTGTTGGCCATTTGCAGTTATACACGAGTGCCGGTGGAAAGTTATTTTAGGACATGACAATGCCATTAATGTATGCTAAACAGTTAACTAGTTAGAACTAGACGAACTACACTATGTTTTGAATTGGCTATCTAGGTAGTTTGTTATATATCATTATTTTACCTGCTGCGCAAATGTCGTCGTCGTCCCCGTCCCCCCCACTGGAACACACGCAGGTAATGCACACACCATGACTTTTCCAGGATTTTCATTGATGACCAAAAACTATAACTGGGCAAATGATTAGAGTAGCCTAATTGTTTGATATTGTGATTTTTGCATGATTTTTTATTTGTCCATGTAATCTGCCTGTCCAATTTCTTTTTTTTTTTACTTGCCCTGGCAAGCGGACAGCGTTAATGTCGAGCCCTGCCCCCTCTCTGATCCCCCTAGTAAAAGCATAAAGCTCCCCTCCTGTCACCCCGTCTCAGCGGTGGATTCTGAATTAGGGCGTGAGGGGTATCTGTTACCAGGCTAGTAAAGCAGCCAAGGGCTTATGCACCTCCCCTGTCTTTTGAAACGTTCTCTCTCCTCTCTTTCTCACTGGCCGACTCTCTTGTTTTCTCTCTGCAGGGCCGGAACTGGATTGTGAAGCGCAGCTATGAAGATTTTCGTGTCCTGGATAAGCACCTGCACCTCTGCATATATGACCGCCGCTTCTCGCAGCTGCCAGAGCTGCCTCGATTCGACAGTCTGAGTGATCGCGCCGAGGTAAGACGCCTGGTCTCAGTACAGCCGATGTGCCACACCTCCCCTCCCAACACCCCTATATCACCATTCAGATGGTCTCTCCCAGTCTCCAGTCTCCCACTTTGAATGCCGCCTCAGAGCTTATGACTGCAATATTATGCCCTTCAGGGTTATACATGATAACGGTTTAGGGTTCAAACAGAAACCAGAGGCAAAAGACAGGGCTCACTTCAGAACAGTTTTGTGACCGTTTCCTTGCTGGAGTGAATTACCAGTACAATGTCCATGCTGTTTTTGCTTGTTTTACAAACTCCTGCCTAGGTCTTTGTTGCAGGCTGATTCATGGCCTAAATCAGTGAAAGTGTCCAATTGTGCTGTTTTTAATGGTGTCTAATGGCCTGGTGTTAAGAGGGAGCCAGCTGTATAGTCTCTGTGTTTACGTGTTTAGAAAGCCTCTCCATCCCCGCTGAGCTGTGACTGGAGCTTTCGCTCTCCATCTCTCTTTTCCCCTCCCTCTCTCTACCCCCCCTCCTTTCCCCTCCCTCTCTTTCCCCTCCCTCTCTTTCCCCTCTCTCTCTTTCCCCTCCCTCTCTCTTTCCCCTCCCTCTCTCTTTCCCCTCCCTCTCGCACACACACTCTCACTCTTTACAGTAGTTTTCACAGCGAAAGCCCACTTGAACTGTGGCATATTTTCACAACTAAACCGATGTCCTTTGAAGTTTGGAGTGGCTGTTAATGCCTACCTTTTATGATCCTTCAGTCCATGGGAGAAAAAGGCCCTGATACTCTCTCTCCCTCCTAAATAGAGACTCCCACGAAGGTAGGCTGACTAGGCACACCACTTTATGTGTGCATCCCAAATGGCACCCTATTCCCTTCATAGTGCACTACTTTTGACCAGAGCTCTTTTGGCCGTTCTCAAAAGTAGTACACTATAAAGGGGGCCATTTGGGATGCAGGTCCTCCAGTCCCCAGTGTAATGGGAAACACTGGGAGGCCCGGGCGGCATGTTGACTAATCACAGGAGGTCAAATTACTACGCCCACAATGAAAGCATGGGTCCTTCAGTAGTGGAATGTTCAGCACTAAACATGACTGGTACAACAGGTTATTAGGGTTTTCACAAAACAAGGCTGAGGAAATAGGCCTACCTCAGTCGTGATTGGTTGAACATGATGTCGGACCTTTCGGTTTAATCTGTGTCTGCGGCTGCTGGGACAAATAATAGCGGAGAGTGAGCGTCTAGTAATTTCAGGCAGCCCAGCTTTACAAATAGTTTTTCGGGAGGCTGCGTGCTCAAGCTGTCATTGTTTGATTGTAGCTTTCAGGCATTTAAGACAAAGAGGTTCTTACAGGATGAATTGTTGTACGGGAAAATTGGCTTCAATTTAAATGTCACTAACAGTATTGTCGAGGGGCTGATTTGCCGTTCCCTCAGTTTGGTACCTAGCTACTGCAGTTATTTGGATAGTCTTAGCCTAACTAGTATGTTAACCATCATATTGCCTGCTCATTACAATACACAATAGCCACTGTTCTGTAGGCCAGTACATGGAGCTCTAAATTGCCTGGTCGAAATGAGTTGACATTAGCTCACACAATGTCTTCCATGACTCATTAAGTCTAAGACCTGAAAAGAGTTGGTCCGAATATTCTGCGAAATCAGGAGACTTACTGCTAATCAACTAATCCGTCTCCCTATTGATTCCGTTAGCCAGCCAGTCCCCCACATCCCTTTAAGGCCTCCATGTTGTGCTTGGCTTTACTCTTGTTTTTACCCTGTGTTCTCTAGTCTTTGTCTTTCTGGAGAGCCTTGGCCCTCTTTTGGTCTGTGTTTGCTTGGCCATGTTGACACTCAAGGAAGGAGGACTAAGGAGAGACACTGGCGGCGGCGCAAATGGTACCATATTCCCTACATAGTGCGACACTTTTAATCAGAGCCGTGGTCAAAAGTAGTGCACTGTATGAGGACTAGGGTGCCATTTGGGGGGCGCCTACACACTGTCTGGCACACACAGGGGAAGGCTCACTCTTGGATTAGTGCGCTGAATAGGACAAGTCTTGTGGGAAGCGCCAGGGTATTCATCACCAACAGTAACCAACAACTGCAGCACAACAAGGAAAGCATCCATGTCATCAGAGAAAAGCTTTCCTTACCCACCCTTGCTTATTATAGCCCAGACCAGACCGTGCATGGCCTTCCTTCTCTGCTGCTCTGCAAAGCAAGCCCTCTATACAGAAGCCTACTTACCCTCCAAATCAAGTGCTTAGTATTGGAACACTGTTGGCACTCGTTTCATTTCTTGAAAGTCTGGGGCTTTCTTTTTGTCTTAGGCCAACCCGTTTTTATCATTTAGGCAAAAAGTGGTGTCGGCTTCAGCGTTCCGTACTCTCCCTCCCTGCAACGTTTGACGGATGAGGGTTGTTTAGGGAAATGTTTGATTTATCCTGAGATCCGTTTAAATGTTGTCAGCTTTGTCTTCATTGAGCTCCCTCAAGGTGACATACGACCTTCATGAAATATTTGGATGGATCTGATCATTTAACCATTGTTTGGACTGGTTAGTGAAGTCTCAAATAAAAAACAAACATCCTTTTTTTTTTTTTCCGGGCATGCTTTGTCATTTACACATCTTATTATCTTCCACATATATATCTTCCACATATATATCTTCCACATATCTTCACCGGTTCCTCTTGGCCAGATTTGTCCTGGCTGTGGGTTAAGTTGGGGTTAATCTGGTTATACAAGTTTACATTTATGTTGTACTGTTGGTGCCACATCTTGTGGAAAGAAAACAAAGGCTCAGAGGCTGTGGTACTTTTAAAACCAGGGCTAAGGTGGCAGTGTCATGTACATGTCGTCAGCTTGTGCCCCATTAGGCCCCTTCCTCTGGGCTACAACACTCGGCCTCTGTGGGTGTGTTGGTCGGCCCTGGCCTGATTGGGTTCGCACGGTGCCAGCTCATGTACTGGAATCGATGTGGCAGGCAGCGGCCTAGAACCACCCGGAGAGAAAGAGAGAGGGTCATGAGAGAGCCCCACGTCTGGCCCCGTGCCCACCGCTCTTCTCTAACCTCTTCTCCCTTCTCTAATTTCTCTTCTCCTATAATCTCTCTCTCTATCCCTTCCTCTTCTCTAACCTTTTCTGTCCTCCCCTAACCTCTCATTTCCTCTGCTCTGCTTTCCTATCAGCTCACCTCTCCTTTCTCATCTCATCTCCTCTTTCCTTTCCTCTAACCTCTGTTAGGCCTCGCCTCTCTTTGGGCTCAGTTCTCTAACCTCTCCTGTCCTCTAACTTTTCCTCTCTCCTCTTCCCTTATTTAACCTCTCTCTCATCCTCCCTTATTTAACCTCTCTCTCCTCCTCCCTTATTTAACCTCTCTCTCCTCCTCCCTTATTTAACCTCTCTCTCCTCCTCCCTTATTTAACCTCTCTCTCCTCCTCCCTTATTTAACCTCTCTCTTCCCTTATTTAACCTCTCTCTTCCCTTATTTAACCTCTCTCTTCCCTTATTTAACCTCTCTCTTCCCTTATTTAACCTCTCTCTTCCCTTATTTAACCTCTCTCTCCTCTTCCCTTATTTAACCTCTCTCTCCTCTTCCCTTATTTAACCTCTCTCTCCTCTTCCCTTATTTAACCTCTCTTCTCTTCCCTTATTTAACATCTCTCTTCTCTTCCCTTATTTAACCTCTCTCTTCTCTTCCCTTATTTAACCTCTCGCTCTCGCTCTCTCTCCTCTTTGTCTCCTCTAATTGGCCTCCAGTGGAGTGTTTGATTCCCTCTGCTAGGCGCTCACCAGTCACTCTTTCCTTTTGCCCTTTCTCTCTCTCATGCCATTTTTTTTCTTGTCTATTTGTCTCTCTCTATCTCTCTCGCTCTCTCAATTCAGTTCTCTCTGTAGTCATCACAGACGGTAGTCCCTCTTGAGATTCTTTAACTTGATCTAACGATGTCTTTTGATGATGACAGAGACACTGTATCTCACTCACATAATGTTTTCACACTGTCTCTCTATTCTTCTATTGTCCTAGCCTTTATAGAATATGGAACATGAAGGACCGCCACGAACCTATGAAATCTCCTGGCCATCTGTTGTGCATTACTCAAGAAGTGGCCTCAAAAAGACAAACTACCTTCATTTCAGTATCATTAGGATCGACTGCATTATGAGCTCAGTCAATCATGTCATTCTGGCTCATGCTCATTGAAATGTGTTTATCCTGCCTGAGAGCAGCTGAAGTGTTTTGGAGCGTCCATTATGCCTCTAAAGTACTGTGGTACCCTCCTACAGTACTAGATGTGCTGACACACTCATTGAGCTCGCACACTTTCCAATTTTCTCTAACACAAATGATTTGACTCGTCCTCTCTCCTTACTCTCTCTCGCTCACTCTCTCACACACACACACACTTTTGTGTGTTTACTGCTTCCTGTCCAGAAGTAGTACATAACCTTGGTGAAAGGAACACACAATTACAGTAAATCCTAAAAACAGCCGTCCCTCAATGACAACTAGCTTGTGAAGCACACAGACTAAAAGCCATTTCTCTGACTGCCGCCTCACACTGAAACAAATTTGTAGGACTGTGAGTAGAGTAGTCATTGGCAGACCACGGGCAATTCAGTTTTGCATATGGCATTTAAGGTGTGTATATATTTTAGTAGTGCAAGCGGAAAAAGGCATCGCACAAAACAAATATTTGTGTTCCGCTGACATCAACTGTATTACCATGGGTCCCCTGAAAATCATTTGCCCTGCTTAAAAACGAGAGTGCTTCTTGTTTTTGATTGGGTGCAGATGTAAACACACTTAGCAGCCTCATTGGGTTGAGTTAAATTGAAACTGTATACTCCCTTGGTGGTAGGCAGATACGCAACCAGAGTTGATTTCTTTCGTTAATGGCCTCTTGATTGGATATATTTCCCTGAAGAGTCTGCCAGCCTGACGGCCATGACAATACTGGGGATAATTCCGCTTAAAGTATAACCTTTTGTTATTTAGTTTGTTCGTGTATATCCAGTTAGGAGGCCACTATCTGATTTAGGATCTGCTCTACTTAGCAAGTATAGCCTAATGCCAGCCTCACCCATCATGTACACAACAACCACGCTGTCTCTGGATCAGTTGTGAAGACCACGCAAAGTGGCCACACAGGATTCTCATACACTACCTATAGGTGTAGGTCAATCGACACCACTCTGTGGAACTACAGTGACAGAAGGGTTTTGTGTGGTTTTATATAGGTGTTTTACACATGGTCTGTTTCTGGTTTCCTCTCACAGGCAGTTTCCCAGATGCTGATGGCTTACCTCTCCCGCCTCACAGCTATCGCTGACAACAAGATCAACTGTGGGCCTGCCCTCACATGGATGGAGGTGAGCTTCTGTCTGGGTTTATGTCTGTCTGTCTATCAATCTCCCACTCTACACAAATACACCACACACATAAAACAGTTTTCCATTTTCTCTCTCTCTTGAATACATCTGCTTACTGCTTTTCTTTCCTTACTCACTTATTTATATATATATGTATAATTAATCCTTTATTTAACTAGGCAAGTCCGTTCGGAACAAATTCTTATTTACAATGACGGCCTACCCCAGCCAAACCCGGACGACGCTGGGCCAATTGTGCGCCTCCCTATGGGACTCCCAATCACAGCCGGATGTGATACAGCCTGGATTCGAACCAGGGACTGTAGTGATGCCTCTTGCACTGAGATGCAGTGCCTTACACACACTATAATCGTAACTCACCAACCCAGTGTAACCTGTCTACATTGACAGACAGTAAATATGACACTACCTTGACTGTGTGTGTGTGTGTGTTTTCCAGGTTGATAACAAAGGCAACCACTTACTGGTCCACGAGGAGTCCTCCATCAACGTGCCCGCCATCGCCGCCGCCCATGTCATCAAACGCTACATCGCCCAGGCCGCCGACGAGCTCTCCTTCGAGGTGACAGGGAGAGTTGACACACATTTAAACACATTTGCACATGCATGCACACGCACTCACATGGACATACAGTACATTCCGGAAAGTATTTAGACCCCTTGACTTTTTCCACATTTTGTTACATTACAGCCTTATTCAAAAAAACAAAACAAAATCCCCCCTCATCAATTTACACACATAATGACAAAGCAAAAACAGGTTTGTAGAAATGTTTGCAAATCTATAAAAAAAAAAATGAAATATCGTATTTACTTAAGTATTCAGACCCTTTACTCAGTATTTTGTTGAAGCACTTTGGAAGTGGTTAATGCCTTGAGTCTTATTGGGTATGATGCTACAAGCTTGGCACACCTGTATTCGGGGAGTTTCTCCCATTCTTCTCTGCAGATCCTCTCGAGCTCTGTCAGGTTGGATGGGGAGCGTTGCTGCACAGCTATTTTCAGGTCTCTCCAGAGATGTTCGATCGGGTTCAAGTCCGGGCTCTGGTTGGGCCACTCAAGGACATTCAGAGACTTGTCCCGAAGCCACTCCTGCGTTGTCTTGGCTGTGTGCTTTGGGTCGTTTTCCTGTTGGAAGGTGAACCTTCGCACCAGTTCATCAAGGATCTCTCTCTACTTTGCTCCATTCAACTTCCCCTCGATCCTGCCTAGTCTCCCAGTCCCTGCCACTGAAACACTTCCCCACAGCATGACGCTGCCACCACCATGCTTCACCGTAGGAATGGTGCCAGGTTTCCTCCAGACGTGATGCTTGGAATTCAGGCCAAAAAGTTAAATCTTGTTTTTATCAGACCAGAAAATCTTGTTTCTCATGGTCTTAGTCCTGTAGGTGCCCTGTCATGTGCCTTTTACTGAGGAGTGGCCTCCGTCTGGCCACTCTAGCATAAAGGCCTGATTGGTGGGGTGCTGCAGAGATTGTTGTCCTTCTGGAAGGTTCTCCCATCTCCACAGAGGATCTCTGGAGCTCTGTCAGAGTGACCATCTGGTTCTTGGTAACCTCTCTGACCAAAGCCCTTCTCACCTGATTGCTCAGTTTGGCCATGCAGTCAGCTCTAGGAATAGTCTTGGCGATTTCAAACTTCTTCAATTTAAGAATGATGTCTTGTGGTCTTGTGGACCTTCAATGCTGCATACATTTTTTGGTACCCTTCCCCAGATCTGTGCCTTCGCACAATTCTGTGTCGGAGTTCTACGGACAATTCCTTTTACCTCATGGCTTGGTTTTTGCTCTGACATGCCCTGTCATCTGTGGGACCTTATGTAGTTGTACCATCAATTGATTTGACCACAGGTGGACTCCAAGTTGTAGAAACATCTCAAGGATGATCAATGGAAACAGGATGCACCTGAGCTCAATTTCGAGTCCGATAGCAAAGGGTCTAAGTACTTATGTAAATACGTTATTTCTGGATTTAAAAATAAATAAATTAGCAAACATTTTGCCTTGACATTATGGGGTATTGTGTGTAGATTGGTGAGGGAATTTATTTTTTTATTCAATTTTAGAATAAGGCTGTAACATAACAAAATGTGGAAAAAGTCAAGGGGTCTGAATACTTTCCGAATACACGGAGATGTCATGGATGAATGGATGTGTTTGTTATGCGGTAATAAATAATCGTATGTATTTTATGAGAATGTTTCTCTTTGCTGTATGGACGCCACGACAGGTTATCTGCATCATATTTACTCTTATATAGACGCCTCAATACATTCCGTGGTTCCTCGGGTGTTGTTTCTCCATTTCTCTTTTCATACACTACATCTGATTCTACATCTAATTATTATGTAGAAATACATTCTGATGCAGTCAGTGGTTCCCAAACTTTTCTTAGCAAGGGACCCCTAATAATATCCCCTCTGTAGTATGGGTTAGTTAGTATGTAGTTTCCCCTCAAATGTATTCACAGCATGACTTGATCCAGCTATCCTGCTTTCTTCTTCTCTCTTCCCCTTTCTCCTCTCTCTCTCCCCTGACAGGTTGGGGACATCGTGTCTGTTATTGACATGCCCCCCAAAGAGGACACCACGTGGTGGAGGGGAAAGCACGGCTTTCAGGTTGGTGGCCCAGAAGCGCGCGCGCACACACACACACACACACATACACACACACACACACACACACTGTGTTGCAGTCTAGAATCTGGGGTTGATAAGTTGCATACAGATGGCTTGGCATCCACATCTACTGATCTACGATAGATTCCACAAGGACAGGATTTCAATTGTGCTTTTCTCATTTGGTTCACATTTGGTTTGGCTGTTTAGCAAATTTTACTCAGTATTGGCTCATATTGTTCATTTGGGTGAAACATTTATCTTGTCAGTTAATACATACATACAAAATGCGTACAAAATAAGTGGTTGTTCTCGATCGGGATGTGATTGTATGAGCTTAGCTAAGTTTTCCAGTATTCCATTTAAAGTGAACAATAGTCTTTCTTTGAGCCCAATGAAGCCCAGTTTTGTGTGTCTGTTGATCCAGTCCAGCTGAACTTCCTGTGCCCTTCGCATTGAACCGCGGCAGTGTTCTGGTCATAGCTTACCCTTAGCATTGAACCGCGGCAGTGTTCTGGTCATAGCTTACCCTTAGCATTGAACCGCGGCAGTGTTCTGGTCATAGCTTACCCTTAGCATTGAACCGCGGCAGTGTTCTGGTCACAGCTTACCCTTAGCATTGAACCGCGGCAGTGTTCTGGTCACAGCTTACCCTTAGCATTGAACCTCGGCAGTGTTCTGGTCACAGCTTACCCTTAGCATTGAACCGCGGCAGTGTTCTGGTCACAGCTTACCCTTAGCATTGAACCGCGGCAGTGTTCTGGTCATAGCTTACCCTTAGCATTGAACCGCGGCAGTGTTCTGGTCACAGCTTACCCTTAGCATTGAGCCGCGGCAGTGTTCTGGTCATAGCTTACCCTTAGCATTGAGCCGCGGCAGTGTTCTGGTCATAGCTTACCCTTAGCATTGAACCGCGGCAGTGTTCTGGTCATAGCTTACCCTTAGCATTGAGCCGCGGCAGTGTTCTGGTCATAGCTTACCCTTAGCATTGAACCGCGGCAGTGTTCTGGTCATAGCTTACCCTTAGCATTGAACCGCGGCAGTGTTCTGGTCATAGCTTACCCTTAGCATTGAACCGCGGCAGTGTTCTGGTCATAGCTTACCCTTAGCATTGAACCGCGGCAGTGTTCTGGTCATAGCTTACCCTTAGCATTGCCTCCTGCGTGCTTGGCTCTCCGCTCGCTGCCCCCCCAGGGATTCAGGCCAGCTGGGAGGGCAGCCATGTTGGACGGGGCTTCACAACATGTTATTGAACGCAGGGATGATCGGGAACTGCTGGGTTTGTTGTACTGTAGCTGTGTATATACACTGAGTTGACAGAGGAGAGTAGCTTGTTTGTTTGGTTTTGGTATATCGAACAGGGTAACGTTCCTTTGTTTTGTTAAAGATATTATCTGTCAAAATGTTCTATAATTTAACTCATGGCACTCATTCCTAGGAAGAATTGTCTCATACACACATGTCTTCAACAAAGATGTCATAAATATGTTATTACACAGTGTTGGTCCTTGAAACCAATCTGGATATTGGCGAAAACAACACTGTGTTTGTTACTACTAGATATTGAAACGTTGATTGGATGGTATGTCTATTAGCACAAAGCAGATGTCCATGTCCTCCCTCCTATCGCCACCGGAGGTCAGTCAGTCACCCTAGAGGAAGTCCGAGTCCGTCTGTGACTGGAGGTGGATAGGCAGCTGACATCTGTCTTTATTTACCAGCCTGACTGCAGAGCCTCATAGAAAGAGCGGCTGAGAGAGAGAGATAAAGGGAGGGAAGGAGAGAAAAAGCTGGAGGAGCAACAGAGAGGGAGAGAGCAAATCCAACCATGGAAAGGGTGAGCTGCATTTGATGAATGCTCAGCCATGAGTCAACTCTTTCTATAGTATAGTTCTGTTTGTCAGTCACGGGACAGCTGGACCTTGGATCCCTATGATAGTCACATTCAACCTTCAACCCCTTTATCAGTCACATTACTACAAGATGGAGGCAGTTTATGTTGCAAAGCGTGCAGGTTATGTACTCCTCAGCTAATAGAAACACTTTGACAGTGTATTAGTGTAGTCTGGGTCTCTATGTTAGGAATCGCACAAGTCAAGATGTGTTCCTCAGTGGACTAGATGATTAGTTGATAATAGCGGAATGGTTTTGTCATGCTGCTCTACTGGGAATGGCTTTGTTTTAGCAGTTTCCCCCGTCTTCATTAAAGCACGGTAAAATATTTATACCTAGTCTTCCTCCAAGCCCCTTAAGTGAAGCCTGGAGATCTTCTATTATAAAAAATGTATTTCTTAACACACAGTTTAACCTGAAGGCATCTTATGTCTATTTTGTATTGGTAGAATCAGTTGTGTTAGATCAGAAATGAGTTGTTTTACACATGGTTATTGTTAATTCGTAAATACATTTGAAGATTACTTTTAACATCTGTGTTCAATAAGGATATCTTGCTTTCTGGTTGACTGTGGAGATTTGAAACGATCACAGTCTGTTCCTGATCGTTCTTCTGATATAAAACATTTGGGGTATACACACGTGCACGCAGACAAACACACATATCCACCTCACCGGGGTTTACCTCCGCATTAGGTGGCACTGACAACTCCTAAATACCATAGCTTGGGCAGCTATTCAGCCACATGATCTTGACTGAACACTGCAACGAGCACAGCACAGTGCCAAATAGTATCCTCGGGTCAAAGTACGCCCCGCGCTGGTCGTGCACCAACCTTTTAGTACATGTTTACACCAACTGCCTATGGACTCGTTAATACATAGAGAGGTCTCCAACAAAATACCCGGAACACAGTGGTGAAATGTTGATATTAACCGCACAACATTGAAGAAGGGCCTTCTTAAGTGGATGAAGCTTGTTTATCAGTCTTTAATGGTAATGCGCTCTTCACTCTCTCTCTCTCTCTCTCTCTCTCTCTCTCTCTCTCTCACTCACTCACACTAACACACACACTAACACACACACTAACACACACACTAACACACACACTAACACACACACTAACACACACACTAACACACACACACACACACACACACACACACACACACACACACACACACACACACACACACACACACACACGGTTACTGATCCTCTCTGCTCACTCTCGCTCTTGCTCTCTCTCACACACACACACACACACACACACACACACACACACACACACACACACACACACACACACACACACACACACACACACACACACACACACACACACGGTTACTGATCCTCTCTGCTCACTCTCGCTCTTGCTCTCTCACACACACACACACACACACACACACACACACACACACACACACACACACACACACACACACACACACACACACACACACACACACGGTTACTGATCCTCTCTGCTTACTCTCGCACTCTCTCTCTCTCTAATAGTATTGTGTGTCCTCTCCCCAGGTTGGCTTCTTTCCCAGTGAGTGTGTGGAGCTGATAAACGACAAGGTGCCGCAGTCCGTCACCAACTCGGTGCCAAAACCAGGTACCGTACCTCCTCTCCAACAACCACAGTGAGGTGTCCTTGAATCTCCTAACGGTCGTTCCCACTGGGTGTTATGTTGTTTTGAGTGGTGTGTAGATAAAGTATAAAGTACGGCTTATCAAAAAATGTGCGGTTGTTGTGGCTTTGACATTATTAACTATGAACGACTAACTAGATATCTCTATTTCTGCTAGCAGGAAGCAATTGGTTATAGAAAATGTGTACCGTGTATATCAGTGTGATAAGGTATGATAATGTCTGGTGAGATTGGGGGTGGGGGGGATTCCCAACAAGGATCTCATCTGGAAGTGTGTGGTGTGATGTGGTGGATGGGATTTATGGTATGTCGTGGTGACTAAACTGCAGCAGGTGCTAGTGCCACTCTGTGGAGAAGTAAGGGTAATGCTCTACACAAGTGTCTCTGTCTCAGGCCAGCTGAGGCTAAAGCACCTAGCATTCCACCTGGAAGGTTTAGTGACAGCATAAGCCTAGGGATTGATTGAAGAGACTTGTGTATTCAACACAACACTAGACTGCAAAAGAAAAACATACAGTGCATTCGGAAAGTGTTCGGACCCCTTGACTTTTTCCACATTTTGTTACGTTACAGCCTTATTCTAAAATGTATTAAATTATTATTTATTCTCATCAATCTACACGTTACATCATAATGACGAAGCGAAAACAGGTTTTTTGAAATGTTTGCAAATGTATAAATAAAACAAAAAAAAACAGGTATCTTATTTACATATAGTACAACTCAAAGGTTTGGACACACCTACTCATTCAAGGGTTTTTCTTTATTTGTATTATTTTCTACAGTGTAGAATAATAGTGAAGACATTAAAATTATGAAATAACACATATGGAATCATGTAGTAACCAAAAACGTGTTCAACAAATCAATATATTTTTTATTTTGGATTCTTCAAAGTAACCACCCTTTGCCTTGATGACAGCTTTGCACACTCTTGGCATTCTCTTTACCAGCTTCACTTGGAATGCTTTTCCAACAGTCTTGAAGGAGTTCCCACATATGCTGAGCACTTGTTGGCTGCTTTTTCTTCACTCTGTGGTCCAACTCATCCCAAACCATCTCAATTGGGTTGAGGTCGGGGGATTGTGCAGGCCAGGTCATCTGATGCAGCACTCCATCCCTCTCGTTCTTGGTCAAGTAGCCCTTACACAGCCTGGAGGTCTTTTGGGTCATTGTCCTGTTGAAAAACAAATGATAATCCCACTAAGCACAAACCAGATGCGATAGCGTAGCGCTGTAGAAAGCTGTGGTAGCCATGCCTGTTAAGTGTGCCTTGAATTCAGTCAGCTTGCAGTCAGCTTGCAAGCCGTAGAACACAATCCCAACCATGAAGCACGGGGGTGGCAGCATCATGTTGTGGGGGTGCTTTGCTGCTGGAGGGACTGGTGCACTTCACAAACTAGATGGCATCATGAGGGAGGAAAAGTATGTGGATATATTGACGCAACATCTCAAGACATCAGTCAGGAAGTTAAAGCTTGGTCGCAAATGGGTCTTCTAAATAGACAATGACCCCAAGCATACTTCCAAAGTTGTGGCAAAATGGCTTAAGGACAACAAAGTCAAGGTATTCGAGTGGCCATCACAAAGCCCTGACCTCAATCCCATAGAAAATGTGTGGGCAGAACTGAAAAAGCAAAAACAAAGCCATGAGGTCGACGAAATTGTCTGCAGAGCTCCGACAAAGGATTGTGTCGAGGCACAGATCTGGGGAAGGGCACCTAAACATTTCTGCAGCATTGAAGGTCCCCAAGAACACAGTGGCCTCCATCGTTGTTAAATGGAAGAAGTTTGTAACCACCAAAACACTTCCTAGAGCTGGCCGCCTGGCCAAACTGAGCAATCGGGATAGATGGGCCTTGGTCAGTGTCACGCTCGTCGTAACGAAGAGAGGAGGACCAAAGCGCAGCGTCGTTTGAATACATTCTTCTGTTTAATAAAGAAGAAACGAAGAACACTTGACAAACTTAACAAAAACAACAAAACGAACGTGACGCTATAAAACGAAAGTGCAGACACAAGCAACCAACGTATAGACATAGACAATAACCCACAAAATACCCAATGAATATGGCTGCCTAAATATGGTTCCCAATCAGAGACAATGATCAACAGCTGCCTCTAATTGAGAACCAATCTAGGCAGCCATAGACATACAAACACCTAGACTAGACACTCCCCCATAAACATACAAAACCCCTAGACAATACAAAACACATACATCCCCCATGTCACACCCTGACCTAACTAAAATAATAAAGAAAACAAAGATAACTAAGGCCAGGGCGTGACAGTCAGGGAGGTGACCAAGAAACTGATGGTCACTGACAGAGCTCCAGAGTTCCTCTGTTGAGGTTGGAGAAACTTCCAGAAGGACAACCATCTCTGCAGCACTCCACCAATCAGGCCTTTATGGTAGTGGCCAGACGGAAGCCACTCCTCAGTAAAAGGCACATGACAACCTACTTTGAGTTTGCCAAAAGGCACCTAATGGACTCTCAGAACATGAGAAACAAGATGCTCTGGTCTGATGAAACCAAGATTGAGCTCTTTGACCTGAATGTCAAGTGTCACATCTGGAGGAAACCAGTCATCTGTCATCACCTGGCAAATGCCATCTCTACGGTGAAGCATGGTGTAGGCAGCATCATGCTGTGCGGATGTTTTTCAGCGGCAGGGACTGGGAGACTAGTCAGGATCGAGGCAAAGATGAACGGCGCAAAGTACAAAAAGATCCTTGATGAAAACTTGCTCCGGAGTGCTCAGGACCTCAGACAATTTAATACATTTTAGAATAAGGCTGTAAAATAATAAAATGTGGAAAAAATGAAGGGGTCTGAATAGTTTCCAAATGCACTGTAACACCTAGATCATTATATTGATATCTTTGCTTGAATGTGAAGTTACCGTATTACTATGTGTCCAATGAAAATTCCACTCCTGCAAAATTTCACAACATGATAAATGAATCCATAGTTATCACGCTCTTGAATAACCACTTAAACTCACGTCTCATGTCTCTGTTTGCACAATTTCAATACTAATCCAATGCAAACACGTATTGCTGATCTATAGCTAGCCAAAACAAACATAAGCCACCTCAGTGCCCAAAAACAAACACAGCCATTCAACACACGAGTGTAGCAAAAAGCCCTATTACATTCAGAAAGTACAGCCACAACATTCCGATAGGTGTAATAGAAATTCTGTCATGTTTGTACTGACACTCTCTAACACGGGTAATGCTCTTAGATGGATCGTGAAATGTTTTTGTTTTTCTTCTTTTTGTCATGTCCCTGCCCATCTTCCAAAAACATCTGAAACCCAACCTCTTCAAAGAATATCTTAAATAATACATCCGTCTTACCCCCCTTGTCTTTTCGTACTAGCACTGGCTTTGCTGAGAACTTGTTTATTGAGGACAAGTGTACTGACTATGACTGTGATATTTGGTTGTCTCACCTAGTGCATTCATATTACAATAACTAACTGTAAGGCTCTCAGGATAAAAGCGTCTGCTTAATTACTAAAATGTAAATGCAATGTTTTGGAATGACCAAACTGCCAAGCCCTTTCCATGGCATCATGTCCTATTCCTATCCTATATCCTGAAATGGTATCCTATTCCCTATATAAAATGACCTACTTTTGGCCAAAGCTTCATTAGCTCTGGCCCAAAGTAGTGCCCTATATGGGGAATAAGGTACCATTTGGGACAGAGCCCCATGTACTCTCTCGCACAGCCAAAGGCATGTTTAGCCTAATTTATATCACCCTTGAAAAATCCCTTTCAATCCAAGGGGTGAATCATCCAATGACTGTGTCAGAATCATCTCAGTTGCTTTGGGGTGGGCGGCCGCGTAGGAGCTGAACCATGCAAGGCCTGCTGGGAATGATATCAAGGCAGAGGGAACAGGGAAGTGATGACATGGCAAAATAAAAGACAAACCCCACATGTTCTGCAATGAGGAATAGCATCATCATCATGACTATGCAGTCTCAGGTTTTGTTAGGGGTTAAGGCCCAATGTTAAATGGCACACAGAAGTTAAAGCCAATGTTTCCCAGCATATTGTCAATATGAAAAGAATGCATCATGTCATACTGTCACACATAGTGTCCTGAATGCACACAAAGAAAGCACACTGTGGAAATTACTCATGTTTGCTTGCCAAACCCTTTTGCTTTTAGGTGATCTCCTCTCTTTGGGCTGCCATGTTGTTCACAAACCTGACCATTTGCACGTCGTTTTTTTTTTTGCATGGCTTCACTCTGCTCTACAAATGTTTTAATCTTGTTTATTTCACTGTCATCCCCTCTGCCCCCCACCCCACCTCAGCATCCCCCTGCTCGGGTCTGCGGCCTGCCTCCTGGAGTCTCTTCCCACCCTGTGCGTGCTGGTATACACCCCCCTCTCCCCCTCACTCACAGGCACCTTTCAAGGCATCCTTCCTTCTTTCCTTCCTTGATGTAGTTAATGATTTAAAAAAATGACGGGACAGGTAAAAGCCATGTGATGGAGCCATTGCAATCCCCTCTCCAATTATGTCTAATCAGTGATTAGAGAAAAGACGGAAGGATGTACTTTTAAATCATTTGAACACGGCCACACACTTTTCTTCCCTACATTGTTTCCTCACACCTGGTTGTCAAATTTAATTTGTTCATTACAACACTTAATGCTACTTTTTACTGCCTGACACCAATTTTGACAGTAAAAGGGATTTGATTTGCTGCCATTTCTTTCAATGACACTTCTACAAAGTTTAAGTATTCACTGTCCAATTATGTATTATGAAAGTGTCAGACGCCAAGCTATCTGACTGAGTGACAGTCTCAAAACAGAAAAAAAACTGTTGTTCCTGCCATGTTCCTCCTCTAAACAGAACCATTCTCTCCCTCTCCGTTCCCCCTGCTCCTACCCTCCTTCCCGTCCATCCGTCTGTGCACCTGCATGCAGATTTGGAGATGGAGAGTGTAAAGCAGGACAGTGCATGGGTGGCCGACCCATTAAACCACTACAGCCTGAGCTCAGGTAGACCCGTGTATCCATCCATACATGTGCCATAACCACCCCAGAGCTAACCCCCTACTAACGCACACGACACGCCACTGGGGCACTCTGTCGGTCTGTCTGTTCACAAAGTCTTTACAATACCAATGCACTAGGACCAGAGTCCTTGGTTAATTATTAGTTAGTTACTCATCATTCTTAGTGCACTCTATGATGTCAAAAATATACTTCAGGAGCCTTCTCTTGGTGCGTGGGGACTCACTTGAACTGCTAAATCCACTCACTCTCTAACCTGAACACTGTTGTCGGAGTGAAACGTATCCACCTTTCTCAGATTCACATGCACTAGACTTGATTAGCTGATCACTAGATTTTTCCCCAATGAATGTGTTGCTTTGTTATTTACCCTTTTCATTTCAGGTTTATCAGGATTTATTTTTTAACTGTTCTCTGTATATGTAATTGAATGGACTGAAAAGATGATCATGCTGCTTTTTTCTTCAGACCTCTTGAATTGTCCCCCTATCTGTTTCCCAGTCAGCTGTAGTTGTCTACTCTGTTTGGTTTCACTTGAAAGACCTTCGGCTGTGGCTGGGGTCTAGACTGTTTTGATTTATTCAAGTCTCCTCTTTAAAGTGAGGGCTATATACAATTATCCTTTGGAGCATTAAGCGTTGTCCTACAACAGCAAGAAGCACAGTCTTCTCTATGGTGACTGAAATTGCTACATTCCTAACAGGGGAACCCTGGCGTGTTCAAACGTACACTGACCAGCTCCCCATGCATGGAAAATGGCCTCTGTCCTTTTAGCCAGCTAACTGGGATTGAGATTTCTACCTCTGAAATGTCAGAGTGAGCCGATTGAAAGAAGTCCTTTGCAGTTGGCTGCACCTCTGTATGGAGATGCCTTTGAAATTGTCGATCTGAGTCACTGTGTAAAGCCGACAGAGTTCTCTGGAAAAAAAGTAAGCATTTTTAACTTGAGTGTAAAAAGACATCTGCAAACTGTCTCACTTGGATGAAGGGTTATGGTGTATCTGAACTTTTATGTTACTTTAAGTCTGATCCACTCATTCAAACACTGAAGTCTGAGCTACAGTGTAATCAGCTCTGCTCCTTTCTCCAGCCTGACTGCTGCAGTAGGGCAGGCGTTTGTCCAGATGTTCTGAACCCGCTACACTTTCCATCCCCTACTTCCTCCGTGGGCTGGAGATGGCTTCCTGTCTGGAGAGCAGTATAGTGACTTGGGCAGCTGTGAAGAGCGCAAACAAGCCAAGACAGCTGGATGTGTCTATGAGAAAAACAAAGTGAGAGATAGAAGGAAGGAGAGAGAGAATGTGTGAAGGAGACACTAAGATTTGTCCTGCTTCTCCCCACGGGACTTTTGTCGACACGTCCTGGGCCGAGAAACTATGTTAGGCACAGAGACCTAGTGTAGTTTGGACCTGTGAGGAATGATGTGGGGAGATTGTATTGGAAACTTAAGCCCTCATTCTCTTTGATGCGGGACCAGGGTGATCGCGCACCTACAATGACCCCTTAGGGTCGTGTTTTTGGTGTGCACACCACTTGTGCATAGTATGCCAAGGTGAATACAAAGGGAATGGTTTGTTTCATTTAAGCTACTTTTAGGAGTGGTTGTTTGAGAGTAACTGAAAGTAATCAAAGCGTTTCCCATGTCAGTTCATTTAAGAACGTCAAACCATATTACACAGTTAATTCTGTGTCCGAGTGGAGAGATTGAGAAAATATTACCTGAGTCTAAAAGGGAAGCTTAGTCTTCACCCTGTATGCATTGAATGCACATGCAGTGTGTACAGTTCCACAAAACGATGTGTGGTATGTTCTCCCACTATTTTTTGCTTCTGTAGCATTGTTGCCCTGTAATATTGACAGATTTGTTGGTGCAGGAATAGCAATCTTTTTCAGAGGTGGAGTTTGCCCTTGCATCAGAATCTGCCACTTCATAGTAAATAGAGGATGTCCTTGTCGTTTGGCCTCAAGACAACTCCAACCATGATTTATTAGTTACATTTTTTACTTTGAATTTCAATTGCTCCTTGATCACATGGCATAGACACTTCAAACCAACTTTGGATTGTTCACAAGGTAACTTCAAACCAACTTTGGATTGTTCACAAGGTAAGGACAAACATTGCACACTCTTTGCTTTTCCCCAAAAGCACTTTCTTAATTTTATATAAATATTGTATAAATATAAAAACCACGTGACTTAAAACCTTTTCTCAATAGGGGGTGCTGTTTTCACTTTGTAAAAATTTTGTTCCCAAATTAAACTGCCTCGTACTCAATTCTTGCTCGTACAATATGCATATTATTATTACTATTGGATAGAAAACACTCTCTAGTTTCTAAAACCGTTTGAATTATATCTGTGAGTAAAACAGAACTCAAGTTGGAGCAAACTTCCTGTGAGGAAGTGAGAAATCTGAAATCAGGCAGGCTGTTCTGGGGTCAGTTTATTAATTTGCATGTCTTCTATTGGTCGAGATGCACTGCATACGCCTTCCCCTAGATGTCAGCAAATAGTGAGAATTGGAATGGTGTTACTAGGCAGATCTGAGGCCATATAAAGGGTTTTGGAACGTGGGTGCAGTCTTTTCAACATTCGCCATGACGCAAGACAGACCTCAGGATGGCGTTCTGGAAAGCTACCGTTATAGGCCTTAGATATATCCGGCTCTGATTTTATTCGATATAGGTGTTAAAGACATCATAATGTTGTTATTTTAAACCGAGTTATATCAGTTTATATCAGTATATTGCGATTTTCGGATATTTCTTTGTGCTGCGTTATAGTGAGTTGGGCACGTCTGGGCCACATGGCTAATGTTTACTGCTAATTCCAAAGTTGAAGGCGACAATCTACAACCGAGCAACGATTCTTTTGGACAAAGGACAACTTGCCCAAGATTCTGATGAAAGCTCATCAAAAAGTAAGAACTATTTATGATGTTAATTCGTTGTTCTGTTGAAAAATGTAAAACTCCTATTCCGCCATTAATTTCGGTGCGGTCTCGCTTTAACGCACGCTGTATGTCGTAGTAACATTAATTTTAAAAAATCTAACACAGCGGTTGCATTAAGAACTAATGTATCTTTCATTTGCTGTCCAACCTGTATTTTTTAGTCAAGTTTATGATTAGTTAATGATTAGATTAGGTGCCTCTCCCAAGATTTCTCCCGACATTTTGTTGGCAGCTTGGCTACTATTCTCATTGTATAACCACGATTTGTGCCGCTAAATATGCACATTTTCGAACAAACTCTATATGCATTGTGTAATATGATGTTATAGGACTGTCATCTGAAGAAGTTTGAGAAGGTTAGTGAAAAAAATTATATCTTTTGCTGGTTTATTCGTTATCGCTATTGTTGGCTTGAATCAATGCTGTTGTGTGGTTGGCTATTGTAGTAAGCTAATATAATGCTATATTGTGTTTTTGCTGTAAAACACTTAAAAAATCTGAAATATTGGCTGGATTCACAAGATCTTTGTCTTTCATTTGCTGTACGCTGTGTATTTTTCATAAATGTTTTATGATGAGTATTTAGGTAATTCACGTTGGTCTCTGTAGTTATTCTAGTTGCTTTGGTGAGAGTTGTGATGGTGGCTGCAATGTAAAACTATGATTAATACCTGAAATATGCAAATTTTTCTAACAAAACATATGCTATACAATAAATATTTACATTTACATTTAAGTCATTTAGCCGAGCCGCACCAAAATATGTTATCAGACTGTCATCTGATGAAGTTGTTTCTTGGTTAGTGACTATTTATATCTTTATTTGGTCGAAATTGTGATAGCTACCTATGCAGGAAAAAAATGGTGGGGAAAAAAAGTTGTGTCTTTTGCTATCGTGGTTAGCTAATAGAAATACATATTGTGTCTTCCCTGTAAAACATTTTAAAAATCAGAAATGATGGCTGGATTCACAAGATGTGTATCTTTCATCTGGTGTCTTGGACTTGTGATTTAATGATATTTAGATGCTAGTATTTACTTGTGACGCTATGCTAGGCTATGCTAGTCAGCATTTTTACTGATGGGGGTGCTCCCGGATCCGGGATTGTGATGAAGTAGACGTTAACAACCTCATCAACTGTTCATGTTGTACAACCTTTGCTTTTGTCATAAAATGATTCCTAAATGTGTATGTATATATATATATATACTGAACAAAAATATGAATGCAACGTGTGAGTTGTTGCTGAAATAAAAGATCCCAGAAATTGTCCATACGCACTAAAAGCATATTTCTCTCAAGTTATGGGAACAAATTTGTTTACATCTGTCAGTGAGCATTTCTCCTTTGCCAAGATAATCCATCCACCTAACAGGTGTGGCATATCAAGAAGCTGATTAAACTGCATGGTCATTACACAGGTGCACCTTGTGCTGGGGACAATAAAACGCCACTCTAAAATGTGCACACAACGCAATGCCACAGATGTCAAGTTTTGAGGGAGAGTGCAATTGGCATGCTGACTGCAGGAATGTCCACCAGAGCTGTTGCCAGATAATTGAATGTTCATTTCTCTACCATAAGCTGCCTCCAATGTCGTTTTAGAGAATTTTGCAGTAGGTCCAACCGGCCTCTCAACCGCAGACCACGTGTATGGTATCATGAGGGCAAGCGGTTTGCTGGTTTCAATGTTGTGAACAGAGTGGTGGTGGGGTTATGGTATGGGCAGGCATAAGCTACGGACAACGAACACAATTGCATTTTATCGATGGCAATTTGAATGCACACAAATACCATCAAATCAATTTTATTTGTCACATACGTGTTTAGCAGATGTTATTGCGGATGTAGCGAAATGCTTGTGTTTCTAGCTCCAACAGTGCAGTAATATCTAATAAGTAATATCTAACAATTTCACAACAATACACACAAATCTCAAGTAAAGGACCTAAGGCCCATTGTGATGCCCATTTTTTAAGGTATCTGTGACCAACAGTATTCCCAGTTATGTGAAATCCATAGATTAGGGCCTAATGAATTTATTTCGATTGATTTCCTCATATGAACGAATGTCTGGCGAATATCGAATCTCAAACCAACTTTACCACTTTGAGAAACTTGATTTGAACACTTTTTTTCCCAAGACAGTATATTATTTCTTAACAAATATGCCCTTTTGAGGCGCAAGATCGATTCAATTTTTCTATTACATGTTTTAATTTACGTGTACTTGTATGTGGTTTGTTCGGGTTGCTGTGGGTTCGTGTTGAAGCATGATATGGTTGTTATCATCATCGAAGTTACATATATTTACACAGCGAATGGCAAATTATTTAGTCATTCTTATTATACTGCAGACACCACGACATTTATCTATTTTCAGCGTCATTAAACTATACAATGATTGCGAGTGACATTTTCATTTTCCTGCCTGCTCCCATAAAGAGAGGAAGGAATGACCCAATTTGAAACAGAATTGCGGTCGTATTCTACATAGATTGGCACAGCGTTTCCATGCGTTGTCTTGTGAATGTAGTTTTGTTGTAAACTGACACTGGAAGGGGCTGGTCATTACCTGAAAGGAAAAAAGTAAAGAATGCTTGAAGAAACTTTGTTTGGGGGGGCGATTGACTAGCTGAGGAGCGAGGCGCACATTTATCCGAATTCTCTTTCGACTGCTATTCACTGTCCATTGGTACTGTACCATACGTTTTGTGATTTAAGTTTAGTTTAAGTCTTTTGAAGTAATTAGTCATAAACCAAATGATAAGGAGTTGCAGTTACAGCAACAGCTTCTCGAAGGAAATGTCTACTGTTGATCTTGGATTCCCTATTTAAAGTCCCATCATAAAGTGAGAATCCCAATGCGTTTCGCAGGTAAGAATCTATTACGGTATGGGATTTAATTTGTTGTAGTTTAGTAAAGTGTGCACTCCAGTAGAATGGGGTTCGAAGCTGTCTTTCCTTGATGATTAATTATTTGGCACCTTTACACCACTCATTGATTGACAACCTGAAATGATGTTGTCATTCAATGAGCTCGAGCCGTTTTGTTGATCTTCTCTGAAATTCTTTAAGATGCTTTTGATTATTTTCGATCACCAAATATAGATTCACGTGAAGTTACTGTTACAATGTAACAGTCATGGGGCAGTCCTGTCATGAAAGGGATTTTGGCAGTTGAAGCCCTGATCTAACTTCCCCAGAGTCAAATGAACAGTTTCCACTAGTTACCACAGCCACAAAGTCAGACATTGCTATATCGTAAACATGTATGTTAAAAAAAGGTCTCTTAAAGGTTAAGCATGTGGTTAGGGTTAATGTTAAAATCACATAAAGACAAGGAATTGTAGAAATAGGTGGGGTTTATGACTTTGTGTCTGTGGTAACTAGTGACAACTAGTTTGATGGACGTGGCTAACTATCATTAGCGCAATTGCTAACATACATTACATAGCTCTTGAAACTCAAATCAACCCAAACATTCCTTTGACAATTACCCTAAAAATGATTATTTGCCTCCTACTGAGTTTAATGAGGTACCGGCCATTGCCCAACTATGTATCAGGTTAGGTTGATACTGCTTTCCCTGCTCGTTACCTTCAATGACTGAGCAAATTGTGATGGTCTGTTAAAATTCAACAGCAGTTACAGTGCAGTGCCTTGCAGAAGTATTCATTCCCCTTGGCGTTTTTCCAATTTAGTTGCATTACAACCTGTAATTTAAATGGCTTTTATTTGGATTTCATGTAATGGACATACACAAAACAGTCCAAATTGGTGAAGTGAAATTAAAAAAAAAAATACTTGTTAAAAAAAGAAATGAGAATAATTAAAAACGGAAAAGTGGTGCGTGCATATGTATTCACCCCCTTTGCTATGAAGCCCCTAAATAAGATCTGGTGCAACCAATTACCTTCAGAAGTCAGATAATTAGTTAGATTGCACACAGGTGGACTTTATTTAAGTGTCACATGATCTCAGTATATATACACCTGTTCTGAAAGGCCCCAGAGTCTGCAACGCCACTAAGCAAGGGGCACCACCAAGCAAGCGGCACCATGAAGACCAAGGAGCTCTCCAAACAGTCCAGGGACAAAGTTGTGGAGAAGTACAGATCAGGGTTGGGTTATAAAAAAATATCAGAAACTTTGAACATCCCACGGGAGCACCATTAAATCCAGTATTAAAAATGTAAAGAATATGGCACCACAACAAACCTGCCAAGAGAGTGCCGCCCACCAAAACTCATGGACCAGCAAGGAGGGCATTAATCAGAGAGGCAACAAAGAGACCAAAGATAACCTTGAAGGAGCTGCAAAGCTGCACAGCGGAGATTGGAGTATCTGTCCATAGAACCACTTTAAGCCGTACCACCACAGAGCTGGGCTTTACGGAAGAGTGGCCAGAAAAAAAGCCATTGCTTCAAGAAAACAATAAGCAAACACGTTTGGTATTCGCCAAAAGGCATGTGGGAGACTCCCCAAACATATGGAAGAAGGTACTCTGGTCAGATGAGACTAAAATGTAGCTTTTTGGCCATCAAGGAAAACGCTATGTCTGGTGCAAACCCAACACCTCTCATCGCCCCGAGAACACCATCCCCACAGTGAAGCGTGGAGGCAGCAGCATGCTGTGGGGATGTTTTTGATTGTCAGGGACTGGGAAACTGGTCAGAATTGAAGGAATGATGGATGGCGCTTAATACACATTCGCTTGAAAAATGAGAAAAAAGCGTCAATAGTTTGTCCGTCTTGAGATGCCGTAGCCAGTATACACTTCCTCAAAAATAGTCAGAATTAATCTAAGATAAAATGAATGACAGATTTCTTGAGTTGACATTTGAGGAGATCTTATTCGCACAATTTTACACCTAAGATATTTGGTGCAGTATTTCTCAAGTGAATGACAACAAACCCGTTGACCAATCACCAACGAAGGGGCGGAGCCTTCAGCTACCGACTTCAGCTTGCCTTGAGAAAAAATTAAGTGTGCACGAACAGCCGAAAAAACACTTGCCAAAGACCAGAACGAACAAAATATCTCCAAATGTAGTCATAATATATGCAGGAACTGTTCTGAACTGTTTTGGATTGGAAGCGTGCATTTTTATAGAGTGGGAGCATTGTGCTGCCTTGCGACAATGTTTACATTCTTCACCTAGGCAGGTCTTATGGTATTCCATCGGGAAAACTGCTATAGAATATTGAAAAATGACACCATTGAGAGATTAATACATTAACACAGTTTAATGGTCTTCTCCAATTATATGCAAGCTGTGGCCCAAAAATATATTTAACTGCCAGTGGTGTCCATGTGAGCCAGTTAACCAACAATGCAGTTAAGAAAAAATAAGTGTTAAGAAGAACTTGGCGCTCCGTTACCACTTGCCGTGTGGTAGCAGACTAGGGTGGCTGGAGTCTTTGGCAATCTTTAGGGCCTTCTTCTGGCACTTCTTGTTATAGAGGTCTTGGATGGCAGGAAGCTTGGCCCCAGTGATGGACTGGGCCGTACACACTACCCTCTGTAGTGCCTTGCGGTCGGAGGCCGAGCAGTTCCCATACCAGGCGGTGATACAACTAGTCAGGATGCTCTTGATGGTGTAGCTGTATAAACGTTTTGAGGATCTGAGGACCCATGCCAAATATTGTCAGTCTCCTGAGGGGGAATAGGCTTGTTGTGCCCTCTTCACAACTGTCTTGGTGTGTTTGGAAAATGACAGTTCTTTGGTGATGTGGACACCAAGAAACTTGAAGCTCTTAACCTGCTCCACTACAGCCCTGTTGATGAGAATGGGAGTGTGCTCGTTCTTACTTTTCCTGTAGTTCACAATCACCTCCTTTGTCCTGATCATGTTGAGGGAGAGGTTGTTATCCTGGCACCACACTGCCAGGCCTCTGACCTCCTCCCTATAGGCTCTCATTGTTGTCGGGGATCAGGGATAACACTGTTGTGTCATCGGCAAACTTGATGGTGTTGGAGTCGTGCTTGGCCATGAAGTCTTGGGGGAACAGAGAGTATAGGAGGGGCCTGAGCACGCACCCCTGAGGGGCCCCTGTGTTGAGGATCAGCGTGGCAGATGCGTTGTTACCTACCCTTACCACCTCGGGGCAGCCAGTCAGGAAGTCCAGGATCCAGTTGCAGAGAGAGGTGTTTAGTCCCAGGGTCCTTAGCTTAGTGATGCGCTTTGAGGGCATTAAACAATTAAATGGATTCTGGTTGGTACGTACGGTCACTGTGGGGACGACGTCATCGATGCACTTATTTATGAAGCCAGTGACTGATGTGGTGTACTCCTCAATGCCATCGGATGAACCCCGAAACATATCTTGGGTGGACCAGAGAGTTCATTCTGACGTCTTATTTTCAGCAAGTCCACATGAAACTGCTTTGTAAGAGATAAGAGATAAGGTTTATGACATTTAAACTGAAAAGCCAAATTTACCTCCAAAGGATCGAAGCTATGAATCAATTTAATGCATGTCATTATATGATGTCATTGCCACAACTCAGAGGAGATTAATGGTGAAATGAAAATTCAACACAATTTTTGTGAGCATAAGGGAATTGTGAAGGAGTTTGAACCATAGAAATAGAATAGGTCTGCCTATAAGACACTTATAACTACAGTGGCTTGCGAAAGTATTCACCCCCCTTGGCATTTTTCATATTTTGTTGCCTTACAACCTGGAATTAAAATAGATTTTTGGGGGGTTTGTATTATTTAATTTACACAACATGCCTACCACTTTGAAGATGCCTACCACTTTCAAGAAATAATACAAAAAAATGAAAACTTGAGCGTACATAACTATTCACCCCCCCCCAAAGTCAATACTTTGTAGAGCCACCTTTTAGAGCAATTACAGCTGCACGTCTCTTGGGATATGTCCCTATAAGCTTGACACATCTAGTCACTGGGATTTTTGCCCATTCTTCAATGCAAAACTGCTCCAGCTCCTTCAAGTTGGATGAGTTCCACTGGTGTACATCAATCTTTAAGTCATACCACAGATTCTCAATTGGATTGAGGTCTGGGCTTTCACTAGGCCATTCCAAGACATTTAAA
The DNA here is from genome assembly GCF_016432855.1 of Salvelinus namaycush. Classification (NCBI taxonomy): domain Eukaryota; kingdom Metazoa; phylum Chordata; class Actinopteri; order Salmoniformes; family Salmonidae; genus Salvelinus; species Salvelinus namaycush. Next base: position 38,524,399 of record NC_052309.1, on the reverse strand, counting down.
TGTTTCCCCTTAAACCACCCGAGTGTTGCTTTAGCAGTATGCTTAGGGTCATTGTCCTGCTGGAAGGTGAACCTCCATCCCAGTCTCAAATCTCTGGAAGACTGAAACAGGTTTCCCTCAAGAATTTCCCTGTATTAAGGGAGTATGCAAGCACACTGGTTTGTACCAGCCAAACAGAGGTATGCAGAAGGATTTAAGAGAGTCTCTTGTGAAGAGGGGGAGGGGGTAATTGAGCAGGTAACTGGAGTGTGAAGCCTGTTGATCGTGAGTAGGTTGCAATAAGGCTCTCCTAATAGAACATGAGGTTGACATAATAGTTGGATTCCGTTTACATTTCTCTCCAGTAGTATTGTTGGACTGATGTTGCAAGTAGATAAGACTTCAATCGACAGACTTATATCCATTGGACTTACTTGGAAATGCATGGTTTAGTTTCATGGCATAAGCATACCTTTTTTGTCAGTGTTATCTCGGCAATCTAAATAACAATCTCAATTCCAGAGAGGTTTCAACCAATGCCCCTCTCAACACTAACTTTGACCTTGTGGTTTGCGTCTACGTTCGGCCTGCGCGCATCCTCTGAAACGACCCAACCTAATGGAATTGAATGTGGCTGTTGATGCGGGGCCGATAGCAGAGAACGAGCGTGATGTTTGCTTTAACAAACATCCGGTCCCAGAGCGCACTGGAGCCTCACCTATCACGTGTGCTCCAGCAATCAGTTTTGATAGCTCACAGTCTATGGCCTCCATCCAAGCTTTGGCTCCTCTTCGTTTCTCTCTCTCTCCCCCTCTGTCATTCTTTCTCCCTCTCCACATGTTAGTTCAGCAGCAGCTGTCATGGCGTGCAGAGAGTGGAATTTTTCCTGCCCCAGAAGGAACAGAAGAGGGGAAGAAGAAAAAAAGAAAATTGAGATCCTTCTATTTCCCACTGATATTCTGATCCAAACGTTTCCCTGGATAATCTTGGGAATGGCCTGAGTAGGAGAAACAAAAATATTGGCAGGAAATCTGGTTAATTACGAATAGCTTTATCGATCGATTTTGACTGAGAGGATAGCTATGCAAAAGTGCTAAATGGAATGTTATTGTTAGTGGTGAGACCAAGTCATTATTATTCGAGTCACAACCAAACATAAAACAAATGTCTAAGTGTAATAAACGCTACGGCGATGGAATGATGAAACGCCATCAATTATTGTAGGATTAGATGGAATATAGATTTACCACATATGCATTTAAATGTGTAAAAGCAACCGCAAACATTTCAACAAGAGAACAACGCGCTATCCACTGGCAGGAGTTCGCCACAGGAATATTACATTTTAACAACAAATTCCAAATGCAACCTAAGTAAAATATCAATTTCAAGCAATTTTGAAATACCAAAAGACCAGTAGGCCTATGCTAGTAATTGTTGCCTCATTGCTAGTTAGATTGCAAAGTAAGTTAATTTTCTTGATCACCAAACAATTGTTGGAGCTGCATATTTATTTATTATGGCAATCCTCGCTCCCTACAATTTGTATTTGCACTGCACAGCAAATCAGCAATCTGTCTGTTAGCTCACCCGATCTGTGTTGATTGACAGTTTGCTGGTCCAATCAGAGGGCAGCGTGTGTTTCACTAGCCAAGGGCGACGCTGCGGCTACTCACTCTGGCTGCATGGAGAGTCATCCAGGGAGACTCTGTGCCACAAAAATGAATAACAAAATGTTACAAAACCTGGCCAGATAATTTCAAGTCATTAGTCTCAAGTCGGAGTCCCGAGTCATGAGGCCCAAGTCATTTTATTTTATAGTCCATAACTGTTGTTAGTGCCCTCTACACTAGTACTTAACTGTGAACATTAAAGATAAAGAACAGACAGTAGCTGCTTTGTGTTGACTCTGACAGTCATGTATAAAAACTGTGTCTGTGTGTGTGCCTCTGCAGCCTGCATTATGTTGGCATATTTCATAATGCTGCTTACAGTGCTTTACTAGTCCTAATTAATGACGCTTTCCTTTCAAAATGTCAAAAGTTTTATTACTGTATGAGCATCCTGAAATATCATTACATTCAGCCACACCAGTTTTATCACAACAATGCTCCCCATAACTGTCAAAATTCCACAAATTTTTGAATGCCAGTTGATTCTTTTTTGTCCTGGAGTTTCTCATGCAGATCTCAGGGTGAGACTGCTGGCTTTAATTTGACTTGCTGTGGACCGTGGAGACTTCCACCCTGTCCAAGCATCATGGGAGCCATCCAACCACCAGAGGAGCAGCTCTCTGCCCCGCTGACTATGACTCAGACATTTGATAGGTTTCCAGATGCATACCATGATATAAGAAGCTTTCAGCCACCGCTGGGAAAGTTGCATCACCCCGATCATCTAACGTGGGGGGCGTTTTGTCCGGCTGCTAGTCTTAAATCTGAGAGTTAATGTAGCGGAGTACAGTGTGTTGCTTTACCCGACCGTGTGCGATATTTCAACCATATGGTTTTCACTTTGGAGGCTTTCGCCAAGGATGTATGAAACAATGAGCTCATCATTGTCCCGCAGTCAATTCGATTCTCTGAAGAGCATCTCTCGAATTTCCCCATTCGCTGTCAGCGGAGTTGACATTGAGCAGAGCAATCTTCAGACTTGTCCTCGTATCCACTTCAGTTGATGTGGGTTCCTAAATAACAGTGACAGTCGGTGTAGGCCTATACAATTGCTCCATCGGCACCCACTTGTTATGCAAAGCCTTTTTGATGCCTCAACAGTTGGTAAACAAAGGTGCTTCAGCAGTTTGTGGTGGGATACAGCACTAAGACATTTTTCACTTTCTCACAGGGGAAATCCTAGCTCCACTTAGCTTGAAATGGAGCAAAACAGAAAGTATGGTTCATGATTTAGAAGCAATGTGCTTCTCATCATTTGTACTCAATATAAACACAAGTGAAAGTGCTTTCGACTATATATGTCTGGTAGGGCTGAGCCCACTGTTTGGTCGATAGGCTGTTGGTCAACCAATATATATATCTTTTTTTTTTGTTGCAGTAGCAAATATATCTACACTGAGCAAAAATATAAATGCAACATATAAAGTGTTGGTCTCATGTTTCATGAGCTGAAATAAAAAATCCCAGAAATGTTCAATATGCTCAAAAAGCTTATTTCTCTCAAATTTGCACAAATTTGTTTGCGTCCCAGTTAGTGAGCATTTCTCCTTTGCCAAGATAATCCATCCACCTGACAGGTGTGGCAAATCAAGAAGCTGATTAAACAGAATGATCATTACAAAGGTGAACCTGGTGCTGGGGACAAGTAAAAACCACTTTAAAATGTTGAGTTTTGTCACACAATGCCACAGATGTCTCAAGTTTTGAGGGAGCGTGCAGTTGGCATGCTGTCTGCAGGAATGTCCACCAGAGCTGTTGCCAGATAACTGAATGTTCAGTTACGACGCTGGACCAATTGTGCGCCGCCCCATGGGTCTCCCGGTCGCGGCCGGCTGCGACAGAGCCTGGACTCGAACCCAGAGTCTCTAGTGGCACAGCTAGCGATGGAGTGCTTTAGACCACTGCGCCACTCGGGAGGCCCTGGATATTTATTTTCATCAGGATATTTTCTTCCTGCAGGCTGCAACGTTTTTATTAGTTGGTTTTATTTAGGCCATTTTTACAAAGTTGGCAATAGAAGTAACTTTTTAGTTTTATCATTTTCATCTAGATTTTAATTCAATTTTGATTAACCACAAGACTGATTGAAGATACGACATTATTATAAATTCAATTAAACTGTTCCAAGAAAATGTGCATATGAAAACCATAACTGGCACACAGATCGGTAGAAATTGTAAGATAAATTGGCATTCCACATGAGAAAGGTTGCCGTCTCCTCGTGTGTCCTTTTACCGGCAAAAGCAGAATCTGCGAAAGCCAGCAGGAGCGGGAGGAGGATGGTCAGGTTTCTCTTGCCCCCTCTTCAGTCATTTCTCTTTTTTCATCCAACAGAGCATCAGACAAGCTCAATGCAATATAGTTGATTTTTTAAAAAGGGTAGCTTATTTGTTTGTAGTCTGTAGAGGGAATGTTGGTTACCCTGCAACGTGTCAGCCAATGCAGACGGCTTATTTGTTTGTAGTCTGTAGAGGGAATGTTGGTTACCCTGCAACGTGTCAGCCAATGCAGACGGCTTATTTGTTTGTAGTCTGTAGAGGGAATGTTGGTTACCCTGCAACGTGTCAGCCAATGCAGACGGCTTATTTGTTTGTAGTCTGTAGAGGGAATGTTGGTTACCCTGCAACGTGTCAGCCAATGCAGACGGCTTATTTGTTTGTAGTCTGTAGAGGGAATGTTGGTTACCCTGCAACGTGTCAGCCAATGCAGACGGCTTATTTGTTTGTAGTCTGTAGATGGAATGTTGGTTACCCTGCAACGTGTCAGCCAATGCAGACGGCTTATTTGTTTGTAGTCTGTAGAGGGAATGTTGGTTACCCTGCAACGTGTCAGCCAATGCAGACGGCTTATTTGTTTGTAGTCTGTAGAGGGAATGTTGGTTACCCTGCAACGTGTCAGCCAATGCGGACGGCTTATTTGTGTTCCGTTGGAGAAACTCTATTCTCTTTTTGGGGGAAAATATGGCTCTGTGATCCACACTTTGCAGTGGAGGATTTGTGAACAAAGGTTTGCGGGCATGCCAACTCCATTGTTCTCTCCAAAAGCTGTGGTAGCTTTTCCACATTGTTCCCAATGGATAAAACAACTGGGGTCCATACTTGAAAGGCTTAGACCTATTTCCAGACCCATTAATTGTCTTGTGAAGCTTGGGTCATTACAGTCTCAAGAAATCATCCCATGTTGTAAAAGGGCTGGCGTTAGAAGAAGAAAGAAAACGGTTATTCACAGGGACTGGCTTATTCAGACTTTCCCACCTCTGATGTGTTATGTTTCCATTGAACTTTGGATTGAACATTTTGCAAAGATCTAATGAAAGCATGCTGACTTTACTGGTATGCATGCATCACTTTGCACAGCTCACCATTTTAAATGCGTTATTTCATGTTGCGTAGGCGGGCAACACCAGCTGAACACCTGCGAGAGTGTGTATTAAGCATATTGTGTGTTTCTCTGTTTCCGGCAGTGTCTAAGAAGCACGGGAAGCTGATCACGTTCCTGCGCACCTTCATGAAGTCCCGGCCCACCAAGCAGAAGCTGAAGCAGAGGGGAATCCTCCGGGAGAGGGTGTTTGGCTGTGACCTGGGAGAGCACCTCCTCAACTCGGGCCACGATGGTGAGACTTTCACTCTCTCTGTCTCTCACTCACTCTCTTTCTCTCGCGCTCTCTCACACACACATACCCCCAGATGTTCTTCAGCTTTGACCTCATTTGTGGTGTTTTGGCGACTTGAAACGCACACATGCAAACACTAACATGCTGAGGGGTGTTCTCAGGATGAACAGTCGCCCTTCTTTGTACAATATGGTCACTCACAGTATGGTAAAAGGGTCGACTAGTCTCCACCTAACATTGCTGTAATGCAGGGCTCGGCTCAAACTTGTCTCAACTCCGGTAGAGGCTAGAGCAAGGTTGAGCTGTTGAGAGTTCAGGTGGGCTTTCACGCTTCAGCAAACAAAGGAGAAGAGGGCTACTCAACAACAATGACAAAAATCATGAGAATGGCTTACCAAGAAAAACTTCCAAAAAGGACTAACTCGAGATAAAAAGGAGTTGGAGCACTCAACAACGAAAAAAGGCACTTTAATCCATTGTACAGGATGCAAACAGATGACTGACGTTTCGACGTCAATCTGATGTCTTCCTCAGAGTGACCTGACCATTGCACTTAGCTCCTGTTTATAGCCCAGTGGCCTATTGACACACAATGTAAAAAAATATATATATGAGAAATAGTGTTTAAATATACATAGGTGATATTTGGGTGTCTGAATCAGGAGACACAGAGACCCTAAAAATCAAGGCAACAACATTATAGAAATGAGGACAGTGAAAAATCATTGTTTAGCCACTTTGGATCCACAGTGTCTGAGGAGTACTGCCAGAATACCTCTTTGTTTGAATTTACGTACGATATCACCTCCTTGGTGAAATTAGACACGTTCTATGGGTACAAAGTGCAGGGAGGAAGGTGAGCCATGTTTGGCTTCGATGCAGTGGCACGAAATAGCATATTCCGTGTTTTTATTTCGAATAGCAGCCTTATGTTCTGCGATGCGAAGATTCAATGCTTAAGTTTGACCAATATAGAGTAAGCAGCCCAGCAGATGCATATGAGCAGGTATATCACGTTTGTGGTGCTACAATTACTGAATCTTTATATTTTGTGTTCTTTACCTGTTCTCGGGTAAACAGATGCGAGGGTGGCAATGTTGTGAACTCTCGTACATTTGGATCACTGTTGAGGATGTTAGTGTTTCAATTTGAGATTGTGGTCAGATAAGTTAATATAAAAAATGTACTTGAGGTTGAGCTGTTGTTCACTGACCCATACAGCTCGATGGGCCGGGCATGCAGAGAGAACCCGACCACCCCCGGTGCCCAGGGAGGGTTGCCACGGCAACTGAGGTGGCTTACAGAAAGTGTAGTGGTCTAGTCGGCAGTGTGGTTAAAGGGAGATTTCGCCTCTCCACTGATCTGGAGCCTGAGGGATCTGGCAACACATGCTTTGTTTGCACCCAAATCCATCCTGAGCCGTCTGTTCTGTCAGCCATCTTCACCACTACTAGCCTCTTCTGCTCTGTTCAGATTGGCCGCCATCACACTGCATTACAGTGGCAGGACTCATACTGTTGCACAAGTACAATACTGCCCATGTTGTCAGTGGTGTGGCTTTAGGAGAAGCAGGCGTCCGTCTAGGAAATAATACTCTGATGGGTTTTTCTTTGGCAATTTGTATGGTACGTACATAGCACATATTCAGCTTATATTTGAATGGCAGTGGTTTTAGATGCCGTTCAGTCTTTGTGAATGAAGAGTCAGACAGTCTTCAAATCACATGCCTTGAGTTGTCCTCATTATATAAGCACGTGCTATGTTTGTTTACACACACATCTGTCATGTGAGAAAGATGACAGACTTGCGATCTCAGAGATGGTAACTCTTATAACGGACAGCCAGTCAGAGCCGTCGGAACGGAGATAGATGTAAAATGACACAACCGTACTTTACCTTTCAAACTGGAGCAAAGCAGTGCTCCCCAACAGTAACGAGATAGGGGATGACATCAGGGATAGATGACATGACATCACTGCACAGCTCCGGATATGACATCTGTCCTGACTTTATGGGTCAGCCTCAGTTGCTGTATGTCTGTATGAGCAGCACAGCTTTCATACCAAGCTGTCAAATGTCTTGTTTGAATGTCACATAAATGCAGGCCTAGACAAATGTTATATGATGTCATAAGCTAGCTTCTCCCTCGTGTGATGTGCTTAAGTTAACTCCTCTATCGTTGACTATCATCATACAGTTGAAGTCGGAAGTTTACATACGCCTTAGCCAAATACATTTAAACTCAGTTTTTCACAATTGCTGACATCTAATCCTAGTAAAAATTCCCTGTCTTAGGTCAGTTAGGATCACCACTTTATTTTAAGAATGTGAAATGTCAGAATAATAGGAGAGTGATTTATTTCAGCTTTTATTTCTTTCATCACATTCCCAGTGGGTCAGAAGTTTACATACACTCAATTAGTATTTGGTAGCGTTGCCTTTAAATTGTTTAACTTGGGTGAAACGTTTTGGGTAGCCTTCCACAAGCTTCCCACAATAAGTTGGGTGAATTTTGGCCCATTCCTCCTGACAGAGCTGGTGTAACGGAGTCAGGTTTGTATGCCTCCTTGCTCGCACACACTTTTTCAGTTCTGCCCACAAATGTTCTATGCGATTGAGGTCAGGGCTTTGTTTTTGCTTTGTCATTGTGGGGTATTGTGTGTAGATTAATGAATTATTAATAATAATTTAATCAATTTTAGAATAAGGCTGTAACGTAACAACATGTGGGAAAAGTCAAGGGGTCTGAATACTTTCCGAATGCACTGTATATGTTGACGAGGGTGGGGCTTAAGCTGCATCGCTTTCTCAGCCCTTGGCCCTAAGGAAAGAAATCTGTATTTCTTTGCCAATTTTAACCTCACACTTATTGTTTGTGTACATGGCTTTTATAATGTGTTTTCCACCCCAACACTGCTTTCCTCAACTTATATAGCAGACCCTCATGCCAAATTGAGTCACGCTTTTTTGAAATCAACAAAGCATGAGAAGACTTTGGTTTTGTTTTGTTTGTTTGTCAATAATGGTGTGCAGGGTGAATACGTGGTCTGCCATACAGTAATTTGGTAAAAAGGCAATTTACATTTGCTTAGGACATTGTTTTCACTGCTGTTAATAATAATGCAGAGAATTTTCACGCGGTTGCTATTGACGCATATCCCACGATAGTTATTTGGGTCGAATTTGTCTCCACTTTTGTGGATTTGGGTGAGCTGAGGTGAGGATGATGTTAGTGTTTAAGTGAAGCCAATTGTAATTTCTATTCTGTATATTTTATCAGGCTCCCGAGTGGCGCAGTGATAAAAGGCACTGCATCTCATTGCTAGAGGCGTCACTACAGACCCTGGTTCGATTTCAGTGTTTGTTTTTTTTTATAAGGAAGCTGAGAGGTCAATTATACTATTTAGGCTTTGTACTGCCACCTTCACTACTGCAGTAAAACGTTTTGTCCAGGAAGTTGTCTAAAATGCATTGGATTTGTTGTTGGCTAATTGTTTTCTGGTAAGTTTCCACACTATTTTCCATCCATGTATAACATTTCATAATAGTATGCAGTTTGTTTGGCTTTTATGCCTCATGATTGAGTATTGCTCTGTTCAAGTAGTCTGTGATTTTGCTGTTAGGCTGTAACATAACATAAAATGTGGAAAAGGTCAAGGGGTCTGAATACTTTCCGAATGCACTGTAGGTAGCACACAGGAGGACATTTTTCTCTGAGATAATATCCTCATTAATTTCTAGCCAGATTTTTTTTTAATCATTTTTTGATTAATTTCAATAAAGTGGGTTAGATCTGCTCTATACCAAATTAGCGTACCCCCTGAGTCTCTTCCCTGTTTCACACCTGGTAGTTTGGTGGATGGACCACCAGCTCTATGTAACCTAGAGGGCAACCAGTTGGTCCATCTCCTCTATACCATGTTTCTTGTAAGATGACAATGTCTGTATTTATGATTTTGTTGGTGAAGTCTGTTTTCTTGCTCTTTAGTCCAAAGGCAGATGACCTCAGACCTTGTATATTCCAGGATGAGTTACTAAAAGTTTTGTGTTCCATAGTATCTAGTGTTATTTGTGTGGTTTAGGCTCGGACCATTGGGTGTGAGCTGAGCATCTGGTGCATGCCTCTTAGGTCGCGGGGTGGGGTTTGGGTGGGTGTATTAGTGGGGGTGGGGCCTGTGTCTGCTCATGGCCTGGGCATATGTGTGCCTGTCATGTTGAGGTCCTTTCTGCAGGGGTGGGGGGCATGGTGGGGCAGAAGGGGCATAAGACTGATCTGGCTTATACAGGGTGTGGCTAGGTTTTGGGGAGGGGTCGACTGGTGGGGGTGAGGATCCTCTTGGTGCGGGTCCTCCAGAAGGGGGGTCTCGCAGTTCTGGGAGGGTGTCTCGCTGGTCTGGGCAGGGTTTCTGTTGCTCCTGTGTGAGGTGCTGGGGCTGCAGATCGGGGTGATGTCCTTCAAGGTCCTGGCAAAAGTGGGGAGACTGCTGCTGGGTGTTTCGGACACCAGAGTTTAGCCACTTGGGGTTTTGGAAAAAGTTTCCCCATCAATATATTTCCCATTTGAGTCAATGAAGAGCACAATCTCTGGCTTTTGTGTGGGGGTGTTGTCAGGAGAGCTATCTGGGGGGCTGACAGGGCAGTTTCAAGAGGTGTGATCACTCGCTCGGGGTGGGGGAGTCATCACCAAGGGAAAGCTTCTCCTGACCTGCGATCTCTTCATTGGAAGTCCTGTTGGAAATGCATGAAGTTGCCCTGCACCATCACTGTTCTGTTATTGTAAAGGATGACAGAGGGTGTCAGTATCAGGGTCCTTGTTTTCCAGTATTCTGATGTTCCACCCTCCATCAATACCTGCTCTCTTCAAATAAGGGTAGTGTGCTCTTATAGCTCTTATAACTGTGTGCCATGCACATGGATGGTCTGTGTGGAAGGTTAAGTTGCTTGCTTTCCCATTTTTGTAGGGTCTGTTCTTTCCTAGCAAGCTTGGTAGCCTTTTAACTTAGCATTCAGTCTTTATACAGTTATATCTAGAGTTGATTGTAATGTTATTTTCTTTCTAAGCTTTATAAGTAGCTTCAGACTGATCATTACTTACTCAGTTCCAGATTGGAGGACATTTTCGGCTTTCTGTTGTGCTTCTTTTGCTGGTTGTTGGTTTGTCAGAAAGTTTTCTGGATAGTCCTTGGCAGTTACTATCCTTGGTAGTAAAAATACTTCCAGAATCCTTCCAGGTAATTTTGTCCAAAATCAGGTTGTAGGTTTTGATTTGGAGTGAAGGTTATGTTGTGGAGGGTAGTGACCTGTCCTTGTATCCATCTTTTCGTTAAAAAACAATATGCTGAAAGATTCAAGAGCTCATCTACTCATGACCTGCTCTCTCTCGCTCTCTGCCCTCTCTCTCTGCCCTCTCTCTCTCTGCCCTCGCTGTCTGCCCTCTCTCTCTATCTGCCCTCTCTCTCTCTCTGCCCTCTCTGTTTGCCCTCTCTGTTTGCCCTCTCTGTTTGCCCTCTCTCTCTGCCCTCTCTCTCTGCCCTCTCTGTCTGCCCTCGCAGCAGGCCATGACGTGTTATCTGATTATCTTGTCCAGATATCTACTGAGACTAGGAACAGTAAAGGATATAAGTGCCCGTTTTGAAAGCAAGGGTTGGTATGATGTGAAGCTGGCAGGCCTTGGTGTCAGGCAGCTCAAAGCTTTGCAGACTTCAACTTTCAAATATTGCCTTTTGAAAATCAACTTGCGGAATGCCTTTTGATTTGGTTTTCTCCACCTTGTATTCTGTGATCAACTTGAAGATCCTTCACAAGATGTTGCTTTTGATCAACGGAAGTTCATGTTTTTCTTTATCAGAGAACATAAAAGCTTCTCTCAGTGCAAAAACACGTTTACCTGGTGTTCCCCTGAGGAAGAATATGTGCTCGTTCTTTAGAAAGGAGGAAGACAGAAGGTCCCTCTTTTCGACCTTGCAGTGTTCCGGTGCACATCTATTGATTGAAGTAGAGATGCCCTTTTTAAAGTTGCCTGAGTGTCTTGTGTTCTCTGACATTGTGTTTCCTGCTCCAGTTCCCCAGGTGCTCAAGAGCTGCACGGAGTTCATCGAGAAACATGGCGTGGTGGACGGCATGTACCGCCTCTCTGGAATCGCCTCCAACATCCAGAAACTACGGTAAGACACGCGCACACACACACTCTCTCACGCACACTGATTTGTCAGTGCTATCCGTTAAACATGGGTCTGCCTCATAGGGCGTTCATAGACGTAATCTCAAGTGTACACCAGCCACCAACTTCTGAGAATTTGTTCTGTTCTGCACAAAAGCCCTCAGTGGACAGAGAAGGCAAAGGTATTTTTATAACATCATGGACCTTGACTACCAGGTGCCATTGTACTCAATATCAGTACATGTTCATGAATACAGCTCTCGTCACAGTAAGTAAAGGGTGAAACGCAACTCCTAAACGTAATGCACTTGTGCCATACATGTCAACAAAATTCCATCAAAGATAACTTGCACTTTCAACAGAAATTCCCATGATCTTTTCCTTGGCATGCGAAATGTGGATTTACCCCTGTGTGTGGGCACTGTGGGCATCCCTCAACAACACTTGTGGGTGGGTGTGTGTGTACATGTTTGCGCGTGGGCATCCCTCGTCAAAAACCTGTTGACTGGCTGTGGAACATAACCCCTAACTGTTCTCTTCCCGTTTTTGCACTGTTCATTTTGTCCTCAAACAGTCCAAGTAAGTGACATTGTTGCACTCTGCCAACTGAGAACTCCCAGTATCTCATCCTTTAATTATAACATTTTAGACTGTGAAGAGGAAGGAATGTTTGGCGTCTCGAAGCCAAGCGTGGAATGGTGTGGGTTTTTTGTAGTATTTTATGGCTTTTTTTTTTCTTTCTCCTGAATAAGTATAATCCTAACCCTGCAATAATTATTTGCATGGTTTAACTCAGGATTGAGATTTAGGAACCGTTTTCAAATGTAGATTTCCAATTGTTAAACCCACTGTTGAATATCCCAACTGCAACTTTACACCTTGGTTGTCTAGGATTACATCATTAATATAATGTGGCATTTATGACAACACCATTATTCCACATTCCAGTGAATGTACAAAACATGAGGAAAAACTGCTCTTTCCATGACATAGTGACCAGGTGAATTCAGGTGAAAGTTATCATCCCTTATTGATGTCACTTGTTAAATCCACTTCGATCAGTGTAGATGAAGGGGAGGAGACAGGTTAAAGAAGGATTTTTAAGCATTGAGACATGGATTGTGTATGTGTGCCATTCAGAGGGTGAATGGGCAAGACAAAATATTTAAGTGCCTTTGAACGGGGTATTGTAGTAGGTGCCAGGCGCACCGTTTTGAGTGTGTCAAGAACAGCAACACTGCTGGGTTTTTCACACTCTAGTTTCCCGTGTGTATCAAGAATGGTCCACCACTCACATCCAGCCAACTTGACACAACCGTGGGAAGCATTGGAGTCCACACGGGCCAGCATCCCTGTGGAACACTTTCGACAACTTGTAGAGTCCTTGCCCTGACAAACTAAGGCTGTTCTGAGGGCAGAAGGGGTGCAACTCAATATTAGGAAGGTGTTCCTAATGTTTTGTACACTCAGTGTATTCACCGAAAAGCGCTCAGACAATTTCATCATCTCTGATGTTTGAACAAAGAAATGAGGGTTTGTTTATGAAGTAAGAGTTATTGATGGCAGCTTCCCGTTAGAAACTTCTAAACATTTATAAAGGGAGTGTCCTGTCCAGAACACTCTGTTTATTTACATAGTAGTTCATATTCCATGGATTTATCATGAGTTCTTCAGGTCACAAAACTCAACACAGAACAGTATGACAAACGCATGAAAATGTATGCACTCACTACTGTATAAGAGCATCTGCTAAATTACTCAAATGTAAAACTAAGATAAAGAGATGAACCAACACCTCTTTGCAATGGGAGGAATGGTTCTATTTTCCTCTCTTGATTTGTCTATATTTTTCTGTGTTACTTACTTGCTCACTCTCTCTGTCCATGAATCTGTCTCGGTCTCTCTTTCTCGCTCAATCCGCTCTTTCCTTCTATCCGCCCCCCCCCCCCCCCCCCTCTATCCCTCCCCTCTCGCTCTCCATCCATGTCTTTCTATCCCTCCCTCCGCTAGGCATGAGTTTGACTCGGAGCAGATCCCCGACCTGACCAAAGACGTGTACATCCAGGACATCCACTGCGTGGGTTCATTGTGCAAGCTCTACTTCCGCGAGTTGCCCAACCCCCTGCTCACCTATCAGCTCTACGAGAAATTCTCCGTAAGGACCTGCTCTTGGCACAGCACGGGGACTGCACCCTGAGTGCCCTTCTCCACCCAAAACAAAAACATCACGATTTCTCACACTGTCGTTCTGCTGCCGCTTGGCGTCCCCCTAGTTACAACGAGCCCCTTTTGTTTTGGTTTGAGAGCTCTTCAGTGTTGCAATGTTGCGTAATGCCCTTGGCCCAAGAGGAACCCTGCTCTGTCTCTTTGTGGATAGTATTTATTAGGTTTCGCATTGTCCCGAACTGGCGTCCAATTTCCATGTCCAAAATATATATATATTTTTTCTGTCTCTTTGGGGGTATATTCAAGACCCTCGCCAGGACCAAGTGTCAATTATTTCAAGGTTAAGAAGTACTGTATATGTTATGAGAGTGTGCTAATCTGACACTTTCCCCCCCGAAGTAAAATATAAAAATTGTCATAGGCCCTCAGTAATCACATTCTCGATTTACCAAAGACTAAATACACTGTTGGAGGGCTTATCTTGGAACCCCCACTCCAAAATCTAAGCGCATGGCACCCACTTTAAACGACTAGTACTACAAATACAAAACTCACTCCGACTTCAAATAAAACCCCTCACCAAACAAAATGGTCTTGGCTGTAGCCTGTAAAGATGGTGTAAATGTTTACTGGTTGCTATGGAAGAGAGGGGAAGGGTGGCGGCGGGAGTGTTCTGTCCCCTTGGCTTAGCCAAGCGGTGTGCAAGTGCCTCTACACCGGCCCTGGCCGACTGACTGCGTGGAGGTGTCGTGTTAATGAAGCACTTCTTAACGCAGAGGCACTGATCCCTACCACTCTCCTCCATCCTCCCCTCTATCTCCCTCGTTCCTTTCCGCTCCACAGGAGGCCGTGTCAGCAGCCACAGACGAGGAGCGGCTCATCAAAATACATGATGTCATTCAGCAGCTGCCGCCTCCGCATTACAGGTTAGCGCAAAGCCACGCTGCCCCCTGCAGGAACACACAGGCTACAACACACAGTGCTGTCTCCATAACAGGATGTCAATCTATGTCAATAAACGCAACATTTTCAAAGATTTTACTGAGTTGCAGTTCATATAAGGAAATCAGTCTATTGAAATAAATTCATTTGGCACTAATCGGTGGACTTTACATGGCTGGGAATACAGATATGCATCTGTTAGCCAGAGATACCTTAAAAACAAATAGGGGTGGATCAGAAAACCAGTCAGTATCTGGTGTGACCACCATTTGCCTCATGCAACACATCTCCTTTGCATAGAGTGGATCAGGCTGTTGATTGTGGCCTGTGGAATGTTGTCCCTCTCTTCAATGGCTGTGCGAAGTTGCTGGATATTGGCGAGAACTGGAACACGTGGTCATACACATTATCCAGAGGCCGGTTGGACGTACTGGCAAATTCTCTAAAACGATGTTGGAGGCGGCTTATGGTAGAGAAATTAACATTAAATTCTCTGGCAATAGCTCTGGTGGACATTCCTGCAGTCAGCATGCCAATTGCACGCTCCCTCAACTTGAGACATCTGTGGCATTGTGTTGTGTGACAAAACTGCACATTTTAGAGTGGCCTTTTGTCCCCAGCACAAGGTTCACCTGTGTAATGATCATGCTGTTTAATTAGCTTCTTGATATGCCGCACGTGGATGGATTATCTTGGGATGTAAACAGGGATGTAAACAAATTTGTGCAGAGAAATTAGCTTTTTGTGCATATGGAACATTTCTGGGATCAACACTTTATATGTTGCATTTATATTTTGGTTCAGTGTACATTTCTTTGCGTTAGGAAGGGTGTCAAACATTAACAATGATATAGACACATTATATGAACTACATGACCAAAAGTATGTGGACAACTGCTCGTTGAACATCATATTCCAAAATCATGGGCATTAATATGGAGTTGGTCCCCCCTGGTCCCTTCCACTCTGATGGGAAGGCATTCCACTAGATGTTATAACATTTATTCTGCCAGAACTTGCTTCCATTCAACCACAAGACCATTAGTAAGGTCGGGCACTAATGTTGGGCGATTAGGCCTGGCTCGCAGTCGGCATTGCGCAGTCATTCGATGGGATTGAGGTCAGGACTCTGTGTAGGCCAGTCAAGTTATTCCACAATGATCTCGACAAACCATTTCTGTATGGACCTCGCTTTGTGCACGGGGACATTGTCATGCTGAAACAGGAAAGGGCCTTCCCCCAAACTGTTGCCACAAAGTTGGAAGCACAGAATCATAAAAAATGTAATTGTATGCTGTAGTATTAAGATTTCCCTTCACTGGAACTAAGATGCCTAGCCCGAACCATGAAAAACTGCCCCAAACCATTATTCCTCCTCCACCAAACTTTCCAGTTAGCACTATGCCTTGGGGCAGGTAGCATCCGCCAAACCCAGATTCGTCCGTTGGAATGACAGATGGTAAAGCGTGATTCACCACTTCAGAGAACGTCTTTCCACTGCTCTAGAGTCCAACGGCGGCGAGCTTTACACCACTCCAGCCGACACTTTGTATTGCGTGTGGTGATCTTAGGCTTGTGTGGGGCTGAACCCATGAACCCATTTCATGAAGCTCCCGACGAACAGTTCTTCTGCTGACTTTGCTTCCAGAGGCAGTTTGGAACTCGGTAGTGAGTGTTGCAACCGAGGACAGACGTTTTTAACGCTCTACACGCTTTAGCACTCGGCGGTCTTGTTCTGTGAGCTTGTGTGGCCTTCCACTTTGCAGCTGAGCCGTTGTTGCACCTCGACGTTTCCACTTCCCAATAACAGCATTTACAGTTGACCGGGGCAGCTCTAGCAGGGCAGAAACAAACTGACTTGTTGGAAAGGTGGTATCCTAAGACGGCACCACGTTCATAGTCAGTGGGCTCTTCAGTAAGGCCATTCTACTGCCAATGTTTGTATATGGAGATTGCATGGCTGTGTGCTCGGTTTTCTACACCTGTCAGCAACGGGTGTGGCTGAAATAACCAAATCCACTCATTTGAAAGGGTGTCCACATACTTTTGTGTATATATATTGTATATTATACAAACATAATGGATGGTTAATGTATTACACTCAAACAGTTTCAGAACCTTATGATCTTATACAAGTAGGTAAAACATAGTTCTGTAGATTTAGTCATAGAACTGGTGTAAATGTGTGTTTCATCCCCCATCCTGTTCTCAGGACTCTGGAGTTCCTCATGAGGCACCTGTCCCAACTGGCCACCTTCAGCTACATCACCAACATGCACAGCAAGAACCTAGCCATCGTCTGGGCACCCAACCTACTGAGGTCAGACGACGTTATCTTGTTCAATGTCATGTTATTGTTCATATCTCACCAGTGTTATCAATAGTACTAGTACATATAGGTTGCTCTGAGTAACTGCAGTTGATCTTGTACCGAAAATAGCAATGATATGACGATTTAGGAAACAAACTAATTCTTCCGCATTTTTGTGGAAGTTGGTCTGTGGCGGTCATGAAATTTCGTCAGCCGGTTATTGTCATGCAAAAGACTGCCGGTCTCACGGTAATTGACCGTTAATTAACATAAACATGTTTAGTATCTCCAGGCCTCCACACATACAAGCCGCTAATGCACACCTTTGGAACATCTACATTTAAAAGTATAATACATCAATTTAATATACACCGTCACAATACCTCTATTTGTTTTAGTCCAGTCTAAAGAAACATGATATGAGGAAAATGTATTTCAGAAGAACAGAATGAGTTGGCCTACGTTATTTGTCTATGCTCCATGCCATAGGCTGTAGGCTTGTTCATTGAGCTGACAAGATATGCTTATAAGTCCCATGCCATTATTTAGTTTTATATGACTTTATAGTAAGAAGAATACAATTGAACTTAGGAAAAATATCCTTTCTATTTTATTCAGCTATTATGGAGCGGGTGCGCAAATGAAGTGGCTATGTTGAGTGTTAAAGTGATCATTTGAAGCAGGTCCTACAGTGCATTCGGAAAGTATTCAGACCCCTTCCCTTTTTCCAAATTTGTGAGATGTTTCTACAACTTGATTGGAGTCCATCTGTGGTAAGTTCAATTGACTGGACATGATTTGGAAAGGTACACACCTGTTTATATAAGGTCCCACAGTTGACAGTGCATGTCAGAGCAAAAACCAAGCCATGAGGTCGAAGGAATTGTCCGTAGAGCTCCAAGACAGGACTCCACCAATCAGGCCTTTATGGTAGAGTGGCCAGATAGAAGCCACTCCTCAGTAAAAGGCACATGACAGCCCGCTTGGCGTTTGCCAAAAGGCACCTAAAGACTCTCAGACCATGAGAAATAAGATTTTCAGGTCTGATGAAACCAAGATTGAACTCTTTGGCCTGAATGTGTACCAAGCGTCATGCCTGGAGGAAACCTGGCACCATCCCTACGGTGAAGCATGGTGGTGGCATCGTCATGCTGTGGGGATGTTTTTCAGCGGCAGGGACTGGGAGACTAGTCAGGATCAAGGCAAAGATGAACAGAGCAAAGTACAGAGATCCTTGATGAAAATCTGCTTGAGAGGATCTGCAGAGAAGAATGTGAGAAACTCCCCAAATGCAGGTGTGCTAAGCTTGTAATATTTCAGTTTATTTTTTATAAATGTCCACAAATTTCTTAAACCCTGTTTTTGCTTTCTCGTTATGGGGGATTTTGTGTAGATTGATGACCAAATGTTTTTTTTCACCCATTTTAGAATAATAACATAACAAAATGTGGAAAAGGTCAAGGGGACTGAATATTTTCCGAATGTTAGATTTAGAGTTATTTGGCAACTTTAATTGTGAATGATACAAACCTTAGACTGTCTTAGAAATTAAAACATATATGGGCTGCATGGTGCGACCTATAGGCTATTGATGATTTGAGAAAGTAGCAAAAAAAGCTTGATGTCTGTTCCTTGCCTCAGGCTGCACAGCTGTTCTCTCATCGAGTGATCATATTTTCACCCATCAGACTGTCCTCAATTTAATCTTTACTAATATGTCACATTTTGTTTCGATTTAGAATTGCCCATTATGAAATGGGCCGGAACACGAGCAGAGGAAAAAAGACATGTCATCTGTGTTGCACTCGAATAGTGAATGGAGGCCTGGCGTTTTGTAGGCTACTTCGGTTTTATAGTGGAGAATGTGCTTAATATGAGTAGCTGAAAAATAAATATAAGAGAACTTATTTCACTCCATGCATCAACCACTGTTGGTGGGGCATGCTCTCGCTGACTGACAGGTGATATTACGCCCTAACTCTGTATGCCATGGGTTTCCAACCTTGTTCCTGCAGCTACCCAGTGCTTAATTTGTGAAACGTATGGCAACATCGATAGTAACATGTTTTCGCAACAAAATATATTTCACTAAACTTAACAGCCCCTCTGCATGCTTGAGAAAGTGATAGAGGGGATGAGATATTCTGTATAGCTAAAGGTTCATTTTGAAAATGTAAAAAATTCCCTATTACTAGGTTATTCAAAATCAAATACAAATATACTAATTGTAGGCTAACTGTAAGCCGCCCTGCACAAGCAATGAACCAACAGCATCGCCTAGGGCTTTAAGTTCTCTCCCAGACTAATGGATAGAAATTTTGTCCATCCAGTATGCATAATAATACAGTTCCCACTCAAAGGTGATTTACTCAAATTTGTTGAATTTGGGAGTATAGCCTAGACCAATTATATATACCAACGACATCGTAAATCAGTTGTTTTTCTGCCATGTGTAATATGCAGTAGGCTATGTATTGTATAATGGCACAATCATAATTTTAATTATGATTTTTCTTTTGGGCTTGGGCTCATAAGCCTATGCATTTGCATAAGCTCTATGGGTGTTTTGAATTAATCATCACCTTAGAAAGTGCTGTCCATTTTGTGGTGTTAGGCGTCGAAACAACATCCATGTTTTACACTGTTTCAACCCGCTGTTGAACTTTTTTCTTCAAATTGATCATCACAGTGAGGTTAGTTTTAATGTATGATAGGCCTACAGTTTTTATGAGATTTTTTGATTGCCTGTGCATTGATGTCAGAGCGGTTAGAGGAACAATAGAGCCCTGAGTACCAGGCCATTGGGACCTGATGGTAGTTAGCAAGTTGGGTACTACCAAAGCATGTCCAGAGGGCATAAAAGGAGATGACCGTGACTCAACGGTCATGTGGAATTTTACTGTGGTCATGACTGCGATTGTGGCAGTAGTACGGTCACCGCAACAGTCCTATGTGGAAGAATGAGCCATTAAAAAAAGGTTGATCCCCAATGTCGTCTCCCCAGGTCCAAGCAGATAGAGTCGGCCTGCTTCAGCGGCACGGCAGCCTTCATGGAGGTCCGCATCCAGTCGGTGGTGGTGGAGTTCATACTGAACCACGTAGACGTCCTCTTCAGCCCCAAGCTCAGCTCGCTCATACGGGAGGGAGCAGGTACGCATGCCAACCTGTTGGGATGTCATCTATGCTCACAGTGCCATGGTGCTAACCGAAGCTGGAGGATTAGTTCTTATGCAGGATTTTGCTTGATTCTATTCAATGCCAGTGGTGCTTTTGTCATAGCGCAAGCAAATTGTGCGCAAGCAGAATCCACTTGACCCTCAATTTAGAAAAGTAGCTTACTCAGAACAATCACTTTTTATGCAAGTAATTTGTCTCCTCCATAACAAAGTGTACATCAGTGGTCACCAACTGGTTGATATCCAAAGCATTCCTAGTCGATCACCAAACATTTCTGTAAAAAACAACGATAAAGCCTTGCGCTCCTATTTTTTGTATTTTCCTTTCGCGCTTTTGGCAGTGGGTGCACTTGATTCAGCAGCCCTAGCGCCGGGAAGGCAAAAGTGATCCCATTTTGAACCCTTTCATGTGTCTGAAGGAGAACTCCGCCTACCCGGCAGGCCCGGCGAGCAAATCAAATTCCCCTATAGGCCTACTGCTGGCCAATTCGATAGCTCAGATTACCGCGGCTGCACAGTTTCTGCAAGCCATAGACTGTAAAAAGAATCCTCGAATGCACAGCGGAGTTGATACTGTGAGATTTAAAAATGTTTAAAACCATAAATAGAGAGAGACTCAACGAATACAGCAAAGAGCTGCGTTTTTATGAGTAAGCTCATGTTTAAGTTGTTATTCAGGACTTTGTTCAACACTTTTAAAAGCCTTAAAATGAGCGTTGTCCCACTTCCACTCACGCTACAACCAGCACTGCAGCTGCAACGAAAGAGTACAGCAAAGTGTTTCCATACGCTTGCGGTATTATTAGCGGCTTGTCTTTTTAAATACCAAGGAATATTACATTTTCTCTGGTCATAGGTGTAACCACATGAATTGGTGCATGAGACAGAAATAATGCAGTGCGACTTGAGTTTCGCTATCAGCTGGAAGACTGTGTCCCCTTTTCTCAGCGGAGGAAGGGAGAGCGGATGGACGGTGAGTCGGGTGAGAGGCTGCGCCCTTCCTCCCCTCAGACTGACCATCAGATGCAGGCCATCAGTCCAGTAAAAAAAAAAAAAACGAATTATGCTTACTCAGCTATGCCTCACAAGTAATACAACAAATGATCTATTACCAGTCTGATCATATACCTAAAAATGTTATCTAATTTCAAAATGGTCTGAGAAAAACAACAATGGCAGGGAAATTCAAGCTTAGCCAATATGCAGTGATAATGTATTGGGCCTATAGCCTACTGTACAAACCTCATTGCTGCAGAACTGTTTTTAATTGGTTAATGTTGCATAGGATTGTCATTTTTTAATGACAATTCATTTAATTCATTAAAAAATAAAAAATAAATCTGAGTGGTAGATCTCTGCTTGCATTTTGACTCCGAAAGTGATCTTGACTCAGTTAAGGTTGGTGACCACTGGTGTACATGATCACTTCTCCCCTTCCCCTAGGACACAACTCGTTGTTGCGGCCCAAGTCCCTGCTGGTGTCGTCCCCCTCCACCAAGCTGCTGACCCTGGAGGAGGCCCAGGCCCGGACCCAGGCACAGATCAACTCCCCCGTCACGGCCGATAGCAAGTACATTGAGGTGGGGGAGGGTCCGGCTGCGCTGCAGGGCAAGTTCCACACCGTCATCGAGTTCCCTATGGAGAGGTATGAACAACCTGCGGCCCTGGTATCTTTCTAACGGCTGATGTTTGTCAATGAGTTGTAAAGTATGGAAATGGAGGAGGCATAGATGAGATACAATATTTGGATGGAAATATTGTACCTTCAAACCATGAACGCATACAGTTACAGTGCATTCGGAAAGTATTCAGACCCCTTGACTTTTCCCTCATTTTGTTACATTACAGGCTTATTCTAAAATGTATTAAATAATGTTTTCCCTCATCAATCAACACACAATAGCCTATTTTGACAAAGCTAAAACAGGCTTTTAGAAATGTTTGCAAATGTATTACAAATAAAAAACTGAAATACCTTATTTACATAAGTATTCAGACCCTTTGCTATGAGACTCGAAATTGATGTCAGGTGCATCCTGTTTCCATTGATCATCCTTGAAATGTCTCCACAACTTGATTGGAGTCCACCTGTGGTATATTCAATTGATTGGACATGATTTGGAAAGGCACACATCTGTCTATATACAGTGCATGTCAGAGCAAAAATGACAGTGCAGTGCATGTCAGAGCAAAAACCAAGCCATGAGGTCGAAGGAGTTGTCCGTCGAGCTCCGAGACAGGATTGTGTCGAGTCACAGATCTGGGTAACAGTACCAAAAAATGTCTCCAGAATTGAAGACCCCTCCATTATTCTTAAATGGAAGTTTGGAACAGCCAAGACTTTCAAGAGCTGGCCACCCAACCAAACTGAGCAATCGGGGAAGAAGGGCTTTGGTCAGGGAGGTGACCAAGAACCCGATGGTCCTCCTGACAGAGCTCCAGAGTTCCTCTGTGGAGATGGGAGAACCTTCCA
Source organism: Salvelinus namaycush (assembly GCF_016432855.1). Taxonomy (NCBI): domain Eukaryota; kingdom Metazoa; phylum Chordata; class Actinopteri; order Salmoniformes; family Salmonidae; genus Salvelinus; species Salvelinus namaycush. The sequence goes on along the minus strand of NC_052309.1, from coordinate 38,501,906 downwards.
GAAGGACAACCATCTCTGCAGCACTCCACCAATCAGGCGTTCATGGTAGAGTGGACAGACACTCTTCAGTAAAAGGGCACATGACAGCCCACTTGGAGTTTGCCAAAAGGCAACTTAAGACTCTCAGACCATGAGAAACAAGATTCTCTGGTCTGATGAAACCAAGATTGAACTCTTTGGCCTGAATGCCAAGCGTCACATCTGGAGGAAACCAGGCACCATCCCTACGATGAAGCATCGTGGTGGCGGCAGCATGCAGTGGGGATGTTTTTCAGCGGCAGGGACTGGGAGACTAGTCTGGATCGAGGCAAAGTACAGAGAGATCCAACAGGACAACAACCCTAAGCACACAGCTGAGACAACGCATGGAGTGGCTTTGGGACAAGTCTCTGAATGTCCTTGAGTGGCCCAGCCAAAGCCCGGACTTGAACCCGATCGAACATCTCTGGGGAGACCTGAAAATAGCTTTGCAGCAACGTACCCCATCCAACCTGACAGAGCTTGAGAGGATCTGCAGAGAAGAATGGGAGAAACTCGCCAAATACAGGTGTGCCAAGCTTGTAGAGCCATAACCAAGAAGACCCTATGCTGTAATCGCTGCCAAAGGTGCTTCAACAAAGTACTGAGTAATGGGTCTGAATAATTATGTAAATGTGATATTTAAGTTTTGTATTTCTTTATAAATTAGCTAACATTTCTAAAAACGTGTTTTTGCTTTGTCATTATAGGGTATTGTGTGTACATTGATTAGGGAGGGGAAAAAACAATTTGATCAATTTTAGAATTAGGCTGTAACGTAAGAAAATGTGGGAAAAGTCAATGGGCCTGAATACTTTCCGAAGGCACTGTACGTGGTTTCATATTATAATCAAGTGATTCATGTTGTTTAGGCAACAATAACAGAAGGACACATGACTACTTGTTTCCCCAACTGAGTGTTCTGTCCATTCACCTCCTACAGGAAAAGGCCCCCCATCAAGTCCAAGAAGTCGCCGGTGGGAAACTGGCGCTCCTTCTTCAACCTGGGCAAGTCATCGTCCATGTCCAAGCGCAAGCTGCACCGCAACCCCAGCGAACCCAGTGAGCTCAAGGCCATGGCCCTGGCAGGTTAGATTCCCTTTCTTCTTCCCTCCCAAACACCAAGCCTTCACTCTCTGACCCTTCTCACAAATGTTCCATTTGGTTGGAACGGAAAATAATTTATGTACACTCATGCCTGTCTGTCTCATGTCCCAGGAGGCAGAGGGGACACGGGGACACTCCGATCGGCCAAAAGCGAGGAGTCGCTCACCTCGCTACACAACGTTGAAGGTAATGTATAATGGGACTAATCTGACTTATCTCCACGGCACTCTGTATGCCTGATGGAGCCTGTTCTTGGGTGCAAGTCTGCTATGGTCCAAGTAGTAATGTATTTGTATAGATTGTTTTTTCTAATAAAACATTTGTGATCTGTCTTTAAATTGATGAAGATTTCCTCCTGACTCCCGTAGGAGAGTCGAAGGTGTACCGTCCTCGGCGGCCCCGCTCCAGCAGCGATGCCCTCTCGGCTTCCTTCAACGGTGACCTGCTGGACAGCCACACCCGGCAGCACTGCAACTCCGATGACAATCTGGCCCAGAGCCACAGCGGGGGCGCGACCCGCGACGGGGGGGACAGCGATGGGGACGACGGGCCCATCTATGTTCCAGCCCTGATTTCGCCCCCACGTTCAGCCGGCGAGGACGTGGACCTTAGCCCCCCAGACATCGGCATGGCCTCGTTGGACTTTGACCCCATGTCGTTCCAGTGCAGCCTGCCCGACGGCTCCTTCTCCTTCCCCCTGGGGCTGAGCGATGTCGCTACGGGCGCGGCTGGCGAGGGCACCAGCCTGAAGAGGAGCCCAGGCAGCGTTGACAATGGCTCGGCGCTCGTCTCTCCCTCCTTCCTGGGGAAGTTTGCCAACCCCTTCTTGTCGCCTGACCTCAGCCCGGCCACGGGAGAGAAAGCAGGGAGCAAGAAGCTGGTCTGCTCAGTGTCTTTCTCTGACAAACCCGTACAGGCTGTGTCCCCTAAAAAGTCAAAGTCGGACATTTTGGCTCCTCTGGCCATTTCGGAGCCGTTTGACATGGAGATTTCTAGTAGGCTTACAGAAAGCCATGGTGTTCCCCAGCCTTCTTCCCCTCCCTCGGGACTGCCCTGGGACTCTCCTCTGTTAATGGGCTCAGTGCTGCTGAGGACAGGGGAGCCGTCGCTGAGCGAGGCCTTTCAGATGGAGCTGCACTGTAAGCTCTCTGCCTTCGACACTGAGAGCCAAGACTCCACAGGGGAGGAGAGCACTGCCCAGCAACCTACAGCAACCAATAGCAAGGAACAATTAGGTTAGTGGTGCATACAGCTGCTTCATTGCATACAGCTGCTACTTTGCATACAGCTGCTACATTTTCACTTTATCACCTATCATGTTTTTTTTATGTTAAAGAGATAGTTCACCCAAATTACTAAATTATATAGTAGTTTCCTTTCCCTGTAAGCAGGAAGCTGGAAGCTGCTTACAGGGTAAGGAAACCAATATGTAATTTAGGTGAACTGTCCATTTCAACTGTCCGTTTCTCTTTACAGTATAAGGCCTTTGTTTAATTATGCTTTGATTGACAATGCCTGTTTCGTTTCTAGGTTTAGTTTCCCCGCCTCATGCCTTTAACACCTTGCATGGATTTCAGCTCAGAGAAATCTTTCCACATGATGCCGCCAGAGCGCCAGGCTTAACTCTTCCCCCTCTCTCCTACTCTTGAAGACCAAGCCTGCCTTTTTTCTTTTTATTCCCCTCAAACGCACTTTCTCTTCTCTCTGTCCTCACACTGTAGTTCCCTTCTGTTTTTGTCCCCCTCCCAGGAGCCGTAGCTAGTCTGGACTCTCCAAAAGCCTCCCCCGGCCCTCTCAGCTCCTCCTCTGTGTCCCTCCTCCCTCCCCCGCCCCCTCCGAAGAATGCCGCCCGCATGTTGGCCCTGGCCCTGGCAGAGTCCGCCCAGCAGGCCTCTATCCTGACCCAGAAGAGGCCCTCCCAGTCCCAGCCCCCCACGCCTGTGTCCCCCATTAGACCCCTGGAGCCCTCACACTCCCTGGACTGGCCCCCTCCCCCAGCTCTGCGCCTTCAGACGTCCCTCAAGGAGGGACCCAGGGCAGGAGAAGCCCAGACCCCAACCTTAACCCCCACCACCCCAAACCTTGCCCCTTCCTCCCCTCCCCCTCCCACCACCCCTACTGACAAACAGCCTTGCCAGTCAGTGAGCCAGGAGTCCATCAGTATGTTCACCAGTGCAAAGTCCCCCTCCACTTCTCCCGGAGCCAGCCAGGATATGGATTTCACCCCACCGGCTTCCCCCCACCACCAGTGTACCACCACTCCCTACAACCCTCCAGCCCATGTGTCCCCCACTCGGAGGAGTCCAGACAGGCAGCAGCCCGCCATGGGCCAGGTAGCGGTCAGCAGCACTGGATTCTCCACCACCACTCCCAGGAGCAGGGAGAAGGGTGTCCTGCCACAGCCTGCTCCTGAGGTAAATTGGCGAAAATGTGTCATATTTGCAGAATATCTTTGATAAAGTAACTATATAGCCAACTGGAATTGTTTTTGGTTAATTTTCAGGTCCATGTAGATGAGACCGTCTGGTCGCCATCTCCGAAACCCTCAGAGCAGCGAGTTGCAGTTTCACAGCCTCAAATACAGTTCCATACTCATCCACAGGCCCAGCCACAGTCGCAGCCTCAACCCCAGCCCCACTCCCATCCCCAGCCTAACGCCAGAGTGGTCCCCACCCCATCCGAGTCAGTGGAGAGACCATGGGAGGCCATAAAGCCAGTTCAGCCCGGCACGGAGCCTGTGACCCACGCACATGGGCCCACGCCGCCAGCGCCTCCCGTCCGCTCCATTGAGAGCAAATTGGCAACCGCCGCCCTCAGCCACACAGAGGCCGCCAACCCCGCCATCTTCCACAACATCCTGACAGAGGTCTCCACGCCTGAGGAGGCCCTCGCCCATCCTCACCCTCCCCCGCGTAAGTCTTCCACCCAGCAGTCAGCCTACCTGTACCACACCAAGGGAGAGGCTGCCTTACTGGAGCCTGCCGGGGAGGCCTACTACCACCAACGGGCCATTCCGGTGGGGCAGCCTTCATACCACTACCGGCCAGACAGTGTTCCCTCACACCTCTCCTACGCGTCAAAGTCGGCGCCCCAGATAACTTACAGTGCCCGCACGGACCACCGCTACAACACCCTAGCTAACCCCAGGTCCTGCCACCAGTCAATGAAGCATCACGGGCCCCCCAGGAGTGGCGAGTACATATCTACCGGCCCGGGACACCACGGCCAGGGCTATGGACCCATGGAGGGAGCTCCGGTCTACCCCACCATCCGTAGGGTGCACTCGCTCCACGTGCCCTCAGCAATCCGCTCGGTGCCCATCCAGCGGACCGAGGTGCCTCCCAACGACGAGCTCTTCTACTACCAGCGGCCCGTCTACCAGTGCAATACCTACCAGCAGCCGCCGCAACAGTCGTCGCAGGCCGACTACCACGTCACCCAACTCCAGCCTTACTTTGAGAATGGCCGGGTGCAGTACCGTTACAGCCCCTATTCGCCTTGCGCCAACCCGCTGGACGCCCCTTACTACGACGTGGACCCCTACGGGACCATCCGGCTGCGGCACTTCCACTCGTTCAGCAGTCGGGACCTGGGCCCCACCCTCAGCCGGTCGGGGGGCAAGGCGGGCGGCTACCACTACCTGTCCCGCCACATCCTCCCGCCGGGGAAGGAGCACAGCTTCGTCAGCAGAGACATGCCCCCGGGCCATGGCTCAAAGGGAGCCGCCGTCTACTTTGCATGGAACCCAGAGGACTCGGAAAGGCTCCGGATGCACTCCATCCACAGAGAGAGCCGGGCCAGGCAGAAGGTCAAAGGACCTGTCATGTCTCAGTATGACAACGTGGGCCTGTTCATGCCTGGCGACCTGGGAGGGTACGAAACCCTACACCTGCGCAGTAAGTCGGACCCCGGCAAAGCCATGCTGATGACTGTCGAGGGTAAAGACGGGCGCTACGGAGTACCGCCGGGCTCCCAGCACGCTCCCCGACACCTTGTGTCTGACCCCGACGTCCTCATGTACATGGAGACGGAGAAGCACTGTCAGGGGAACGGCACCGGGGACAAACATAGCAACTCCAGGACCTGCCAGGTCTCCCACTCGCACCAAGCCCAACACCCACCCCGTTACCAGGCCCATCAGCAGGACCCCAGCCGACACGACCCCGGGGACGGAGCTCGGAGCTTCCAACCCCGCTACGAACAGCCCGATCCAGACCGCCACCAGAACAGGTCCAAAACCCCCGGTAGTTACCAGGACAATGATGACCACCAACACCAGTCGGCCCCCGTCAAAGCGCAGGCCCCTCTCAAGCCCGAGCGGTCGCACAGCATCCGAGAGCACCAGCAGCAGCACTATAGCCAAGCTGCCACTTCCGAACCAGACAGAGACCACTCATACCAGCCCCACGGTGGGCAGCAGAGACACAGCACCATGGCGATACAGTCCCACTACGACAACCTGGATGATTACCACCCAGCAGCAATACCTCAGCCACAGGCCCCCATGCCAAACCCCCGCGGGGTCTCCTCTGCCTCTTTCCCCACCAACCCTGGCTTCACGGGCAGCCACAGCAACCGAGCGTACTCCACTGCCTTGGGCCAGGGCGCCTTCATCCCAGCGGAACTGGCTCTGCAGAGGCCCGATACAGAAATACACGCTGAATGAAGAAGAGACTTGTAAAAAAAAAAAAAAAAAATTTAGTAAGCAATGAAGTGACTCAGCTGGAGGTGAAAATGTTCCACAGCCTCTGCAGGACAGTGGACTGTCGTCAGAACCTTCCGCATTATTTTTCTCTATTTTTTATGAATTGTAAAGGAAAATAAGATACTTTTTAGAGAATGTACCATACTTTCTTCAATTGTTCTAAGAAGCCACGCGTTCGTGACTCATTGAAATGGTGGATGATCATGTATATGATATAAGCGAAAGGTCCAAGAAACCAGAACCGCAAAAATGTCAAATATGTGTACAAAGAAGAACTACTGGTAAAAAGGGATTTGTTTTATTTTTGTTTCCAGTTTTGTTTTGACTGGGGAGGTATGAGCATAACAGGGATGAAGGTTTGCATTTTAGAAATGCATGTTATCTCCAATCTCTTGTTTACCATTGCTATCCATTGTGTACTTTCTGGATGTTTCAGTACACGTTGTCGAGGGAGGAAATCTGTGTAAGTCATCGTGCCCTCCCTCCTGTTTCTGTATACACAAGGCGTTACAGTATGTTCACTTTCAGTCTTCAAGCATCTTGGATTTGGGGTCGGGGCCCAACAGTACAAAGTGAGTTCTAGAACTAGACAGGGTACTTTCACCTGGTACTGTAGGGTTATGTTAATATTTTATTTGCTCTGTGATTGTGTATTTTTGCTATAAAACGGAGTGAATTGAATGTTTTGGAACCGCGATTTGTTCTTCATTGCAAGAGGGACCAAACATTTGGAGTATTTTGGCCATGAAAGCATTCCTGCACATGTATGGGTTGATGACGACATTACCTTGGGAGTTGTAACAGAGTAATTCTTAAAATGTGTTTTGTTATAGTCTTGCTTTTTTTTCTGCCAATTTCAAAGGACTTGAATGGACAACTTAATAAAATTATAAAAACATTATTGTACAACGCTTGGTCAGCCTTTGAGCAAGTTGAATTCACTCCAGCAAATATATTTTGAAATAAATGTACATACTAATTTTCATAGTATGTGAAAAAGATGGTTAATATGTTCCAAGAGAAGTAAACCATAATTTAATTTGAATGGACAAATGTTTGGGACCATTTTAAGAAAATGTGGAATAACTTTTATGGATACAACTGTCTGCTTTCAGTGCAATTAGTCAATAGCCAGTCAAATTGGCAGAGGATTCAGATTCATCTCATTCAATTTCAAATGCAGGTCATATTTGCATTTGAATACCTTTGACTATATTTCAGTTGTAACGCCCATTGGCTTGTGAAGGTACTGTTCTATTTTGCCTTATGGTCCCTACCTGTTCAAACGGATACTAAACGGAATACTCCCAGATATCCCTCCTTTGTTGTGGGGCACAGTAAGTGGCTAAATAACCACCTAGTTGTGTTTTGAATGTAAAAACATCTCTTGTCTCAGTAACTGGAAAGTTATGCTGTTGGATATAACAAATAAAATTATTCAGGAAATAACAATGAAAATGAATGTCTGTCAGTGGGTTCTTTTGTTAAATTGTAGTGTTGGAATGTTCAATGCTACTTTTGATGGAGACCGAGTCATAAACAAATTGTATTTTTCAAAGCTCCCTGAGATGTCTTGACCGTAGACATGTTAAACACTTCAAAAATGTACAGTAGTTAGTCAGTGAAATTTCCCTGTTAGATGCCAGAGGCAAGGAGCCAATTACAAAAGTATGTATTTGTGACATGCATTGCCTTTGACTAGAGAGGAAAAAAAGTTGATGTATGAAATGTTATGTTTATTTTTGCGTCATTGCATATACTCAGTTTTCAGACATTCTATTTCTGTCGGACCAATAAGAAAATCTACAAATAGTCCAAGGATGCTTCACTCCAGGTTCAGTTATTGAACTGCAAGACAAATTGTGGGTTTGAGAGAGGGGTGGTCTTTTACATGAATGAGAATACCACAATGACCATTGTAAGACTAGAGGAAATTACAGATCAATTCAACCACAGGTACATTGGATTGGGCACCATATCCATTCACAGAGTAGCTAAGTCCCAGTGTTAGGTGTATTCTCGTGCAGACTCTGTAGAGCCAAATCTGACCACTTCATTTCTTGTTCTTTCACAGACTCTGTTGATCCTCCATTATCTTGCTCAGCTTCAGGCAGTTCACTCTGCAGGAAAAAATAAAATTATTAACCACATGAGAACAAACTAGACTGAACACAAATATAAACACAACATGTAGGTCCCATGTTTCATGAGCTCAAATAAAAAAAAATCACAGATACACAAAAAGTGTATTTTTTTCAAATGTTGTTTACATAGCTGTTAGTGAGAATTTCTCCTTGGCCAAGATAAAATATAATGACGCTGATTTAAACCGCATGATTATTACACAGGTGCACCTTGTGCTGGGGACAATAAAAAGCCACTCTAAAATGTGCAGTTTTGTCGGCGCGTGCAATTGGCATGTTGACTGCAGGAATGTCTGCCAGAGAATTTCATGTTAATTTCTTTACCATAAGCCATCAACGTCGTTTATCCAAACGGCCTCACAACCGCAAACCATGTGTATTGCATCACGTGGGTGAATGATTTGCTGATGTCAACGTAGTGAACAGATTGTCCCATGGCAGCGGTGGGGTTATGGTATGGGCAGGCATAAACTACGGACAACGAACACATTTGCATTATATCGATGACAATTTGAATGCACAAAAATACAGTGAGATCCTGAGGCCCATTTTTTTGGTGTTGTCCAGTTTTATACAGAAGTATGAGTATCAGGCATACGTCATTTTATTCAGAAACATATTTCTGAAACCAGGTAAAAGAGGACTCATGCCAAAGGCATTTCCTCTATTTGATTCCATCAGGGAGACAAGAGAACCAGCAAGCTATAACAGTCAGCAGATTAAAGGTATGTATGAGACTGGTACTAGATAGCAAGTCTGAATGTCTCATTTCTACTTGGTCTCAGAGTATTTTGTATTATTCTGTATGTACATCTAAAACTCCACTTAGTAATGTATATATTACGAATTCAAATTTGTTGTGGCTAATGTTGAGATTCAAAAGCGCAAGCTTTGGGTTGCTAGACGTTTGCGTTATATACCCACCCTCCTTTTGGTTTTGCCTTAAGTAACCATACCAAATGTAACATACTAATTTGAGTGTCCCGGATATTTACTGTTACATTTAGTCTGAGGCCAGGCAGTGAGCTGGTTTTAATATCTGTATTTCCTCGTTATCGAAGTTCCACCTGCAACATACTGTAGCGACCCGCACAGACAGCTGTGTGTTATGTGTTAGGCTAGTAGGTGGTTGTGTTGTACTGACCAGTACCCAGTGTTCGCGGGGTCCGACATGTCAATCAACCTGCTGTCTGCCAATCACGGGAATGCCTGGAATGTTCTGATGCCGGGCATCCTGGCGGTTGCGGAGTGGCGTGGAGGGGGGTTGGATCATTGGAAGTTAAGACCAGGTTTAGCCTTTGTTCTCTCTCTTTTACGTCTGGCCTTCACAAGAGAAGGTCACGATTGGCTTGTGGGTTATCTGTCATTTATTTGGCGTGGGCTACGGCCAAACAGTAGCCCGTCTAAAGTTGGTTTAATAAACCGTCAATTCGCAAACTCAAATCTCTGTCTGGACAATTGTTCATTTATGATCTAGTCAGGTCATTACAATACGTTTATAAATCGCCAGTGCCGTTAAACGTTTACCCCATCTATAATCCATCCTACGCTAGAATCCTGTATTGAAGATATGTTACTAGTTAGATCTGGATATTTGGCAGAGCTGATGTGAGGGTGCAAATTATTAAAAAGGTCTATGGCGCGTGTAACCGCACAACACAGTGCTTTCTAGCTATATAACGTAAGCTTGTTTTGGAAAGTGTAGTCCAAATGTTCTTTTTGGGGTTAAAACATAAGCGATTTGGATTTGCCATCAAATAGCTAATACATTTTTGATGCTGCCATCATTATTCATATTCACGAATTATATATAAACTAATAATTGAGCGAGACCGTTTTAGAAGCTAAGTTACCAACGTTATATCATGTAGCAGTTATCAAGTTAGCTCATCCTCATCTACAGCATAAACATTGTTTAAAGGGTTTACATACCAACGGAATAGTGACATCTTCATAAGGTAGACGGTCTTCCCTCCAAGCATCATCTGTAAGGTCAAGAACCCTGCCATCTCTTTGAACTTCACTGTCCATCTCTGGATGTTTTGGTTGCCTGCTAGTAGTGCTAGCTAGGTGTGAAGATGGCACAATTCAGTATCCTTGTTTGTTGTGGTTTAACCGTAGAAAAGTAGTCTGGTGTGGCAAGTCAGAAGTCTCAATATAGGCTTATGAAGCTAATTTATTTCCCAAAATATGTAATGTAAACACAATACCTTACCCAAACAAAGCCTTGCTTAAATTCTTAAAACCTGCGATTCAAATGAGTCGCAGTATTTTGACGTCATGTTCTTCAGGAGAGGGATAAGTGCCGTGTTCACGGGTTTCCACTAGATAACACAGCCACAAAGTCAAAATTTGGCTACACAAGTTTGCTTTTAGGTCTGGCACGTGCCACATTCAACCAGTTAGCAAATCAAACATTAAGACTTTCTAAATTCCGACTAGCACTAGAACGCAGTTGAGCTACATTCAAATTACTGAATGGTTGTGTCGCAACTGTTCATGAATCAAATGCAGCAAATACCTTCTAAAAACTGCGCTTTTTGGGCGGCTCTTTATGTTAAAAGTTAGGAACCGAATAGCATCGGTAAAAATAAGCCGTTAATTTGACTCCCTGATTTGCATACTGTACCTCTGTTTTTTGACATTCAAACGACGATTATCTGCAAATAAATTACATAATCATTATCTGAAGATGGTGAATCCTCACTGCAGAAACAATAAATAGTGGGGAGTGCACAGAACCGGTCCCAGCCTTCTGCCGCCAAAGGCAGGAGCAAAAACATCGCTAAATATACTTCAAAGGACATTGAAGTTATTTTCTGAATTAAATGTGAAAGGGTATTGTCTGTATGTTTAAAATACTGTAATAATCAGGGTTGTTACACTACTCCCTCCTTTCAAAGAGCGCGTCCTCGCGCTAGCTTGAGACTCTACGTCTTACAGGAACGCGCTCACCGGCCAAGCACACGCACTGTCGTGGATGCAAGGTCCGATCACTTCTGACACCAGTGTAATGAAACAGCAGGGAGCAGGTCTCGAACCCTCGACCTTCTAGCCCGAAGTCCGGCGCGCTATGACTGTGCCGCAAAAGCATGTTAGTGCGGCGGAGTCGATATCCGCGCTTATAAACCCAGGGTCGTTACAATACATATTTTCCGGATGTTGAAATCAGGTTCAATTTCGGTTCTGAATGAAAGTTGAAAATATATAAACTCAGCAAAAAAAGAAACGTCCTCTCACTATCAACTGCGTGCATTTTCAGCAAACTTAACATGTATAAATATTTGTTTGAACATAAGATTCAACAACTGAGACACAAACTGAACAAGTTTCACAGACATGTGACTAACATAAATGTAATATTGTGTCCCTGAACAAAGGTGGGGTCAAAATCAAAAGGAACAGTCAGTATCTGGTGTGGCCACCAGCTGCACTAAGTCCTGCAGTGCATCTCCTCCTCATGGACTGCACCAGATTTGCCAGTTCTTGTAGTGAGATATTACCCCACTCTTCCACCAAGGCACCAGCAAGTTCCCGGACATTTCTTGAGGAATGGCCCTAGCCCTCTCCCTCCGATCCAACAGGTCCCAGACGTGCTTAATGTGATTAACATCTGGGCTCTTCGCTGGCCATGGCAGAACACTGAAATTCCTGTCTTGCAGGAAATCACGCACAGAACGAGCAGTATGGCTGGTGGCATTGTTATGCTGGAGGGTCATGTTTGGATGAGCCTGCAGGAAGAGTACCACATGAGGGAGGAGGATTGCCTGCAATGACAACAAGCTCAGTCCGATGATGCTGTGACACCGCCCCAGACCATGACAGACCCTGCACCTCCAAATCAATCCCGCTCCAGAGTACAGACCTCGGTGTAACGCTTATTCCTTTGACAATAAACTTGAATCCGACCATCACCCCTGGTGAGACAAAACCGCGACTCGTCAGTGAAGAGCACTTTTTGCCAGTCATGTCTGGTCCAGCGACGGTGGGTTTGTGCCCATAGGCGACGTTGTTGCCGTTGATGTCTGGTGAGGACCTGCCTTACAACAGGCCTACAAGCCCTCAGTCCAGCCTCTCTCAGCCTATTGCGGACAGTCTGAGCACTGATGGAGGGATTGTGTGTTCCTGGTGTAACTCGGGCAGTTGTTGTTGCCATTCTGTACCTGTCCAGCAGGTGTGATGTTCGGATGTACCGATCCTGTGCAGGTGTTATTACACGTGGTCTGCCACTACGAGGACGATCAGCTGTCTGTCCTGTCTCCCTGTAGCGCTGTCTCAGGCGTCTCACAGTACAGACATTGCAATTTATTGCCCTGGCCACATCTGCAGTCCTCATGCCTACTTGCAGCATTCCTAAGGCACGTTCACGCAGATGAGCAGGGACCCTGGGCATCTTTCTTTTGGTGTTTTTTAGAGTCAGTAGAAAGGCCTCTTTAGTGTCCTAAGTTTTCATAACTGTGACCTTAATTTACTACCGTCTGTAAGCTGTTAGTGTCTTAACGACCGTTCCACAGGTGCATGTTCATTAATTGTTTATGGTTCATTGAACAAGCATGAGAAACAGTGTTTTAAACCCTTTACAATGAAGATCTGTGAAGTTATTTGGATTTTTACGAATTATCTTTGAAAGACAGTGTCTTGAAAAAGGGAAGTAAATGTTTTTTTCTGAGTTTATTTTACAGACGTTGAAAAAATGTATTTTCCGGATGTTGAAATCATGCTCATTTTTGGTTCTGAATGAAAGTTGAAAATAAGTCATTAGTAGACGTCTATTTTTGGGCCAAATCAAGGCTGGTCCAGACTGGACAAAATCTGAAGATTTGGTCCGGACCAGACGAAAAAACAATGTCCAAGGATGTGGAAATCAAGGCCGGTTCGGAACTGCACCAAAAAAAGACGTCCAAAAGGCGTCAGGGTCAGTCCGTGCTCACTGAGTTGTAGCCTACAGTGTTGCCTGAAATTGAATTTTATGAATGCCCATCTATCAAATGTTATTGGTCACATACACGTGTTTAGCAATGTTAATGCGGGTGTAGCGAAATGCTTGTGCTTCTAGCTCCGACAGTGCAGTAATATCTAACAAGTAATATCTAACAATTACACATATACCCAATACACACAAATCTAGTAAAGGAATGGAATTAAGAATAATAATGTCTATATCTATATTTTTATAAAGTGACTAGTGTTCCATTTATTAAAGTGGCCAGTGATTTAAAGACTATTTATATAGGCAGCAGCCTCTACGTGCTAGTGATGGCTATTTAACAGTCTGATGGCCTTGAGATAGAAGCTGTTTTTCAGTCTCTCTGTCCCAGTTTTGATGTACCTGTACTGGATGATAACGGGGTGAACAGGCAGTGGCTAGTTTGGTTGTTGTCCTTGATGATCTTTTTGGCTTTCCTGTGACATCGGGTGGGGTAGGTGTCGAGGGCAGGTAGTTTACCCCCGGTGATGTGTTGAGCAGACCGCACCACCCTCTGGAGAGCCCTGCCGTTGCGGGCGGTGCAGTTGCCGTACCAAGCGGGGATACAGCCCAACAGGATGCTCTTGATTGAGCATCTGTAAAAGGTTGTGAGGGTTTTAGGTGACAAGCCAAATTTCTTCAGCCTCCTGAGGTTGAAGAGGCACTGTTGCGCCTTCTTCACAAAAGTGTTTGTGTGAGTGGACCATTTCAGGTTGTCAGTGATGTGTACGCCGAGGAACTTGAAGCTTTCCACCTTCTCCACTGCAGTCCCGTCGATGTGGATAGGGGGGGTTCTCTCCCTCTGCTGTTTCATGAAGTCCACAATCATCTCCTTTGTTTTGTTGATGTTGAGTGAGAGGTTATTTTCCTGGCATCACACTCCCAGAGCACTCAGTCTCCTCCCTGTAGGCTGTCTTGTCATTGCTGGTAATGAAGCCTACTACTGTTGTTATCTGCAAACTTGATGATTGAGTTAGAAGTCTGCTTGGCCACGCAGTCATGGGTGAACGGGAAGTACAGGAGGGGACTGAGCACGCACCCTTGTGGGGCCCCAGTGTTGAGGATCAGCGATGTGGAGGTGTTGTTTCCTACCTTCACCACCTGGGGGCGGCCCGTCAGGAAGTCCAGGACCCAGTTGCACAGGGCGGGATTCAGTCCCAGGGCCTCGAGCTTAATGATGAGCTTGGATTGTACCATGTTGTTGAATGCTGAGCTATAGTCAATGAACAGCCTTCTTACATGTGTATTCCTCTTGTCTAGATGGGATAGGGCAGTGTGATGGCGATTGCATCGTCTGTGGATCTATTGGGGTGGTTAGCAAATTGAAGTGGGTCTAGGGTGACAGTTAAGGTAGAGGTGATATGATCCTTAACCAAGTGGTAAGCCTACCAGTTGTAAAACTCCAAAAAACAACTCCGCACAGAAACAAAAAATAATTTGGCTCGTGCTTACTGGGGTGTAGCCCACAATGTCAGCCCAAATGGAATTTTATGAATGCCCATCCATGTGGTAGGCCCACCGTTTGTAAAACAGGCCATTGCATTGGCTTGATTAGTCCTGATTCCTGTGACTAATCAATATGGCTATTTAAGCTCTGAATAACAGCAGCCCAACTTTATCAGGAGTTATCGTGAGCCTATTTGCAATGTGTTTACACAGCGAGAAATGCAGAAGTTTTTTCTTTTTCGCTATGATCAGCTTGTCAGAAATTGATGGATACAAACTTGAAACCACTGATCATGACAATGGGGTGAAACTGCTGGACAATAGTTGTGATTGTCCATTCCATATTGTCCATTTTATGTTGACATAAAATAGAGCAAAAACCAGGATATGTTGTTTGTTAATATGACAGCTAATTTTTTTATTTGATTGAATGACGTTTAGGTTAGGCTATTTGATCGGAGAAACATGCATGATGTAAAAAGTGTCCGTTTCATTGTCATACATCCAGCCTGTAGGCTACAGAAAAGACCACATACTCTTTTTACCATATCCTATATCTGCTACATGATTTATGTTAGACAATTTTTTTTATGGAACTTTGGTGGAGCGCTGCAGAGATACGTCTCCCCAACAGCCCCCTGGCCAAATCTATTAATTTGGCCATGTAAAAAAGTATTTGAACGTGCATATCAAGATCTGACATAATGGTAGATGTTTTTTTTTTCATGGTTCTAGGTCGAATTTCAAGCATTTTGAATGAAGAGCCGCTTGGGAGCCAAATTATGTGATTATTTTACGTGAACTCTGCCAAATTTAAGCAATAGTGTGCAACTGCAGCATGCAATTTGAGGCGTTCCTGCATGTGGGCATTAATACATCTGTAGGAACGCCCACCTTCGAGCACCTCATTGGTTCCTGCATGAACGACCCCCCTCGAGCACCTCATTGGTTCCTGCATGAACGACCCCCCTCGAGCACCTCATTGGTTCCTGCATGAACGCCCCCCTCGAGTACGACATCTTCATGCTTGTGTGACACTTTTGAATGTGGGTCAAAAGGGGAAAAAAGTATTATCTGAGTATTACGGTGTCGCTCCCGTCTGCAGTACTAGCGGGGGCGACCGGTAAACAGTGTCCTTCGCTCCCGCCGGCCGATCACCATCTTTGGTGCGGGAAAAGAGTGCCCAACTGGCGGGGGCAAAGGACACTGTCTAACTGTCGCCCCCTCTAGCAATGCAGGCGGGAGTGACACCGTGTGCTAACTAACTAACTCTGAAATCCTCTTTGATTGATTTGATCTTAACCAATACTCCTCATCGTTTTAATGCTTCTGGTATTTTTGCAAATGACATAAGTGATCACTGTGCTATTGCCTTTGTGAGAGATGGTAAAATTCCTAAGAAATCTCCACGTGTCATTACGAAAAGAAACTGGAAGCGGTTTGATATTCAAGGTTTTTTACATGATGTATCTAGCATTGAATGGAAGAGAATGGAATTAATCCCTGATGTTGAACTAGCCTTTTCTTATTTCCACAACGCATTCCAGGATGTATGCAATAGGCATGCCCCTTTAAAAAAAGTCAGGATTAAGGGCAGAGAGAACCCTTGGTGTTTACTAAGGAACTTACAAAAATCATAAGGGAACGAAATGCTATGTGGGCTAAAGCAAGAGGGATTGGTTTGGCAGATAATTGGAAGGCTTTTAAACATCTTCAAAATATGGGTGTGGCTATGATCCGTAAATTGAAAGCAGACCACTACCTGAAATCTACTTCACAAAATTTAAATAATCCATCCAAATTTTGGCAAGTAGTGAAAGGTTTGGAGTGCAAAAAAGCTTCCTAAACAATTGTTGGTCGATAAACAGATTGTAACTGAGAGAACCTCCATTCTGAAAGCCTTGAATCAGCATTTTTTTTTTAGATGCAGGCAGTTTATTTGAAAAGGTCAAAGGTATAATTGAGCCCCCTATGAATTTACCTGACACCCCTGTGCACTCCTTCACCAGGTTCTCATTTTCATCCTTCTCTGTTTCAGAAGTGTGTAAAGCCCTGAAATAAATGTATTTAAGAAAATCCCCTGGCCCTGATGAACTAGACCCCCGCTTCCTACACCTAGCTGCAGACATCATTGCTCCCCCCTTAACATGTATTTTTAACCTCACGCTTGATGTTAAGGAAATCCCCAGGTTATGGAAATCTGCTTTTATACTGCCTCTCCTGAAAGGTGGAGATCCTATACTGAACAAAAATTTAAAAAACAACATGCAACAATTTCAAAGATTTTACTGAGTTACAGTTCATATAAGGAAATTAGTCAATTGAAATAAATGAATTAGGCCCTAATCTAATGATTTCACATAACTGGGCAAGGGCAGGGCCGTGAAAGGCAACCACGCTTCGCATCGCTGCAATAGGGTTAGGTGCAAAGTGGCTCATTAGCAAGGATCGCTACAATATACTTATGCTGCATTGAACATTTGCTTGAATATTAGCAGGGTTCAAAGTCATGTTTACAGTTAATAACTTGTAAGTACAGTTGTTTTAAAGTAACATTCCGTCTCAGGGTATAAAAGTGTCACCTCTTTTCCCACTTCGGAAGGTATGTCCGAAATTGTTAGACAGTTCCTAAAAAACAAATTTACATTACAGAGCAGGGCACAAGTATTAAATCCAGATTTTCGATGTTACTTCACCTCCCTAAATCAAATTCAAGCATGGATGCCAATGTGTTCCTCCAGGCAGTGTTAGATTTCTTTCATCTTGGAAGTGCCTTTGGCTATAGAATTGTTTGGTGCTGTTCATTGATTTCTGCCACTGCTTGATGCTTCGCTGTTTGGTTTGTCACTGTGGTTTTTGCTCTACTGCTATATACACTTGCCTGTTGGGCTTCGGTTGTCTGTCTGTGGAGTTTGTGTTGATTTTAATTCTTGTCTTTAGCAAACCTGTGCTGCAACTTTGCATGGTTTCTTGGAATGGCTACGATCATAATGCTTAGCCCATATTGTCTACCTTAGGTAGGGGCTTGTCATTTCTGGAAAGGGCCAGCCCTTTACTATGGCAGTTGTCTGCTCTTATCTCTGAATAGATTTAGTGTGTTTTGCATTGACTTGGAATTGCCTTTGGCGTATCTGCCAGTGTGCTGCCTTGTAGCTCTGGAGTGTTGTGTGCTGAGATGTTGTGAATGTCAGAAGCAAGAAAATAAAAGCATTCGTGTGGCTCCGGCAGGTGTCCAATTTTGCATTTGCTCCTTTCCCTATTAGTGCCGTGAACAATGTTCCCTGTAATCGCCGACTGTAGACTACAAATTCACATGTTATACACTCGCTCAAGACCGTTTGAAGCCCTAAAAATGTCTCTTTGTCTACTGGTTTTCAAATCCAACTTCATCAATTGCCATCGCAGTAAATGTTTGTTTGTATACAGTAGTTGTCACTTCCATCTGAGGGGATGTCAGAGGGAGCCTTTCCGCAATAATCCACCGGAATGCAGAGACTGTCCCTTGGGAGCCACACAGAGCATGTTTCCAGGAGATGTCCAGGTAGGCTGTAGCAGGCATGGAATGCCAACTCTGTTGTATGCATTTTAATCATAAAAGTCTGGGGTACCCATATTTTGAACACAGTGAGCTGTCATACAAGGTTCCAAAAAAATACATTTTATGTATACTGTACTATGTATTCTACTCCATAGGCCCATCACTCATGACCAGCTGAGCAACATACTGAAGCAAGACCTGAGGACCAACCGTGTGACATACTGAAGCAAGGCCCCAAAGACCAGCAGTGCAACATCCTGAAGCAAGGTCACTGGAGCAACCCATTGGAAAGATCATTCCATCATCCAGCCTGTCCTGAAGTTGTCAGGGGCCTCATTTATAAGTGTTGTGTACGCATAAAATATGCCCCAAAATGTGCATGCTCCAGTTCATGCAAAAGTTAGCTTTTATAAAAACTGAACTGGACCTGAGAATGTGCTTATCATCCCGCAAACTTTAGACCATGCGTTTGCAGTTTCTAGTGGTTGAAGTATTGCTTGGCAAGAAGGCAAAAGTAGCCTAGTAGTAGCCTTGTCCTTGTGCAAATTGTGAATCTATGATGATAAAGATGTAATAAACAGGTAGCTAAATATAATAAGATGCAATCATTGGCCATTAGTGAGAAGAGTGAAAAATAAATCGATTTATCTTGGCTTTCTAAACTAATTAGAAATAGGCATGTATTTCCAATAATTTATTTAATTTCCATGATCATTGCAGAATATATTTCTCACTTTTTCTGGCCATGATGAGTTCATACTGTATTCCTGAAGGAGCCACAAAACAAATTACCATATGCGCATCGCTGATTTAATTGGACCTATTACATACGCTATTATAATTTAAAGCAATGGCATACATCTGGCAGGGAGCTTGGTTTAATACACAGTAGCATTTAACAAGTGAACGGACAGTTGATCTTTCGCATTGAAGTGTGTAGGCTACCACTGCAAGTAGGCCTAGGGCCTACTGTAGTTTTCATTCTTTTTAAAGCAAACAATGTTTCAGAATTCGCAGGCAGTGCAGCATATTTATGTTCTGGAAAACGTTTTAGTTTTTGTCTTTTAGAAACGGTCAGATAGGCCTACTGCAAAAGAAAACATTCTGCCAACACCGCCAAAGACATTTGATCGTGTTCGCCATGCATTGCTATTTCATTTAGATACTGTCTTGGTCTAATTCCAATACTTCCAAAGTATACAGCAAATGAAGGCATTATTGTCACCATAAAAGGTGAGTGATGGGCGTTTTACGACAGGTCTGATTTATAACGGGAAACATGCATAGGTATGGCATGCTCCAAGTTTATGAATCTCAATATTTTCGTACGGGTGTGTAACAGTATAACTTTAGACCGTCCCCTCGCCCCGACCTCGGGCGCGAACCAGGGACCCTCTGCACACATCAACAACAGTCACCCACGAAGCATCGTTACCCATCGCTCCACAAAGGCCACGGCCCTTGCAGAGCAAGGTGCAACACTACTTCTAGGTTTCAGAGCAAGTGACGTAACTGATTGAAACGCTAGTAGCGCGTACCCGCTAACTAGCTAGCCATTTCACATCCGTTACACTCACCCCCCTTTCAACCTCCTCCTTTTCCGCAGCAACCAGTGATCCGGGTCACGGCACCAATGTAACAGTATAACTTTAGACCGTCCCCTCGCCCCGACCTCGGGCGCGAACCAGGGACCCTCTGCACACATCAACAACGGTCGCCCACGAAGCATCGTTACCCATCGCTCCACAAAGGCCACGGCCCTTACAGAGCAAGGTGCAACACTACTTCTAGGTTTCAGAGCAAGTGACGTAACTGATTGAAACGCTAGTAGCGTGTACCCGCTAACTAGCTAGCCATTTCACATCCGTTACACTCACCCCCCTTTCAACCTCCTCCTTTTCCGCAGCAACCAGTGATCCGGGTCACGGCACCAATGTAACAGTATAACTTTAGACCGTCCCCTCGCCCCGACCTCGGGCGCGAACCAGGGACCCTCTGCACACATCAACAACGGTCGCCCACGAAGCATCGTTACCCATCGCTCCACAAAGGCCACGGCCCTTACAGAGCAAGGTGCAACACTACTTCTAGGTTTCAGAGCAAGTGACGTAACTGATTGAAACGCTAGTAGCGTGTACCCGCTAACTAGCTAGCCATTTCACATCCGTTACACTCACCCCCCTTTCAACCTCCTCCTTTTCCGCAGCAACCAGTGATCCGGGTCACGGCACCAATGTAACAGTATAACTTTAGACCGTCCCCTCGCCCCGACCTCGGGCGCGAACCAGGGACCCTCTGCACACATCAACAACGGTCGCCCACGAAGCATCGTTACCCATCGCTCCACAAAGGCCACGGCCCTTGCAGAGCAAGGGGCAACACTACATCTAGGTTTCAGAGCAAGTGACGTAACTGATTGAAACGCTACTAGCGCGTACCCGCTAACTAGCTAGCCATTTCACATCCGTTACAGGTGCAGTCTTTTCAGAAATGGCGCATAGAGATATTTAGTGTTACATTTTTGCAACAGTTTAAAGGAGGCCCCAGGTGAGAATTGGATGATAACTATTCTATTTAATTGGTTGCTGATACCGTGCATGGACTGCCAACTCATGGTAAATGCATTTTACCTAAATTGAACCTTTATTTACCTAGGCAGGTCAGTTAAGAACAAATTCTTATTTACATTGACGGCCTACCCCCGGTCAATTGACGGCCGTGATGTGTGTTTTGTCCTATATTTATATTTTATTTATTTTAAATTTTTAATCCCAGCCCCCGTCCCCGCAGGAGGCCTTTTGCCTTTTGGTAGGCCGTGTCATTGTAAATAAGAATTTGTTCTTAACTGACTTGCCTAGTTAAATAAAGGTTAAATAAAACAAGAAAAACATTAATGTTTACCAAACTCACTAAAAGTGGCAGTAATAAAGCCTCTCTTGAAAAAGCCAAACCTTGACCCAGAAAATGTAAGAAACTATCGGCCTATATTGATCACCACATTCTTTTGGAGAGATTGGAAACCCTAATTGGTCTACACAGACAAGTTCTTGCCTGGTTTAGATCTTATCTGTCGGGAAAGATATCAGTTCATCTCTGTGGATGGTTTGTTCTCTGACAAATTAATTGTACGTTTCGGTGTTCCTCAAGGTTCCATTTTAGGACCACTATTATTTTTACTATATAGTTTACCTCTTGATGATGTCATTCGGAAACATAATGTTAACTTTCACTGCTATGTGGACGACACACAGCTGTACATTTCGATGAAACATAGTGAAACCCCAAGATTACCCACCCTGGAAACCTGTGTTTCAGACATAAGGAAGTGGATGGTGGCAAATGTTTTACTTTTTAACTCGGATAAAACAGAGATGCTAGTTCTAGGTCCCAAGAAACAAAGAGATTTTCTGTTGGATCTGACAATTAATCTTGATGGTTGTACATTCGTCTCAAATAAAACTGTGAAGGACCTCAGCGTTACTCTGGACCCTGATCTCTCTTTTGACGAACATATCAAGAATACTTCAAGAACAGCTTTTTTCCATCTTAGTAACAATGCAAAAATCAGAAACTGTTTGTCCAAAAATGATGCAGAAAAACTAATCCATGCTTTTGTCACTTCTAGATTAGACGACTGCAATGCTCTACTTTCAGTGAAGAGGTGACTCTGGGATGCTGGCCTTCTAGGCAGAGTTCCTCTGTCCATTGTCTGTGTTCTTTTACCCATCTTAATCTTTTCTTTGTATTGGCCAGTCTAAGATATGGCTTTTTCTTTGCAACTCTGCCTAGAAGGCCAGCATCCCAGAGTCACCTCTTCACTGTTGACGTAGATGCTGGTGTTTTGCGGGTACTATTCAATGAAGATGCCAGTTGAGGACTTGTGAGGCTTCTGTTTCTCAAACTAGACACTAATGTACTTGTCCTCTTGCACAGTCCTCTTTCTATTCTGGTTAGAGACAGTTTGCGCTGTTCTGTGAAGGGAGTAGTACATAGCGTTGTTCGAGATCTTAAGTTTCTTGGCAATTTCTCACATGGAATAGTTTTCATTTCTCAGAACAAGAATAGACTGACGAGTTTAAAAAAAAAAGGTATTTGTTTCTAACCATTTTGAGCCTGTAATCAAACCCACAAATGCTGATGCTCCAGATGCTCAACTAGTCTAAAGAAGGCCAGTTTTATTTCCTATTTTATCAGAACAAAAGTTTTCAGCTGTGCTAACATAATTGCCAAAGGGTTTTCTAATTATCAATTAGCCTTTTAAAATGATAAACTTGGATTAGCTAACACAACGTGCCATTGGAACACAGGAGTGATGGTTGCTGATAGTGGGCCTCTGTACGTCTATGTAGATGTTCCATTAAAAATCTGCCGTTTCCAGCTACAATAGTTATTTACAACATTGACAACGTCTACACTGTATTTCTGATCAATTTGGTGTTATTTTAAATGGACAAAAAATGTGCTTAACTTTCAAAAACAAGGACATTTCTAAGTGACCCCAAACTTTTGAACGGTAGTGTATGTTTTAGGAATATAAATGAACTTTCAACATTCATTTCTACTTATTTTGATAAAAACTGCTGAATGTGTCAAAACGTGATGTGATTTATTTATTTTGATGATCTACCAGAAATCATGAAAACAGGGTTGACTTGCCTAGGCACATATATTTACCAATTACAAACAATATTGTAGTTACTCCACAATACTAACCTAATTGACAGAGTGAAAAAAAGGAAGCCTGTACAGAATAAACATTTTCCAAAAACATGCATCCTGTTTGCAACAAGGCACTAAAGTAATACTGCAAAAAAATGTGGCAAAGAAATTAACTTTTTGCCCTGAATACAAAGTGTTATGTTTGGCGCAAATCCAATACAACACATTACTGAACACCACTCTCCATATTTTCAAGCATAGTGGTGGCTGCATCATGTTATGGGTATGCTTGTAATCATTAAGGACTGGGGAGTTTTTCAGGATAAAAAAGAATTGGAATGGAGCTAAGAACAGGCAAAATCCTAGAGGAAGACCTGGTTCAGTCTGCTTTTCACCAGACACTGGGAGATGAATTCACCTTTCACTCGGAGAACAACCTAAAACACAAGGCCAAATCTACACTGGAGTTGCTTACCAAGAAGACAGTGAATGTTCCTGAGAGGCAGAGTTACAGTTTTGACTTAAATCTACTTGAAAATATATGGCAAGACCTGAAAATGGTGGTTTAGCAATGATCAACAACCAATTTGACAGAGCTTGAAGAATTTTGAAAAGAGTAATGCTGCACAATCCAGGTGTGGAAAGCTCTGAGGCTTAAGTCGTCCGCATGCTTCCCAGCTGAAACAGTTCGGTAGAGTTTGTGCATACTGTACAGTATATTATGATGACATTTTGTGATGTTCTTGATCGTTTTGGACTTTGGTAAGTTTTTTTTGTCTGTTCGGGCACATTACATTTTTTCTGGAGGCAAGCCGAAGTTCGGAGCCAAAGTCTGCGCCCCTTTGTCGATGATTGGTCAACAGTAGGGATTCTTCAATAAAGTCTTTGTTGTCAATCAATGAGGGACGGCTGACTCGTTTTCATGCACATTTTTTAATTGAAATATACTGCACCAAACATCTTAGATGTAAAATTGCATGACTAAGAGCTCTTTGGCAAAAAAGTAAAACATAATGACAGATTTCTTGAGTTAGCTTAGATTAATTCTGACTATTTTGAGGAAGTGTATACTGGCTATGGTGTCTCAAAATGGACAAACAGTACTATTGGCACTTTTTTCTTGTTTTTCAAGCGAAGGTCTTTTAAGGGTGTGTGTGAGCACACTCATTCCATTTGGCTAGCTGAGTTCGGCTAGGCACCAGCCAAACTGTAGCATACTGACGCCTTTACCCAGAAAGACTCACAGCCGTAATTGCTGCCAAAGGTGCTTCTAGAAAGTATTGTTGACTCAAGTCTATGAATAACTTATGTAAATGAGTAATCTGTATTTCATTTTCAATAAATTTGGTAACATTTCTAAAAACACGTTTTCGCTTTGTCGTCATGGGGTATTGTGTGTAGATGGAAGAGAGAAGAAAAAGGAATTTAATAAATTTTGAATTCAGGTTGTAACACAACAAAATGTGGAATAAGTCAAAGGGTATGAATACTTTCTGAAGGCACTGTATCTTATTGCTGTTTGAGCAAGTTAGCTAGCATGTTCTAAATGTAATGGTAGCATTAGCTCCATGCTAATGCACAGTTGTTTCCATGATAGAATCAACAGACATCAACATCATTGAGCTATGCACATCTCATCCTTTGATTATTGTTGCAGGTACTTGCACATATTGTATGTTGTCATGTTTTTGTCATTGTTATAATTGTTGATTTAACCCCAGTCAGATATTGACATGCAAGTGAATAAACTACAGATCAACTGGGACATTGGCTGGCCTTTTCTTTATTACGCAACGCAAGAGAACGTAAAGATCACATATGTTACATAAGCTAGCTAGTCAGCTAACAGGCAAAATGTGGCTGACAGTAGATACTCAGCTAGCATAAAAACAAGTGCATAAAATGCTGTACAATGACGAAAAATATGACAAAAACATTGACAACTTCATCAGGAAACATAAGGAAACAAATACTGTACTCAGTTTTTGCATTCATGCACAGTGAGGGATAAAATAGTTGAATAATGTTAGAAAAACTGAGATTCTCAGCACAGCCACATGTGGTGAGCTGAATTTAGGAGTTCTTCTTTTATGATATCATGGTGATCCACAAACACATTTTTAAAGTGCAATCCATTAAACGTTATCCATACCATGCTGAAACAATCCACCTTTAGGATTATTCAGCATGTCAACAACCATTTCGACAGTAACATATGTTGCCACCAATAACTATTTTGCCTTATCCACTATAACCTTCAATCTGGCATTTCTGCTTTCCACAACCCGAGTCGTGTTGACAACCTTACCAATGAAAGCTATGAAGTTAACCTTATTCACTATCAAAGTGTCCTTTGACACAGCACATTCATGATCGCAACATTTCTGAACAGGTCTCAAAACCATGCTAGGACCAACAGATGCACCAGCCCTGACAGTAGATCCACTTAGTACAAGAGCAACCATGGAAGCTCCATCAGTCCGCACTGTAGTTCCACCAATCTGTTTTACAGCCTCTGCATATAATACATCATGACTGATTCTATATCTCTTAGTTTCTCTCTGCACCAGGCATCCACCAAATGTTTCCCCCCACAATTACAATACTTAACCTTCACATTGCTCCCACATTCACCAGAATCATGTTCCCCTCCACACTTGGCACATGTTTCCTTTCCTTTACACTGATCAGCTACATGTCCCATTATTTGACATTCAAAACACCATAATGGGGAGGGGACACGTTTTTCTGACATTGAAACTAAGGAATCCTATCTGTACTTTTCCAAGCAAAACTTTCTCAAACCTCAGCAGCACTGATAGCTTTCACTTCTTTGACCCTCTTTTCTACTGATCAACCTTTTGGCCTCAATCACTCTGCCTCCCTTCACATTTTTTAAAATATAATCTATGGATAAAGATATTGGGTCGCCAGTGATGACTCCCCTTGACCTAGCATAACCACCAGGGTCGTGGCTTTTAATCCTTTTCCCATTAAGCTTTTCCATTTGCAGAATCTTCCCTTGCTGATCCTGTCTACCAGCAATCTACATTTTCCAATGAACGGGGCTAGTTTGACTTCACCTATCTCTTTCTCTGCGGCATTGGTCAGTCGGGATAGGGTGTAAATGAGGCACTGTGGTCTCATCAAACACCATCACCCCTTTCCACTCTGACACATTATTACTCTTTCTTCCTACCTTGGCCCTCTGTCTGCTTTCTTTACTAGACTCAACTGCTTTCAGTATCATGATCTCTCTTCTTCCTATGTCTTTCCACTACTAATGAACTTGGGCATTAGGCCAAAGATTATGGATATACCGACAAGATACTTGTCTCTTCGCCCTAACAATGGGAGTCGTTGTCCACAAAGCGGCATGGCAGGCTGTCTAGCATCCGCCTATCCTTGCTTTGGATTGGTGGAGACATCTCATTATTTTAATACGTTTTTTTGAATATTCAATTAGTGTTGTTGACATCAACGGCCTGTGTTGTTGACATCAACGGCCTGTATTCAATGGAGAGAGACACTATGCTACTAGCCTCATGCCATGAATATGCATAGCCATCTCGAAACAACTCCGATATAGTTTTTTCTCAAAGTTGCAGTGATATCACATGTCCTACTTACACTCGTAGCAACCTAAGCATTACAAAACTTTGATTCAATCAAATAAACCTCACGTAGAAAATAAACCATTTACTGTTTTGTTGAACAAATTCGACACTCATTGACGTCCATACAAAAACTGCTTGCTTGGTGGGCGGAAAAACAGTAAAAACACGCCACCTGCTGGAGGGAGACAGATTTTCCACCGAGTTGTGCCTCTCTCTACGTCTTCCTCTCTAGTTAGGCTAATAAACACTGCTAGCTCATGCTAGCTGTGAAGTCATAAGTCACTCTTAAAGGGAAAGGCTTTCTTACAGGTGAATAAAACAGAAATTAATATATACTGAACAAAAATAAAAACGCAACAATTTCAACAATTTTAATGAGTTACAGTTCGTATAAGGAAATTAGTCAATTGAAATAAATTCATTAGGCCCTAATCTATGTATTTCACAAGACGCGGCAGGGGCGCAGCCATTGGTGGGCCTGGGTGAGCATAGGCCCACCCACTGGGGAGTCAGGCCCAGCCAATCAGAATGAGTTTTTCCCCACAAAATGGATTTATTACAGACTCAGTTTAATCAGTTGTCTGGGTGGCTGGTCTCAGACGGTCCCGCAGGTGAAGAAGCAGGTCCTGAGCTGGCGTGGTTACACAGATCTGCAGTTGTGAGGCCGGTTGCATTTTAGAGTGGCCTTTTATTGTCCCCAGCACAAGGTGCAGATGTGTAATGATCATGCTGTTTAATCAGTTGTTTAAACAGGTGGATGGGTTATCTTGGCAAAGGAGAAATTCTCACTAACAGGGATGTAAACAAACTTGTGCACAAAATTGAAGAGAAATAAGCTTTTTGTGCATATGAAACATTTCTGGGATTTTTTCTTTCAGCTCATGAAACACTTTACATGTTGCATTCATTATAGAACTGTTGTTGAAATTAAATGAATGTTGTTGTGCTGTAACTAATGACAACAAACTATAATTTAATGGGTTCAATTAAGAAAAAATGTTTCTGATTGGGGTGACAAAATCCTACAGTACTTATCAAAAATCTATAGGATCCAATCGGATAACTTTTAGGATTCTGATGGCGGTGATACAAAATCCTGTTGGATTGCGAGAATCATATAGGGTCAAATAGGATTACTTTTGATTCCCAATAGGAAAACAGTTGTCCAATAGAATTCTGATACAGGTTACACAAAAGCCTATATTTTTAATTTTTAACCTTTATTTGACTAGGCAAGTCAGTGAAGAAAAACATATATTTTTTATTTGAACCTTTATTTAACTATTCAAGTCAGTTAATTAAGAACAAATTCTTATTCACAATGACGGCCTACCAGGGAACAATGGGTTAACTGCCTTGTTCAGCGGCAGAACGACACATTTTTACTTTGTCAGCTCGGGGATTCTATCTAGCAACCTTTAAAGGTTACTGGCCCAACCCTCTAACCACTAGGCTACCTGCCGCCCCATCATTTACAATGATGACCTACACCGGCAAACCCGGACAATGCTGGGCCAATTGTGCGCCGACCTATAGGACTTCGAGAACCCTGTCGGATCCAGTATGATTACTTATTTATTTCCAACAGGAAAAAACTTATCCTATTGGAAAAAAATCACTAATAATCATATAGGAATTTTGTAGAGGGAATACACCCAAATGTTGCATATTGCGTCTTTCTTAGCTTGTGTTGTCAGAGGGTGAGAGTAATAAGTGGACTATTACTTTATGCATATGCCACGCGATATGAAACAGCTGTTTTGATAGTTTGGCGCCGACGTTGTTAATTCATTTAGTAATGCCGATGTTTCATAACTGTGTATATAGTCATGTCTCTTTAAATTCACCTCCAAAAATTCGTCGCGCCATGATCACATCAGGCAGTTGTCCAATCAAACGAAAGATGCAGCTCTTTCGTGACAAGGAAGTATCTTTCCATTGGATATGTGTGCAATTACGTAGTTGTTTATTTAAACAGGGAGTTGCAGATTGGTTACCCGAATACCTATAGTTTGATGACATTTTACGCCTTATCAAGTGGCTTGGTATAGTGGACAACTGCGTCAGGTATGTAACTCTACAATATGATTACAATACATATATTTTTTAATGTATGTAGCTAACATTTACAAATCAGCGATAAAGTTGTGCGTTTAGATGCGTTGTGGGACATTACATTGGGATATGCCATGGGCGCATATGCATGATGTAGAATGGGGATTAATGGCAGTTAAGTCATTTTTTTTGTTTTTGGTAGATATAACGTTAGCTACAATGTGTGAGCACATATTACACGAATGTCACTTATCTGAAACATGTTCACGTATTATGAGGTGATATGTTTTGAATTGACTCTGTCTATCTATAAAGTAATGCACACAATGCAATTCGTTTTTTTTTTTTTTGAGGCCAAATATGGTAGTGTGCTAAATGGGTACATGGGGCCTTTATTGATACACTTGTAAAAGTATGTAGACTAATTAATTAACACTAATGCATTCTATTGGATTGAGATGTCAAACCTATTTGGGAATGTATTTGTAATTTGTAGTAGGTTTCCTAGATCCTACATAGCCCAAGGTGTACTCTTAAGGAGCCTACTGTTACTCCTTAAAGGTCCAAGGACCTTTTGTTATTTTCAGTGGTAGACTGGCTCTGGCAGCCAACACAGCCTAATACTCCATCAAAATGTGAATCGATTCTCAATTGCAATACATTTTTAGGGACATGAAGCCCTTCACTTTCATACCACATCAAAATACTTTCACAAATGAAAAATATACACTTACTGTACACTGTTTTAGTCGGCTGTGTTAACTAACCTCCAGACGAGCTTCAATTCCATACAACTCTCCTTCCGTGGCCTCCAACTGCTCTTAAATGCAAGTAAAACTAAATGCATGCTCTTCAACCGATCGCTGCCCACACCTGCCCGCCCGCCTAGCATCACTATTCTGGACGGTCCTGACTTAGAATATGCGGACAACTACAAATACCTAGGTGTCTGGTTAGATAGTAAACTCTCCTTCCAGACTCATATTAAGCATCTCCAATCCAAAATTAAATCTAGAATCAGCTTCCTATTTCGCAACAAAGCATCCTTCACTCATGCTGCCGAACATACCCTCGTAAAACTGACTATCCTACCGATCCTTGACTTCGGTGATGTCATTTACAAAATAGCCTCCAACACTCTACTCAGCAAATTGGATGCAGTCTATCGCAGTGCCATTCGTTTCTTCACCAAAGCCCCATATACTACCCACCACTGCGACCTGTATGCTCTCGTTGGCTGGCCCTCGCTTCATATTTGTCGCCAAAACCACTGGCTCCAGGTCATCTATAAGTCTTTGCTAGGTAAAGCCCCGCCTTATCTCAGCTCACTTGTCACCATAGCAGCACCCACCCGTAGCACGCGCTCCAGCAGGTATATTTCACTGGTCACCCCCAAAGCCAATTCCTCCTTTGGCCCCCTTCCAGTTCTCTACTGCCAATGACTGGAACGAATTGCAAAAATCACTGAAGCTGGAGACTCATATCTCCCTCACTAACTTTAAGCATCATCTATCAGAGCAGCTTACAAATCATTGCACCTGTACATAGCCCATCTTTAAATAGCCCATCCAACTACCTCATCCCCATATTATTTATTGATTTCTTTTGCTCCTTTGCACCCCAGTATCTCTACTTGCACATTTATCTTCTGCACATCTATCACTCCAGTGTTTATTTGCTAAATTGTAATTATTTTGCCACTATTATTTTGCCACCCTAATCTTACCTCATTTGCACACACTGTATATATATTTCTTTCTATTGTGTTATTGACTACATTTGTTTATTCCACGTGTAACTCTGTGTTGTTGCTTGTGTTGCACTGCTTTGCTTTATCTTGGCCAGGTCGCAGTTGTAAATGAGAACTTGTTACTGGCATACCTGGTTAAATAAAGGTGAAATAAATAAATTTAAAAAATGACTAGCTTGTACCCAAATAAGATTTCCCATTCCTGGAAAACCTTTGGTAGTGCCGGGACACTGAAATGATTGCCTAGTGAAAGACTACAGTAGTTTACCCCAAGGTATTCTCAAATGTCACTGCTTTAAAAAGCACTATCAGTAGCATCCCCCAAATACACCTACAGTACTAGGCCTGCCTCCCATTTATCATACTGTTATTTACTGTACGTTATCTGAGTTCTAGTAACACAGGGCTGGGCGATATGGCCAAAATATCATATCATATATATGGTATTTTTCAAATTTTTGACGTATTTGACGGTATTTTGTGTTTTTGATTAATAAAAGTTCAACATTTTCTTTATGAGTAGTGCGTGACCCTAGGGTGGCAATACATATATTCTAAATTATAACTTTCTCCATTCGGATTGTTTTATACTTGGGGTGGCAGGTAGCCTAGTGGTTAACCCACTGCAACCGAAAGGTTGCTGGATCGAATCCCCGAGCTGACAAGGTAAAAATCTGTCGTTCTGCCCCTGAACAAGGCAGTTAACCCACTGTTCCCCGGTAGGCCGTCATTGTAAATAAGAATTTGTTCTTAACTGACTTGCCTAGTTAAATGAAGGTAAAATACTGTTCAATTCAACTTCAACCTTCCTTTCTTTCCTGCACTCATTTGAGATAATTTCCACACTGCCACGTTATGGGCAAAAATACTAGGCCTTATTTTTAACCAAATGTTACAATTTAGATCAAACCACTTGGGTGAACTTTTGGAATCATGGAAATAGAATGTTTATTATAATTTATTATCATTATTGTTGTTTGACATGACAACGAATGAAAATTCCATGGACGAGTTATTGTGACAGGGTAGGAACCAAAGTGATGTTCTGTGTAAATCTTTATTCATATAGCCAACATATTCATGCTTCGCCTATTCCTCTTTGATTTAGTAGATACTGTTGCACAAACAACATGCTGATTTAGGCCTCCACCAGCTAGCTACGTTTGCTCTGACTCAGTACTTTTATTAGCTAGCCAGCTAACTAGCGATTAGTATTAGTGGTTAAGACGATTTACCTTAACTTGCTAAGAAAATACAAACTAGCTGTTTGCAGATGTAATATTGTAATTATAGAACGCTAGTGGATATATATTAAGATCAAATTGGAAACATTGTTGTCATCAACATTGTTGCATGTGCTGCATTGACCATGCAGACTGAACGAAAGTGTCTCGTGGTCAAGCAACAACAAATGCGCTCCTTGAGTGACGGGGTGGGACTAGGTCTGTGTGGAAAGTAGTGTGGAGAGAGAGAGAGCAGAGAGGGATGAGTCAAGTAGCGGAGTAAACTATAAAAATGGACGTTACACACGGTGTATCACATTTAACAAACCAAACATTCAAATACCGTTATAGAAGGTAAAGTAAAAACCCAAACCGGTCCGTGCATCAATACCGGTGTGTATATAGTAAAATACAGTATACCGCCCAGCCCTAGTAAACCACTACTGTATATGTATGATGAAAATATGATTGATATAGCCTATAGATCTAACATTGACTAGTTGACTACCCACCCTGTCCATAAGCCATGTCCAGTTTACATGTGATGTGTCACTCTCAAGAAGTCAATTCTACCCACAAATCATTTATGACATTGTCTGCTACATATGCGAATTCGTCACTTCTCAAAACCCGAGCCTTCTCTGTGTCTGAGCCTTCTCTGTGTCTGAGCCTTCTCTGTGTCTGAGCCTTCTCTGTGTCTGAGCCTTCTCTGTGGTTTTGAGAAGTGAGAAATTATTTGTCACTTGTGATTTGTGGGTAGGATAGGCTACTTGAGAGGAGGAGTCTAGAAGGCTATGCTCAAAGCCATTACTTATCAACTTGGCAGATTCAGACATGGATCTTGTGCTGAATGTCGCCGACCACTATGTCCTCACCCCCTACGTGTACCCGTCGTCGTGGCCTGAAGACGGGGCGCTGCGCCAGATCATCAGCCTGTTGGTAGTCACCAACCTGGGAGCCGCAGTCCTCTACCTAGGCCTGGGGTGGCTGAACTACCACTTCATCTTTGACCACAACCTCATGAAACATCCACAGTTTCTAAAGGTATGTCCTTCTTTATAATACTCAATACTTGTAGCCTGGTCCCAGATCTTGTTAAACGTCACAACACCTGTAGGACTTGGCAAGAGAAGACAAAAAGATCTGGGACCAGGCCGTAATATAGTTGTATGCAGTTGAACTGCGACAAACTATATATTTTCAATAGCATCCAGGAAGGTTTATTGACATACTGTAAGGTTAGGCTACCACTTGAGTTGGCATTTGCTTCTTACTTCTTACTACTTACTGGTTACCATTCTTGTGTTTTCTCAATGATGGCACCGACGGAGAAGGGCAACATCTTTCGAGTTCCAACCCGACTTTGCTATTTAGTGACTTTAAAAAAAATCTTTACTTTTTGTACAGAAAGTTCATATAATTATCACATATGACCGGCAAGCACTTCTAGACATCAGATCGACAGTTACTAACCTCGCTTTCGACTTCAAATCTGAAATTAAATTCCGACTCAGCTGTTCCCTTGTTCATACCGGACCCTATTCCTTTGTTTCATGGGTTACCAAAACGCCTCAGGTGTATACGCGGTAGAAAAGCCGACATCCTGTTGAGATTGAGACGAAAATAAGATTGACCAGCACTCCCCTCCGTTCTATTGTCCAGTCACTCGAGAATAAGATGGATGAGCTTCGTTCAAGAGTCTCCTATCAGAGAGACTTGAAAAGCTGCAATATTATATGCCTTGCAGAGACATGGCAGGATGACTATGTACGTAGAACTCAGTGGTTTCTCCATACAGTGGCACAATCAGACGAAGGTAGCCTTGGGCAAGTCCAAAGGGGGAGGGGGTGTGTCTCTTCACAAACAACTGGTGTGTTACTTCCAATGTGAAGCAAATTTCAAGCTTTTGCTTACCTTATATAAATTACATCATGGTGAGTTGGAAACCCTTTTATGTACCAAGAGCTCTAATCCGTAATTATCACGGCTGTCTACATCCCTCCACAAACCAACGCCACTTTGGCACTCAACAAACTGTATGTGGCCATAAACAAACAAGAAACCGGTTACCTAGATAAAGTCTCCACCCACCAGAAACAGTTTAACTATTGCGGGGAGACTTAAAACCTAATTTCTACAAACACGTCTCCGGGGGCGCTAAAACTCTAGACAAATGTTATTCTACCCACAGAAACAAATACAAGGACCTCCCTTGTCCTCATTTCGAAAAATCTGACCATTACTCTATTCTCCTGCTTCCCGTTTACAAACAAAAGCTTAAACAGGAAGTACCGGTGGCACACTCAATACAGAAGTGGTCCGGTGAAGAAGACGCAAGGTTACAGGACTGTTTTGCTAGTACAGACTGGGATACGTTCCGGGATTCATCCGATGGCATTGAGGAGTTTACCACATCAGTCACGGGCTTCCTCAATAAGTGCATAGACGAAATTGTCCCCACAGTGACAATACAAATGTATTCAAAAACCATGGATTCCGGGCTCGGCAAAAGGCTAGAGCTACCGCTTACAAGGAACGGGACACGGACATGGACGCTGTCGTGTAGAGTATGCCACAAGGCTAAACTGAAAAACCTAACCTCTATCAAATAAAATGATGGCGGAGCCGCGAAAGGACTTCTGTGCAAGGATGTTTATTTACATAGTGATTCCGGAAGATAAACAGTACTGCCACCAAAAGTATACATTATGGGGACAGCTAAAACAGTGCTGCTCAATCAAAACGCCCCCCCCTCCCCCCTTGAACTGAAAGAGAGGCTCCTTTTGTAGGGGAAGCCCTCCCATCAGAACATACCAAACTCATTAATTAATTAAGCCATTACCAACATCAAAGCCTACATTTTCCACTCAGCTAAACATATCATGAATTAAATTCATTGAACCTTTGCAATCTGTTTATCATAATACTATATAGCACAATATAACACATTTACAGAATCTACTACTAACATGGTGTCTTCCAATACGCCCATTCACATGAATGTGCCATTCGGAACAGGCACTACAAAGCCAGCCCAATTGCCATAGCTCGGGTCCTTATTTCAGCATACCCGGAAGCTATAGAGATGGAGAGAGAGGAACAGAAACAAACAAACAGCGCACTCATCCATATCATTGACAAGTACAATAAATGTCACTTCAATCAAATCAAAGTGTATTTGTCACGTGCGCCCAATACAACAGGTATTACAGTGAAATGCTTACTTACAGGTTCTAACCAATAGTGCAAAAAAGGTATTAGGTGAACAATAGGTAAGTAAAGAAATAAAACAACAGTAAAAAGACAGTGAAAAATAACAGTAGCGAGGCTACATACAGACACCGGTTAGTCAGGCTGATTGGGGTAGTATGTACATGTAGATATGGTTAAAGTGACTATGCATATATGATGAACGGAGAGTAGCAGTAGCGTAAAAGAGGGGTTGGCGGGTGGCGGGACACAATGCAGATAGCCCCGGTTAGCCAATGTGCAGGAGCACTGTTAGGTCGGCCCAATTGAGGAAGTATGCACATGAATGTATAGTTAAAGTGACTATGCATATATGATAAACAGAGAGTAGCAGCAGTGTGAAAGAGGGGTTGGGGGGCGGGCACACAATGTATATAGTCCCGGGTAGCCATTTGATTACCTGTTCAGGAGTTTTATGGCTTGGGGGTAAAAACTGTTGAGAAGCCTTTTTGTCCTAGACTTGGCCCTCCGGTACCGCTTGCCATGCGGTAGTAGAGAGAACAGTCTATGGCTGGGGTCTTTGACAATTTTTAGAGCCTTCCTCTGACACCGTCTGGTGTAGAGGTCCTGGATGGCAGCCAGCTTAGCCCCAGTGATATACTGGGCCGTACGCACTACCCTCTGTAGTGCCTTGCATTCGGAGGACGAGTAATTTCCGTACCAGGCAGTGATGCAACCAGTCAGGATGCTCTCGATGTTGCAGCTGTAGAACCTTTTGAGGATCTCAGGACCCATGCCAAATCTTTTTAGTTTCCTGAGGGGGAAAAGGCTTTGTCGTGCCCTCTTCACGACTGTCTTGGTGTGTTTGGACCATTCAAGTTTGTTGTTGATGTGGACACCAAGGAACTTGAAGCTCTCAACCTGCTCCACTACAGCCCCGTTGATGAGAATGGGGGCGTGCTCGGTCCTCCTTTTCCTGTAGTCCACAATCATCTCCTTAGTCTTGGTTACGTTGAGGGATAGGTTGTTATTCTGGCACCACCCGGCCAGGTCTCTGACCTCCTCCCTATAAGCTGTCTCGTCGGTGATCAGGCCTACCACTGTTGTCGTCTGCAAACTTAATGATGGTGTTGGAGTTGTGCCTGGCCATGCAGTCGTGGGTGAACAGGGAGTAGAGTAGAGGAGGGGACTGAGCACTCACCCCTGGGGAGCTCCAGTGTTGAGGATCAGCGTGGCAGATGTGTTGCTACTTACCCTACTTACATGAAAGCTTGTCTGCGTATTCCTTATACCATACTGTTACTGACAGGAGGTAAGAATAATGTGTGTAATGTATGAACTGAGATCGCTAAGTTAACTTGTGTCGACCCACATTGCTAACGTAGCTGAAAACGGCGCAGGGAAAGTGAGATGAGTGAGTTTGGGTGTGTTAGTTTACCAAATGCTGCCCGCGGCCAGTGATGGACTTCTCCGTCACAGACGCATACAAGAAATGCAAAAGGACAATATAGGAGGAATCCTGTTACGACAAGCGTCAGAGGCGGTGTATGTCGCAGAGCTTGCAGACATTTAACAGATTTTTAAAAACACCAGACGCGATCAGGACACGCAGGTGTAAATATCAAAACAAACTCAATGAAGAGATGGCACGTGGGTATATGCTCCTAAAAACCAATGAGGAGATAGGAGAGGCAGGACTTGCAGCGCATCGAGCAGTGTGGGTGCAATGATTGAATAACATTTTGAATAACATGTATGCGTACATTTATTTTGCAACGCTCGCGAATGCGATGTGTCCGGTCTGGTCAGCATGTGAGGTGTATCTGTTTTTTAAATCTGATTCTACTGATTGCATCAGTTACCTGATGTGGAATAGAGTTCCATGTAGTCATGGCTGTATGTAGTACTGTGCGCCTCCCATAGTCTGTTCTGGACTTGGGGATTGTGAAGAGACCTCTGGTGGCATGTCTTGTTGGGTATGCATGGGTGTCTGAGCTGAGTTTTAAACAGACAGCTCGGTGCATTCAGCTTGTCAACACTTCTTACAAAAACAAGTAGTGATGAAGTCAATCTCTCCTCCACTTTGAGCCATGAGAGATTGACATGCATATCATTAATGTTAGCTCCCCGTATACTTTTAAGGGCCAGCCGTGTTGCCCTGTTCTGAGCCAATTGTAAATTTCTTAAGTCCCTCTTTGTGGCACCTGACCACACGACTGAACAGTAGTCCAGGTGCTACAAAATTAGGGTCTGTAGGACCTGCATTGTTGATAGTGTTATTAAGAAGGCAGAGCAGCACTTTATTATGGACAGACTTCTCCTCATCTTAGCTACTGTTGTATCAACATGTTTTGACCATGACAGTTTACAATCTAGGGTTATTCCAAGCAGTTTAGTCACCTCAACTTGCTCAATTTCCACATTATTCATTACAAGATTTAGTTGAGGTTTAGTGAATGATTTGTCCCAAATACAATGCTTTTAGTCCCAGACACCCTAGACCCACTCCAATTTGCATACCGTCCCAACAGATCCACCGATGATGCAATCTTAATTGCACTTCACACTGCCCTCACCCACCAGGACAAGAGGGGAAATATGAATGCTGTTCATAGACTTCATCTGGGTCGTTCTACCTCAAACACAAGAAAGAGGATTTCGATATCCACCATCTAAGATTGTTCTGAAATCATTTATGTTGTTCAACAGATACCGTTAGCATTCCTGCAACATTTAGTTTGTTGATTTATAATTTGATCTTTGAGAAATTAAGATAATTGATGCACCCAAATTGGCAAAAAAATTTTTTATAGTACCTAACATCTGACTTTTTTTTTTCTTCTAACAATGAGTAAGATGAATCCAAAGAGCCATCCACGGAGCCTCTCCCTCTCCCAAAAGCCATCCACGGAGCCTCTCCCTCTCCCAAAAGCCATCCACGGAGCCTCTCCCTCTCCCAAAAGCCATCCACGGAGCCTCTCCCTCTCCCAAAAGCCATCCACGGAGCCTCTCCCTCTCCCAAAAGCCATCCACGGAGCCTCTCCCTCTCCCAAAAGCCATCCACGGAGCCTCTCCCTCTCCCAAAAGCCATCCACGGAGCCTCTCCCTCAACGTCAGTACGACGAAGTAGGTGATCGTAGACCACGAAAGAGTGGAGAGCAAACCCCATCCACATTGACGGGGCTGTGGTGGAGCGAGTCGAAAGCCAAGAGCGTGCAAAGCTGTCATCAAGGCAAAGGGTGGCTACTTTGAAAAATCTCAAATATAAATTATATTTTGATTTGTTTAACACTTTTTTTGGTTACTACATGATTCAATATGTGTTATTTCATAGTTTTGATGTTTTCACTATTATTCTACAATGTAGAAAATAGTAAAAATAAAGAAAAAACCTGGAATGAGTAGATGTGTCCAAACTTTTGACTGGTACGTCTTTCAAAGATAATTTGTATAAATCCAAATAACTTTGCAGATCTTCATTGTAAAGGGTTTAAACACGGTTTCCCATGCTTGTTCAATGTACCATAAACATTTAATGAACATGCACCTGTGGAACGGTCGTTAAGACACTAACAGCTTACAGATGGTAGGCAATTAAGGTCACGGTTATGAAAACTTAGGACACTACAGAGGCCTTTACTGACTCTGAAAAACACCAAAGGAAAGATGCCCAGGGTCCCTGCTCATCTGCGTGAACGTGCCTTAAGAATGCTGCAAGGAGGCATGAGGACTGCAGATGTGGCCAGGGCCATAAATTGCAATGTCCGTACTGTGAGACGCCTAAGACAGCGCTACAGGGAGACCGTAAGGACAGCTGATCGTCCTCGCAGTGGCAGACCACGTGTAACAACACCTGCACAGGATCGGTACATCCGAACATCACACCTGCGGGACAGGTACAGAATGGCAACAACAACTGCCAGAGTTACACCAGGAACACACAATCCATCAGTGCTCAGACTGTCCACAATAGGCTGAGAGAGGCTGGACTGGTGGGTTGTAGGCCGGTTGTAAGGCAGGTCCTCACCAGACATCACCGGCAACAACGTCGCCTTTGGGCACAAACCCACCGTCGCTGGACCAGACAAGACTGGCAAAAAGTGCTCTTCACTGACAAGTTGCGGTTTTGTCTCACCAGGGGTGATGGTCGGATTTGCGTTTTGGAGGTGGAGGTGGAGGGTCCGTCATGGTCTGGGGTGTTGTGTCACAGCATCATCGGACTGAGCTTGTTGTCATTGCAGGCAATCCTCCTCCCTCATGTGGTGCCCTTCCTGCAGGCTCATCCAGACATGACCCTCCAGCATGACAATGCCACCAGCTATACTGCTCGTTCTGTGCGTGATTTCCTGCAAGACAGGAATGTCAGTGTTCTGCCATGGCCAGTGAAGAGCCCAGATCTCAATCCCATTGAGTACGTCTGGGACCTGTTGGATCGGAGGGTGAGGGCTAGGGCCATTCCCCCCCAGAAATGTCCGGGAACTTGCAGGTGTCTTGGTGGAAGAGTGGGGTAACATCTCACAGCAAGAACTGGCAAATCTGGTGTAGTCCATGAGGAGGAGATGCACTGCAGTACTTAATGCAGCTGGTGGCCGGACCAGATTCTGACTGTTACTTTTGATTTTGACCCCCCTTTGTTCAAGGACACATTATTCCATTTCTTTTAGTCACATGTCGGTGGAACTTGTTCAGTTTGTCTCAGTTGTTTAATCTTGTTATGTTCATACAAATATTTACACACATGTTAAGTTTGCTGAAAATAAACGCAGTTGACAGTGAGAGGACGTTTCTTTTTTTGCTGAGTTTATATACTACACGACACTACCATTCAAAAGTTTGCGGTCACTTAGAAATGTCCTTGTTTTGAAAGAAAAGCAAAAAAAAATGTCGATTTTAAAATAACATACAAATTTATCAGAAATACAGTGTAGACATTGTTAATGTTGTAAATGACTATTGTAGCTGGAAACGGTAGATTTTTTAAATGGAATATCTACATAGGTGTACAGATGCCCATTATCAGCAACCATCACTCCTGTGTTCCAATGGCACGTTGTGTTAGCTAATCCAAGTTTAAAATTTTAAAAGGCTAATTGATAATTAGAAAACCCTTTGGCAATTATGTTAGCACCGCTGAAATCTGTTCTGATTAAAGAAGCAATAAAACTGGCCTTCTTTAGACTATTTGAGTATCTGGAGCATCAGCATTTGTGGGTTTGATTTACAGGCTCAAACTGGCTAGAAACAAAGAGCTTTCTTCTGAAACTCGTCAGTCTATTCTTGTTCTGAAAAATGGCTATTCCATGTGAGAAATTGCCAAGAAACTGAAGATCTCGTACAACGCTGTGTACTACTCCCTTCACAGAACAGCGCAAACTGGCTCTAACCAGAATAGAAAGAGGAGTGGGAGGCCCCAGTGCACAACTGAGCAAGAGGACAAATACATTAGAGTCTCTAGTTTGAGGAACAGACACCTCACAAGTTCTCAACTGGCAGCTTCATTAAATAGTACCCGCAAAACATCGGTCTCAACGTCAACAGTGAAGAGTCAACTCCGGGATGCTGGCCTTCTAGGCAGAGTTGCAAATAAAAAGCCATATCTCATATTGGCCAATAATAAATGATTAAGATGGGCAAAATAACACACACTGGACAGAGGAACTCTCTCTCTCTCTCTCTCTCTTATTTATATATAAATGTGTTTTATTTATTGGAATTGATCCCTGATCTCAGATCATTTTTGGTCCTCAGAACCAGGTGCGGCGGGAGATCAAATACGCCATGACCTCACTACCCATAATCAGTATACCCACTGTGGCGTTATTTTTCCTTGAGGTCAGAGGATACAGCAAGCTCTATGAC
Organism: Salvelinus namaycush; assembly: GCF_016432855.1. NCBI lineage: Eukaryota > Metazoa > Chordata > Actinopteri > Salmoniformes > Salmonidae > Salvelinus > Salvelinus namaycush. Next base: position 38,461,630 of record NC_052309.1, on the reverse strand, counting down.
CACGTCAAAGAGTCTCCCATGGGTAAGACAATGCTGCGTTCACCGACGCTGGGACTGTAATGTTTATACTGTTCATTTTGTTACGCAACTTTGTCTAACAGGATTGTCATTATGATGCTAATGGTGGTTTGTTTTTTCAGGCTGGCCCTTTGTGCTTCTCAGCATGATTTCCTTCTTGTTATTCACGGACGGGTGCATCTATTGGATTCATCGGTTTCTTCACCACAAGAGTATTTACAAGGTGAGCATTACAAAGCCTTGTTACCAAAGGGGAAGTGTGCTACTGGGTAGGTCCCTTCACTGTCAATTGAAAGTGGATTGTTGCTCTAGATGTGATTTTGGTGATCTACAGTTACAGATCAGTCCACAATGACAGACAAATATTAAGTCATATCATTCTGCTCATTTGTCTTATTGAGATTAAGGCAGTTGACATTGTTTTAATGTTGATTAACAAATGTGCAGTTTTTCCCCTCAATTTTTTTGGCATACATGTATTTGCTAAGAACTTGTGTATGTAATGTACGGAGCTTGAACAAAGCCAGTGCTATGTCTTCAGTACCAATGTGTGTTATCGTCTGCTGGTCCTATCCTCAATCGCTGGCACACTTGAAAGTGATCAAACGGGGCCATATGTTTTATATGCTATCTGTTCCTCAGCAAATATGTTCTATATACAGTTCCTTTTGAATATGGTTCACATGAATTGATCATCTCTGTGGCATGTTCCCTCCCATTAGCACTTCCACAAGCCGCACCATGTGTGGAAGATCCCCACCCCGTTTGCCAGCCACGCCTTCCACCCGCTGGATGGCTTCCTGCAGGGTCTGCCCTACCACATCTACCCCTTCCTCTTCCCTCTGCACAAGGTGCTCTACCTGGCCCTCTACATCTTCGTCAATATCTGGACTGTGTCTATCCATGACGGCGACTACCGCGTGCCCGGACCACTGCAGGAAGTGGTCAACGGGGCGGCCCACCACACGGACCACCACCTCTTCTTCGACGTCAACTATGGCCAGTACTTCACCCTGTGGGACCGCATTGGCGGGTCTTACCGCAACCCCTCAGTACTCGAAGGGAAGGGCCCCCTCGACTGCATTCGTAGACTGACTGCCGAGGGGAAGATGAGCGCTAATGGGGCTAATGCCAATGGGCACGCTAACGGAAGCGGTACAAAGAGTAAGGAGGAGTAGTTGGTACATGTGGTGTAGTGTCATGGTGAATGAGTTCTTAGTTGATAAAGCTAAGCTAGGTGTCATTGATAAGGAATAGCTCACATACTGCTTCACACATTGGTTGTTTTCATTCATTATCCCATTATAAATAATCAATCTACAGTTGCTTATCTTTAACTGTCCCTTTATTAATTTTTCTCATTGTTTCAGTGCTAGGGAAAGGTAGGCGGCAAGAATGTCTTGACATTTCACTGAAAAGCACTGATATACTGAATATGTGGGTAATGAAATTGTTTGGAACTTAATTTCAGTTTCTGCATTTGCCACACAAATACTTAATGAGAATTACATTTTTCATTGGGATGACTAGCAGGGAAGATGAAATCACCAAGCTATTCTCATAGTCATAGGCTATAGAAACCTAGCAGGCCTCTCACCATTTCCTGGATTGTCATCATTGACTTGAGAAATAATTGCTTATTTTAATGAAGTTCATTGAGTGCATGCTGATTGATTGTGCCTGTTTGGAGGTGTTATGTGTTGTATGGATTTTTTGGGTATGTCTGAGGGGAGGTGACAATGAAATAGGATGTCTAGTGCTGATTAATGCAAGAAAATGAAAATGCATGATGTTCCTACAACCCCTATGTACTATAAGATATTACGGTTGGCGTGGTTAATGGCAGGAACTGGGATTCTACACACCATGACTTGTCAGATTTGGTCATGCTCATATCCAGTAGTTAACCCTCTGGGACTTTTCTCCAACAGGATAAAAGTAAATAGTCTATGACGAATGGAAGTGTGTGTACCTGAATGTTTTGCATTTTAAAGCAGATATTTCCCGGGGAATAAAATAAATGTCAAAAAATAAAAAAAACGTGGCTGTCCATTTGGAAGTTGAACAAAGTGAATCCTATTGTATGTGGACAGATGTCCATGTACACTAACCTTATCCCATCAGCTACTTACTGTATGTGCTGCAGCCATTTTTTAAATTTATTGCATAACCATGTATGATAGAAGTTGGCGACAACACTCACAGATGGAATGAGGCAATGTGTACAGTAATGCACATAATCTAGTTGTAAATAATTGATGTCTGTAAATGGAAGGGAGAAGTTTTCATGGATATTTTACAATTTAGTCATTTAGCAGATGCTCTTTTCCAGAGCAACTCAAGTTGAGTGCCTTGCTCAAGGGCACAGACAGTTTTTTTCACCTAGTCTGCTCAGGGATTTGAACCAGTGACCTTTTGGTTACTGGCCCAATGCTCCTAAGCACTAGGCTACCTGCCACCATGGATACCTGTGAAAATATATTGGTTGTTTTCAATATAACAGTAGTGTGACTTTGTTCTATCCTATTTTCTCAATAAACATGGAAACTAATATGAAAACGTCTCTGTCCTTTTATTTAAAGTGTGCAGGTGGCAGAAAACGAGTAGTTATATCAGTGTCTGACAAAGGCCACCTTTAAACTCAATCTCCAGTGACGTAAGCAGAGTTTGAATTTGGAACTTGAAATCTTATCAAAGTGCTGTGGAATCTCCCATAAAATGACATGCCCAAATCTAACTGCCTGTAGCTCAGGCCCTGAAGCAAGGATATGCATATTCTTGGTACCATTTGAAAGGAAACACTGAGGTTTGTGGAAATGTGAAAGAAATGTAGGAGATTATAACACAATAGATCTGGTAAAAGATAATACAGAGAGCTCCCAGAACAACTGTTCTTTTGTATTATTCCAGCCCAGGTGCAATTTAGATTTCGGCCACTAGATGGCAGCAGTGTATGTGCAACGTTTTAGATTGATCCAATGAACCATTGCATTTCTGTTCAAAATGCTGTATCAAGACTGCCCAAATGTGCCTAATTTGTTAATTCATAACTTTTCAAGTTCAAAATTGTGTACTCTCAAACAATAGCATGGTATTCTTTCACTGTAATAGCTACTGTAAATTGTAAAGTGCAGTTAGATATATCTGATATTGCCAGAAAGCTTAACTTCTTGTTAATCTATGTCCTGGGAAATGAACTTGTTACTTACAACCTCATGCTAATCGCATTAGCCTACGTTAGCTCAACCGTCCCGCAGGGGACCCATCGATACTTAGCAATACTGATGGAATATTCCCAAGACATGTTTGCTTGCATGACTCGGCACTCTTGAGGTGTTATTTCAGACAAAGTACAGCAGAGGGAGCTATTGCATTACCCAAAGTATGTAGATGACAAGGTTATTTTCAGTGTCTTATCTTTTCAACTTATGAATAAAAACATCAGGTGAACACACAGCACAACAACACTTCATTGTGTTTTCATTAGGATCCCTTTCTGTAAAATCAATTGGTACAACAAAGACTCAAAACATGTAGCCCACAAATTCCTAAATTAATAGCCTGTATGGACAATAACCTCAATAATAAGCTCTGTACAGATGGAATATAACTGGAAACCTCTTGAGCTGAGATGCGAGGAGACAAACACAATTGGCTGTATTTACATGAACATAATTCAATGACTGTGTAAATGAATGGGCAAAGCCATCGATCACGTGACACCCTTCATTCCTATGTGAAGACTCAAAAGCGAATTGAAGCCAAATTAAGTCGTTTAAGATGGCGTCTCATGAAGATGATGGGCACGTTCCTCTGCCCAGGTGTTGCTGACGCCTGCCAGATCTTGCAACTCCTGGATAAGTATTTTAAGTATCAGCTAAAATCAGCTCAAATCTGTCAGTCAATGACACAAACGTTGACGTGGCACGCAACCATTGGTTGATGCATGCAACGTCTGAGAAAGAGGAGCTCAACCATAATATGCACATCTTGAGCTACTCCAGGTAGTGATGTTGCAGGCACCCATTTAAAAAAAAGATTGATCAATCTCACCTTCTACTGTGAGAATCTCTGGCATTAAATCCATTTGAAATTGTAGTGTACTCTCACAGTTCATCAACAGTTTAATTGAGTTATGAACCAAACAAACCAAGTGAGCAATATAAAAGAATAGGAGATGAACATTGCTCTCTTGGCTGGAAGAGTGTTTTGGGGAATAAAAATGTCCTCTGTGTGCACATTTTACGAACACTCTTGATCTACCATCAAAATCATGCAGCAAATACACTTAATTATTGGCATGAAATTGTTCAGTTAAGAACAAATTCATATTTACAATGACAGCCTTCCCCTATGGGACTCCCAATCACAACTGGTTATGATACAGACTGGAATTGAACCAGGGTCTGTAGTGACACCTCTAGCACTGAGATGCAGTGCCTTAGCCCACTGCCCCACTCGGGAGCCCCTATTAATTTGTCTTGCTTCAATCACTTGGTTGTACTGCTTCTTTGGCTAGGTCGTAAATACTGTAAATGGCTTAATTGTACTATATACAGTTATGTCTATAATTATTGGCACCCTTGATGAAAAAAATTGTACATAAAAGTGCTATGGTCAGATGACATGAAAATAGAGCTCTTTGGCCACACACCAGTGGTGGGTTTGGCGTAAAAAAAAACTACAGAAGCATATGCAGAAAAGTACCTCATACCTACAGTCAAATATGGTGGTGGATATTTTAAGCTATGGGGCTATTATGCTTCCATGGTCCTGTGGCCCCTGTTAAGGTCAACGGCATCATGAACTTTACCAAGTACCAGAAAATTTTAGCAAAAAACCTGGTTGCCTTGGCAAGGAGGTTGACACTTGGCTGCAAGTGGATCTTCCAATGTAACAGTATAACTTTAGTCTGTCCCCTCGCGCGAACCAGGGACCCTCTGCACACATCAACAACAGTCACCCACGAAGCATCGTTACCCATCGCTCCACAAAAGCCGCGGCCCTTGCAGAGCAAGGGGAACCATTACTTCAAGGTCTCAAAGCGAGTGACGTAACCGATTGAAACGCTATTAGCGCGCACCACCGCTAACTAGCTAGCCATTTCACATCCGTTACACCAGCAAGACAATAACCCTAAGCACTAATCAAAATCCACAAAAAAAATTGTAATTGACCACAAAATCAACATTTTGCAATGGCCATCTCAGTCTCTGGACTTGAACCCCATTGAAAATCTGGGGTAAGAGCAGACGAAAGATGTCAAAGATCTGGAAAGATTCTGTATGGAGGAATGGTCTAAGATCCCTCCCAACGTGTTCTCCAATCTCATAAAACAATTTAGAAAAAGGATCAATGTTGTTATCCTTGCAAGGGGAAGGTGCTAGAGTACTGAAAACTGTGGTGGCAATAATTTTCACCCCTACCTTTTTGTGTTTTTTGTATTACTTTTTAAACAAAATCTCTTTCTCTGAGCAATCGTATTAGTATAAAACATATATATATTTTTTAAATGTAGCGGGGGGCCTCCTGAGTGGTGCAGCGGTCTAAGCCACAGCATCACAGTGGTAGAGGCGTCACTAGAGACCCGGGTTCGTTCCCAGGCTGTGTTACAACTGGTCATGATCGGTAGTCCTATAGGGCAGCGCACAATTGGCCCAGCACCGTCCGGGTTAGGGGAGTATTTGGCCGGTGGGTCTTTACTTGGCTCATCATGCTCTAGCAACTCCTTGTGGTGGGCCGGGTGCCTGCAGGCTGACCACGGTCGTCAGTTGAACTGTGTTTCCTCCAACACATTGGTACGGCTGGCTTCTGGGATAAGTGGGCGGGTGTTAAGAAGAACGGTTTGGCAGGTCATGTTTCGGAGGACATGTGACTTGACCTTCGCCTCGTGAGCCCGTTGGGGAGTTTCAGCGATGAGACAAGATTAAAAAAGGGGGTAAAATACCAAAAATATTTAAACAAAAATTTAAATGTAGCATACAATATAGCTCAGTATTTGTATTATGTATTTTATACATTATTTTTTGCTCATCTTTATCAAGGGTGCCAATAATTATGGACCTAAATATATCTTGCTCCTTCTTTATCTTTCTGTAAAAAAACACCTTTGAAAGGATTAAAAAGAGGATGTCTCCATACAGTATTTGCTTTTGACACATGGCCATAGAGGTCTCCTCCTTCACTCTTTCCTTTCATCCTGCGCTCTTCCATTTCATGCCCGGTGCTGAAGATAAAACATCTTTGTTACTCTAGTGCCCTTCGTGTTGAGACGGCAGTCAGTGCTTCAACGTTATTGTCCTCAGTCCTTGATCAGTCTTGCCTTTTGAGCTTGGACAAATGACAGACTGGGAAGGCTTCTTGAAGATCACACTGATGGATGGGAGCGATTCGGGTTCAAGCGGAATTTATCTCTCAAGTCCCTAGTTTTGCCAGTGCTGAGCCTTTCAGTTCCCGACCTTTTAGATTTGTAACATGGTCAGTTTCAAAGCCACCTTGTGCAGTGCATTGTACCAAATACTTAAACATTACAGCCTTTTCCCCAGACCCCGATGAAGCCTAGTCCTAGGGCCTTATTTATTAAACGGACTTAGGATCAATTTTGATCTTAAGTATGACTTACGCAGAAAACCACGTATAAGTAGTTATTTATAAAACCTTACTTTGACGTGGAAATTATCTAATCGCTTTCCCTTGCAGTTTAAGGTCGGTCCATGTCTTTTTCACATCAGCCAAAGTTCTGTCTTGCTGCCCCACCTCGTTCACTGCAGCGGCGACACACTCTCAAGCTACCTGTTTGGCATTGTTTGTCAACCCACTATTTAGTCCACCGAATAATACGTGTTGCCTGTCTTCAATCTCCTCTACCATCGCCGTGATCTCATCTTCCAAAAAGTTTGCTTTTCTCTTTTGGTCCATGGCTATTCCTGACTAAACCCTCATTTGTGCGAGCATTCTATAAGGGGAAATCGCTGATTGTAAGGTACGTTCAGGTGGCGTCAATTTTAAGTTAATTTGAGATTTATAGATCACAGGTGCGTAAGTTACAAATGGGTTTCTTAGAACCTGCGTAAGCAAGGTTTTTATGTTCAGTATCTTTTATGAATCGAACGTAAGCACACCATCGGAAATGATCTTACGACTAAGTTCAAGTATAAATCTAAGAACATTTTAATAAATGAGGCCCCAGGACTAGGATTTATCTGTGTCTGGAAACTGGCTCTACATATTAAGTGCAGTGCAGTGCATTTGGAAAGTATACGAACCCCTTGACTTTTTCCACATTTTGTTACTTTACAGGCTTATTCCAAAATGGAATAAATTGTTTTCCCCCCTCATCAATCAACACACAATACGCCATAATGACAAAGCAAAAACAGGATTTTAGAAATGTTTGCAAATGTAAAATGTTAAATCAACTGAAATATCACATTTACGTAAGTATTCAGACCCTTTACTCAGTATTTTGTTGAAACACCTTTGGCAGTGATTACAGCCTCGAGTCTTCTTGGGTATGACGCTACAAGCTTGGCACACCTGTATTTGGGGAGTTTCTCTCATTCTTCTCCTCAGATCCTCTCAAGCTCTGTCAGGTTGGATGGGGAGCGTTGCTGCACAGCTATTTTCAGGTCTCTCCAGAGATGTTCCAGTCCGGGCTCTGTCTGGGCCACTCAAGGACATTCAGAGACTTCTCCCGAAGTCATTCCTGCGTTGTCTTAGCTGTGTGCTTAGGGTCGTTGTCCTGTTGGAAGGTGAACCTTCGCCCCAGTCTGAGGTCCTGAGCGCTCTGGAGCAGGTTTTCATCAAGGATCTCTCTGCAACAGCTTCTCTTCAACCTCAGTCGACTGAAGAAATTTGGCGTGTCACCAAAAACCCTCACAAACTTTTACAGATGCACAATTGAGATCATCCTGTCGGGCTGTATCACCGCCTGGTACGGCAACTGCACCGCCCACAACCGCAGGGCTCTCCAGAGGGTGGTGCTGTCTGCACAACGCATCACCGGAGGCAAACTACCTGCCCTGCAGGACACCTACAGCACTCGATGTCACAGGAAGGCCAAAAAAATCATCAAGGACAAAAACCACCCGAGCCACTGCCTGTTCACCCCGCTACTATCCAGATGGCGTGGTCAGTACAGGGGCATCAAAATTGGGACCGAGAGACTGAAAAATAGCTTCTATCTCAAGGCCATCAGACTGTTAAACAGCAATCACTAACACAGAGAGGCTGCTGCCAACATACAGACTTAAAATAATTGGCTACTCTAACAAATGGATCACTAGTCACTTTATTAATGCCATTTTAATAATGATGTTTACATATCTTGCATTACTCATCCATATGTATATAATGTATTTTATACTATCTATTGCATCTTGCCTATGTCGCTCAATCATTGCTCATCCATATATTTATATGTACAGCACATATTCTTATTCCATCCCTTTACTTAGATTTGTGTGTATTAGGTAGTTGTTGTGGAATTGTTAGATTACTTGCGGATATCGGAACTAGAAGCACAATCATTTCGCTACACTCGCAATAACATCTGCTAACCTTATGTACAGTTGAAGTTGGAAGTTTACATACACCTTAGCCAAATACATTTAAACTCAGTTTTTCACAATTCCTGACATTTAATCCTCGTAAAAATTCCCTGTCTTAGGTCAGTTAGGATCACCACTTTATTTTAAGAATGTGAAATGTCAGAATAATAGTAGAGAGAATGATTTATTTCAGCTTTTATTTATTTCATCACATTCCCAGTGGGTCAGAAGTTTATATACACTCAATTAGTATTTGGTAGCATTGTCTTTAAATTGTTTAACTTGGGTCAAACATTTCGGGTAGCCTTCCACAAGCTTCCAACAATAAGTTGGGTGAATTTTGGCCCATTCCTCCTGACAGAGCTGGTGTAACTGAGTCCGGTTTGTAGGCCTCCTTGCTCGCCCATGCTTTTTCAGTTCTGCACACAAATTTTCTATAGGATTGAGGTCAGGGCTTTGTGATAGCCACTCCAATACCTTGACTTTGTTGTCCTTAAGCCATTTTGCCACAACTTTGGAAGTATGCTTGGGGTCATTGTCCATTTGGAAGACCCATTTGCGACCAAGCTTTAACTTCCTAACTGATGTCTTGAGATGTTGCTTCAATATATCCACATAATCTTCCTCCCTCATGATGCCATCTATTTTGTGAAGTGCACCAGTGCCTCCTGCAGCAAAGCACCCCGACAACATGATGCTGCCACCCCTGTGCTTCACGGTTGGGATGATGTTCTTTGGCTTGCAAGCCTCCATCTTTTTCCTTCAAACATAACAATGGTCATTATGGCCAAACAGTTCTATTTTTGTTTCATCAGACCAGAGGACATTTCTCCACAAAATACGATCTTTGTCCCCATGTGCAGTTGCAAACCGTAGTCTGGCTTTTTTATGGCGGTTTTAGAGCAGTGGCTTCTTCCTTGCTGAGCGGCCTTTCAGGTTATATAGGACCGTTTTACTGTGGATATCGATACTTTTCTACCTGTTTCCTCCAGCATCTTCACAAGGTCCTTTGCTGTTGTTCTGGGATTGATTTGCACTTTTTGCACCAAAGTACGTTCATCTCTAGGAGACAGAACGCATCTCCTTCCTGAGCGGTATGATGGCTGCGTGGTCCCATGGTGTTTATACTTGCATACTATTGTTTGTACAGATGAATATGGTACCTTCAGGCGTTTGGAAATTGCTCCCAAGGATGGACCAGACTTGTGGAGGTCTACAAAAAAAATTCTGATGTCTTGGCTGATTTCTTTTGATTTTCCCATGATGTCAAGCAGAGAGGCACTGAGGTAGGCCTTGAAATACATCCACAGGTACACCTCCAATTGACTCAAATTATGTCAATTAGCCTATCAAAAGCTTCTAAAGCCATGACATCATTTTCTAGAATTTTCCATGCTGTTTAAAGGCACAGTCAACTTAGTGTATGTAAACTTCTGACCCACTGGAATTGTGATACAGTGAATTATAAGTGAAATAATCTGTCTGTAAACAATAGTTGGAAAAATGACTTGTGTCATGCAAAGTAGATGTCCTAACCAACTTGCCAAAACTATAGTTTGTTAACAAGAAATTTGTGGAGTGGTTGAAAAACGAGTTTTAATGACTCCAACCTAAGTGAATGTAAACTTCCGACTTCAACTGTATGTGACCAATAGAATTTGATTTGATTTGTACTTTGCTCCGTTCATCTTTCCCTCGATCCCGACAAGTTTCCCAGTCCCTGCCGCTGAAAAATATCCCAACAGCATGATGCTGCCACCACCATGCTTCACCATAGGGATGGTGCCAGGTTTTCTGCAGATGTGACGCTTACCATTCAGGCCAAAGAGTTCAATCTTGATTTCATCAGACTAGAGAATCTTGTTTCTCATGGTCTGAGAGTCCATTAGGTGCCTTTTGGAAATCTCCAAGTTGGCTGTCATGTGCATTTTACAGAGGAGTGGCCTCCTTCCTGCCCTTCCACGATAAAGGCCTGATTGGTGGAGTGCTGCAGAGATGGTTGTCCTTCTGGAAGGTTCCCCCATCTCCACAGAGGAACTCTGGAGCTCTGTCAGGAGGACCATCGGGTTCTTGGTCACCTCCCTGAGCAAGGCCCTTCTCCCTCGATTGCTCAGTTTGGCCGGGTGGTCAGCTCTAGGGAGAGTCTTGGTGGTTCCAAACTCTTCCATTTAAGAATGATGGAGGCCACTGTGTTCTTGGAGAACATTTTTTGGTACCCTTCCCCAGATCTGTGCCTCGACACAATCCTGTCTCGGAGCTCTACGGACAATTCCTTTGACCTCATGGCTTGGTTTTTGCTCTGACATGCACTGTCAACTGTGGGACCCTATATAGACAGGTCCAATCAATTAAATTTACCACAGGTGGACTCCAATGAAGTTGTAGAATCTCAAGGATGGTCAATGAAAACAGGATGCACCTGAGCTCAATTTCAAGATTCATAGCAAAGGGTCTAAATACTTATGTAAATAAGGTATTTCTGTTTTTTTATTTGTAATACATTTGCAAAAAATGTATATATATTTTTTTCTTCGTTGTTATGCGGTATTGTGTGTAAATTGATGAGAATTTGTTTTAATTTAATCAACTTTAGAATAAGGCTGTAACGTAACAACATTTTGAAAAAGTCAAGAGGTCTGAATACTTTCCGAATGCATTGTATATACAGTGCCTTCAGAAAGTATTCATACCCCTTGACTTATTCCACATCTTGTTGTGTTACATCCTGAATTCAAAATGGATTAAAAATAATAATAATACCCTCCCATCTGCACACAATACCCATAATGACAAAGTGAAAATATGTTTTTTGACATCTTTGCACATTAATTGAAAAGGAAATACAGAAATATCGAATTTGCATAAGTATTCCCACCGCTGAGTCACTATATGTTAGAATCACCTTTGACAGTGATTACAGCTGTGAGTCTTTAAGAGCTTTGTGCACTTGGGTTGTACAATATTTGCACATTATTCTTTTAAAAGTTATTCACGCTCTGTCAAATTGGTTGTTGATTATTGCTAGACAGTCATTGTCAAGTCTTGCTATAGATTTTCCAGCTGATTTAAGTCAAACCTGTAACTAGGCCACTCAGGAACATTCAATGTCATCTTGGTAAGCAACTCCATTGTATATTTGGCCTTGTGCTTTAGGTTATTGTCCTGCTGAAAATTGAATTTGTCTCCCAGTGTCTGTTGGAAAGTAGACTGAACCAGGGTTTTCTCTAGGATTTTGCCTGTGCTTAACTCTATTTGCCCCAAACATAACGCTTTGATTCAGGATATAGAGTTAATTTCTTTGCCACAATTTTTACAGTTTTACTTTCGTGCCTTGTTGCAAACAGGATGCATATTTTGAATTTTTTAAATTCTGTACAAGCTTCCTTCTTTTCACTCTTTCATTTAGGTTAGTATTGTGGAGTAACAACAATGTTGGTGAGCCATCCTCAGTGTTCTCCTATCATGGCCAATAAACTGTGTTAAAGTCACCATTGACCTCATAGTGAAATCCCTGAGCGGTTTCCTTCCTCTCAGGCAACTGAGTTAGGAAGGGTGCCTGTATCTTTGTAGTGACTGGGTGTATTGATACACTATCCAAAGTGTAATTAATAACTTCACCATGCTCAAAGGGATATTAAATGTCTGCTTTTTTTACCAATTGGTGCATTCTTTGCCAGGCATTAGAAAACCTCCCTGGTCTTTATGGTTAAATAGGTGTTTAAAATTCACTGCTCGACTGAGGGACCTTACAGATAATAGTATGTGTGAGGTACAGAGATGAGGTAGTCATTAAAAAAACGTGTTAAACACTATTATTGCACACAGAGTGAGTCCATGCAACTTATTATATGACTTAAGCTAATGTGTACTCCTGAACTTATTTAGGCTTGCCATAACAAAGGGGTTGAATACTCATTGACTCAAGGCATTTCAGCTTTTCATTTTTAATTAATTTGTAAACATTTCTAAAAACATCATTCCACTTTGACGTTATGGGATATTGTGTGTAGGCCAATGACACAAAAATTCATGTGTGTGTGTCTGTGTGTTTGTTTGAAACCCAGAGAGAGAGAGAGAGTGTTCATGAACCCAATCACTGAACTTGAAAATGATATTTTATTTCCTGCTGGGTGAAATGGGTTTATTATACCGTTTATTATACCGCATGAGCGTGTGGGATGCTGTGTGACTCATTTGTATCCTGGCAACTCGTGAAGGTGAAGGAACACATCATTTAAAAGTTCACTTACTGGGTTAGAAATACTCTGGGAGATGCCGTGCAGAGGTGATGGCCACATTGTGGACAGCCATGCTACAGCACTTCCCTCACCCATTATGATCATCGCCATGAGGACACCTTAAAGAGAACTGATAATAATCTGTCAGCATTTATCTGCCTGCTGTAGTGCCATCATAATCCTTGCGTAAAGGGGAACTCTACAGGTCAGACTTTATGTAGCCTCATTTGTATGTATTTTCTATCATACTCAAGAGAGTATAGACTGCTTGTTGGTTATATATCTTCACGGCAGACTGCAGTTTACCCTCCATACCAAATATTTCCTCTAGAATCTAGATCTCACTTGGCCCAGTGTTTAGATCTGCGTTGATGAATGAAATGGGACGATATGATGCCAAGTTTGGCACAAGGGGAGATTGACTGTCTGTTTGGGACTATATTTCCTCTTGGAAGACATCCATGCCCTGACCCAGTGTTAGTGATTGAGACAAAATGTCACAGTGTGCCGTCTAAATGATCTCATTATGCATCTAACAGCTGTTTTACCCCTGCACCGTGGCAGTGGTGGCAAAGAGGCAAAGCTTCCCAACAGTGTCTCAAGGTTGCAGACCTGGGTTTAAATACTATGTCAACTCATTTCAAATACTCAAAGCTGGGTTTGATTGAGTTTGACTGGCACAATGGAACCAATTGAATAATCGCAAAAGTGCAATCCCTGCCTATCTGGCATTCCAGGCAGGCTATAGTAAACTAAAAGTATATGAAAGATTTCAAATAGTATTTGAACCAGGTGTTGGAACCAAAATAATTTTCCAATTGTTTAGTTCTGAACAGAACCCCCCCAAAAATTGTTCCGTTCCACTGTTTCTGACCAGCAAAATAAAGTTCTGAACCGGTTTGAACCCCCAAAAAAGCACCGGTTTATATAGGGGGCAGAATTTTAATGTTTGGAAAAATAACGTTCCCAAGGTAAACAGACTATTTCTCAGGTCCAGATGCTAGAATATGCATATAATTGACAGAATAGGATAGAAAACACTTTAAAATTTCCAAAACTGTCAAAATATTGTCTGTGAGTATAACAGAACTGATTTTGCAGGTGAAAACCTGAGGAAATCCAACCCGGAAGTGCCTTTTATTTGGAAAAATCCCTGTTCCGTTGCCTGCCCCTCCTCCATTTAAAGGGGTATCAACCAGATTCCTTTTCCAATGGCTTCCTCAGGCTGTGACCAGGATTTAGACATAGTTTCAAGCTTTTATTTGGAAAAATTAGCAAGATTTTTCAAAACGCGTCAGGTGTCCTTTGATTTGTTCCTGCGCGCGAGAGATGTAGCTCGACATTTTCTTTCTCTATAGTATTGAATAGGTTACGGTCCGGTTGAAATATTATCGATTATGTATGTTAAAAACAACCTGAGGATTGATTATAAAAAACTTTGACATGTTTCTACGAACATTACGGATACTTTTTGGAATTTTCGTCTGCCTTTCAGGACCGGAACGAGCTTGTGGTTTTCTGAACATAACGCGCAAACCAAATGGCGGTTTTTGGTTATAAAACTAATCTTTATTGAACAAAAATAACATTTATTGTGTAACTGGGAGTCTCGTGAGTGCAAACAGCCGAAGATTATCAAAGGTAAGCGATTAATTTTATTGCTTTTCTGACTTTCGTGACCAAGCTAATTTGGGGCTAGCTGTTCTTACTGTTTTGTCTAGTGATTGATAAACTCACAAACGCTTGGATTGCTTTCGCTGTAAAGCATATTTTCAAAATCTGACACGATAGGTGGATTAACAACAAGCTAAACTGTGTTTTGGTATATTTCACTTGTGATTTCATGATTATAAATATTTTTAGTATTCTTTTTGAATTTGGCGCTCTGCAATTCAGCGGTTGTTTACGAAAATGATCCCGCTAAAGGGATCCGTGCGGCAAAAGTTTTAACATTAAATTACTTCACCAATCAGTGCGGATAGAGCAGGTTGTTGTGGCTCATAAGCGATTTAATCTGTATAGGAAAGTTGTTAAAAGCAAATTGTATTTTGCGGTAACATGCTGACCAGACCGGACACGCCGCGTGCGCTAGCGTCGCAAAATAAATTTAGAAATCCATGTTATTCAATTATTGCACCCACACTGCTCGCGCGCCAATGAGCGTCTACGACGCCAAGGGCTAAAATAGAACTCATTCCTATTTCTGACACAGATCGAGCTGCAAGTCCTGCCTCTCCCATCTCCTCATTGGTTTATAGAAGCAGGTACCCACGTGCCATCTCCTCATTGGTTTATAGAAGCAGGTACCCACATGCAATCTCCTCATTGGTTATACCCACGTGGGTGATAGAAAGACGAACTGTTTTGCCGGTAGTCGTGGTAATACAATGAAAGTTTAGATGCGATCACCATATAATTTAAATGATGAAAAAGCCTGGAAGGAGGAGAGATGACTAGAAACGATTCAGTAGGCCGTTTTATGTGTGGATTAATTGTCGAGGTAGAGATCCTTGTGCATTTCAGGTAAAATAACAACTCAATGTTTATATCCCAGGACAAATTAGCTGGCAACAGCAAGCTAGCTAAATAGGACAAATTAACGTTAGCTAGCAAATGCAAGCTAACTAGCTAAATTACCATACATGTTTAATGCTTTTCGACCTATCCCCAAATTAATGTCATTGGTTCAGAGTTTGTTTTGATATTTTAACCTGCGTGTCGTGATCACGTTTGGTGTGGGGGGGGCAAAATACATTTATGCACGATAGCGCACGATGGCGCACGCGCACAGCCGGTTTGAGCAAGGTGTAACACCATGGTTTAATCACAATGAAAGACAAACACACACACTGTGCTGCCAGTCACAGTGTAGGGATCGAGACGCAATGAAATTGTGAGGGTGAGGAGAGAGTGAGTGAGGATGGAACAAGCTTGCCTTGAAAAACTGGGGTGGTTTAAAGTTGGACCAGAGCAAACATTAGTTAGCTAGCTAACAAACTTGTGCGTACAGAGCAGCGCTAGAATCAAAAAAAAATCTTACCTTTTCGTTGTTAATTAATCCAATGTGGAACGTGATAAATTTAGTATCCTTAACTAGCATTGAAAAAGTAAATCCATTCTTCTCTAATTAAACATCTCTCCCTAATTTCGGAATTACGCTTGTAACCTAGTCAGTAGGCTACAGTAACCTATGCTTCAGAAGGTTAGGGGCAGGTAGCCTACATACACATGCACACCTACTGGCAAATAGTGAGGGCTTTGCATAGGCGCTTTGTTGACATTTTTGTGGGACTGAAAAAAAAAAATCCCAGAATTTAAAACATTATTAAACGGTTCCCATTCTTTTAAAATAACGATTCTGTTCCAGAACAGTATAGATCACATTAGTTTTCGGTTCGGGTTCTCTTCCTCAAATAATTTCGTTATTTTCTGGTTTTCAGTTCTGTTCTCTGAACCGGTTCCAACCCTTGATTTGAACCCAAGATGGGAAGGTTGGCAGCCTGACTTTTGAATCAGCCACTGATTTGAATCAGGCAAGTCAGTAGAGAGACCCGCCGTTTCTACACAATAATTTGCACTCGATAAGTAAATAAAGGGATCACAACAAAATGCACTCAGGCAAGAAATACCAGTCTCCGAACTAAGTGCTTTCGCTGACTGAAAAAGCACTTTGAAGACTGATTTTGCTAACACCGAAATGGCATGAATATGTGTTAGTCCTGTTAGGTTGAGTGTTAGTTTTACTCATGTGGGTTGCCAGCTGTAATTTCTCCTCCAATCTCTCCTCTTCTACTTGAGAAGTGTTACTTATGGCTGTTTTGCCTAAAGATGCTTTTGATGGATTTAGAGTCCCTTTATTTCATCCATTTACGGCTGGCTTAGCAGGCGAGCAAAAACAATTACCTTGCCTGGCGACAGTGGATGAATGTATCCTGTCAATTTATTATGGCTCCCCCAGGAGCGGCAATCTACTGTTTGATCCTGTCTATTAGAGCATTCTGGATGGGTCGGCATTTATGTAGTTTGTTATGACATCCTCAAAGCTTTTAGATAGGCCCACGTAATCCCCAGGGATACATTATTCCGAATTTTGGTTCATTTTACCCTCAGAGCAGCATTTGGGTGCAGAGAATAAATCACCTTAACCCAAGGTCAGAATTTGGGAATTATTTCTGAATCTACCGTAGGGAAGTTTTTAGCAGTCAGTCAATCTCCCTGCATGCCTGTGCTGGCTTTCTGCTGAAGCTCAGCCTCTGCATGGTCAGTACTCGGACTGTGTGTGTGCGTGCGCGCGCGCGCGTGCGTGCGTGTACGTTTTACTATACTCGTGAGTACCAGAAGTCCTCACAAGAATAATAAACCAACAAAAATTCAGAGAAGTGAGGACATTTTACTGAAAAAGGCTAGAACTGGGGTTAGAACTGGGGTTAGTGGTTAGGGTTAAGATTAGGGTTAGGTTTAGGATTAGTGAAAATAGGATTTTGAATGGGAATCAGTTATTGGTCCCCCAAAAGTCCTCACAACTATAATAAGACATAATGTGTGTGTGTGTGTGTGTGTGTGTGTGTGTGTGTGTGTGTGTGTGTGTGTGTGTGTGTGTGTGTGTGTGTGTGTGTGTGTGTGTGTGTGTGTGTGTGTGTGTGTGTGTGTTTCACAGGAGATGGGATGCTACTATATAATTGAAATTCATTATTTTACAAATGAATGGGGAGGGGGAGGTATGTGTATGTGCAAGGGAGGGATGGGCTTTGCTTTTGTTGAGCATAAAATGCTTGTCCCCAGCCATTCATTGTCGATAATTGATGGATTGCATTCAGACTGCATAATTGGATGCATATGAACCCAGCCTGTGCCATGTGTAGGAGTGAATAATTGTCATAGCGTAACCTCTCCTTGCCATGGGTTACTGGGCTGGACATGCACAATTCACTATTACAAATGTGATATTAGAAACCCCAATGGATTGGCCTTGCTGCATTGAACCAGTAGTCTATTAAATTATAAACATTCTGACCTTACCTTTGTCTAAATGACAGTGAATGTCCACAGGGATATATGGACGAAATAGGTTATTGATAATGTACAGCTTACGGTATAGATTTCTCATTATTTCAATTGGTAAATTGATAACAAGCTGAGTTTTACAGAGAATGCAGACTGTATTTTTTTTAAAGCAAGTCAGCGCCTGTTTTTAATCAGGAAAATGAAGGGGTTTGGGGTCAGCCAGGATGTTCTGGAGAGGGTGTACAGCAGCTTGGTGGAGAGCATCCTGATGTTCAATATGACAGTCTGGTATGGTAATCTGAGCGTGAGGAGCAAAAGTAAACTGTCCAGAATAGTAAAGTAATATGTCGACCACAGGCACATTTGAGCAGTCTGTTCCACAAGGCAACCAAACAGAAGGCACTGGCTGTTGTTGGCGACCCCTCCCACCCTCCACACCCTCAGTTCGAGAGGCTTCCCTCTAGCCGGCGCTTCAGAATGCCCATGGACAAGTAGAACGTGATCAAACATTCATTAGTTCCTTGTGCTGTTGAACTACTAAATGCAAAGTAAATTGTATCAGTATACTGTATGTAATTATATACGCAGTGCCAAAGAACAAGGGATGAACAATAACGTTTTATTCTATTCAGTTCTATTCTAGATCCTTAACATGGAAATCCAACTGTCTTTGCATTTGTTTTGTCTTATGAGAAGCGATAAAAGACCTTTAATGATGGTTACTTTGATGATATTGAATCATGTTTTATAGTGGTTATTAGTTTCTCTCAAAAACACCTTGTGTCCTCCTATCTTTATTAACCATTTGAAACTTATAACAGGCAAATACATAAAGTAGTGTGCATAGTGTGCATTTCCAACGTGTCCCATTTACAGTCTGCCTCGCCACCACAACTTAGGATGCATGAGAAACTGTTTTGTTTGAAAGTATCTAAATGCAGATTGCTGATGACAGATATATACTATCTAGCTTTGATGATCTATGGAGTAATTAAAAATGCTATTTAATTGAGCAATTCTTTCAGAACAGCTCGTGTAAAGTATAGATGTGAAGATTATTTATTTATTTTTTGTTGCAGCAAAAGAGAATATGTTATTTTGACAATTTGTACTTTGACATAAAAGAGACAAATTCGTTTTCTGAAGGGAATCTGGAATTCTACCCAGTCAGAAACATGTGATCTGAGAAGAGAACAAGAGACTCTCTGGTCATTACTGCACGTTGGAGAACATGACTTGGAGTGAGGTCACGTTTTTTTTTGTTGTTAAATGTTATACCAATAACTCAATGTTGAGCATCTTCTCTGGTTCATTACCATACTCAAACTAAGATGCCTGACACTCCAAGATGCTTATATAAAGGAGAATGTAATGAAACATTCATGTTAGGTGAATTCGGAATGTGTGTG
Organism: Salvelinus namaycush; assembly: GCF_016432855.1. Lineage (NCBI taxonomy): Eukaryota > Metazoa > Chordata > Actinopteri > Salmoniformes > Salmonidae > Salvelinus > Salvelinus namaycush. Next base: position 38,442,412 of record NC_052309.1, on the reverse strand, counting down.
CATTCATAACTCTTAGTGTCGTTGAAAGCTGGCACTGTGTATGAAAAATAAATACCCTTTTGTAATGCGTTTCAACTTGACCCTTGATTAGATCTCATGCTTCTTCCAGTACCCCAAACTCCAACATCAGCAGTTCTAACAACTAAACTTTATTGGCTACCTAGCCAACCAAGTGGGTGACAGCTCACTTTGTGGGTCTTTCCCATATGTGATTGATTGCCTCATTAACTCTCCAGACATTTCATTGGTTCATTTAGTAATTGTATGTTCACATGACTTGTATATCTTTCTGTTTGCGGTGCGAAGCCCACAGGAAGTGATGCAGTCCAGAGGCATGGTGGAGCGCTGTTGCAGAGAGCGTGTGACAAGCGTTTGATGAGAGCACATGGCTACAAAAGGTTGTGAGATGGACTGTTTAAAAAAATGGACGCCTGCCTCCTGAGCCCTATACTACGTATGTGGTTTGAGGAGTTACAGTAGTCAGGTAACTGAGTTCAACTCGGGATAACCGGTACCACGAAAGTGGCTCACCTTTCAGCCAGGTAAATATCTATGGCAAAAAATCCTTCAAAACTAACCTGCTCCCAGGCAGGCTAAATCAGTGCTATCTCCATGTACTAAATTAAGTGTCTGAGCCGCGAGTTGAGGACCAATTAAATCCGATTCCCTTCCTCTCGCAAAGATTGCATCATCATCCCCTTCATTTGAGGAAGACTGATTAAAGGCCCAGTGCAGTCAAAGTTGGAATAATACTGTGAAAATGATGATAATGCCCTTTTAGTGTAAACTGTTTGAATAGACCACCTGAAATTTCAGCTTGTTCTGGTGGGATGGAGTTTTGGCCTGCCTGGTGAAATCGCCAGGTTGTAAATTAGATAATAGACCAATAAGAAAGATAGTTCCAAACCTCTCTGCCAATGACAGCTAGTTTTTAGTTCTCCCCTCCCTAATCATACCACTCCCAGACAGTCCTAGCAAAATTATTGCTTGAGAAATGGCTCTTTGCTAAGAAACTATTTTTGTTTCTTTTTTGTTGTTGACCATTTTAATTGATTGTTCTCACAGTAAGGTATTACTCTTGTTTACACAGTAATTATTTGATATTGAGATAAAACCGCTGCATTGGACCTTTAACTATTGTTAATCAAATGTTTTGTGTTAAAAAATTAATGTAAAATACCTATCACATTACACATTTAGTAATAACAGAATGCATTTTAAACTTCACGCACAGTAAAATTTATGTATGACTTAATGCAATTTATTTTATGATAGGAGTGGGGGAAAAGGTGCTAGTGCATTGATAAGTACATCAAAGCACACCAAAGACGGCATTAACAATAAGTAATAAGATGGTACTTTAACAAGCCTGAAGAGTTCGGCGTTCAACTAACCACGTACGAGATGCACGCGCAGTTACAAGCCTGCTAGAGTTAGCGGCAGGTGGACAAACAATATCCACCATCGTGGTACGGATGAATACTAGCTGGAATGTGAAGCTAGCTGAAGCTGGCTAACTTTAGAAAACCCTGAGTATATCTAGCTTCAATTGTAGTATACCCCTCAGGACTGCACCGCTTCCTGTGCCCCTTTGTTAATTTTCTTCATTATGGTGTGTTTTTATGTTACTTATTTTGTACAATGTAAAATAATTAAATCAAGAAAATGTGAATGAAGAATGGTCTTGAGTCTTGAGTTCAGCTGTGGAAAAACCATACCTTAAATAAATGTTTGAAACTGGTCATTTGTAGTCTACCTCACACTGCCTGCTCAACCCAAATCCTAAGAAAGTGTCACAATTCCACTTCGTGACAGGTCTTGGAAAGTAACGTCACTACACAAGATTACGAATCACTGCTACACCGGCACTATGGCTTGGAATGCCCTGTAATAAGAAAAATGAATGTCTGTACGCTTTGAATAATGCTTGTCCCAGAGAGGCTATTTAAAAATAAATAATACTTTCATGCTGCTTGATACAGTAAGTTACATTGCAACTTGTTCAGTGTTACTCTTTTTAGCCCCTGCACACATCAACTAGTTTCTTACTATCCCTGTCTGTCTGCAACCCACGGCAGGCAGAGACGCTTGGCCTCAGAGACTTTTTCCTTTAGGTCTTTCCCAGTCATGGAGTCTTTTTTTGTTTCAATGGGAGCCATAGCTACACTGTCCCCTGCCTCGAGTTTAAGCCTTTGCAGGGAAAAGGAGGGGGTGTACTAAGCTAACATATGGAATTGTTTTAAGATGGTCAAACTGTACCATGGATCATTTAGCTGTTTGATATACATTTTTAGGAACTCTGTAACGGCTTTCTTCCTGGGATGAAGGAGAGGACCAAAAGGCAGCGCAGTTAGTGTTCAACATGTTTAATCAGACGATAAACGGTGAACATTAACAAATAACAAAATGTGAAAGCCGAGACAGTCCTAACTGGTGCAGAACACAAACACAGAGACAGGAAACAACCACCCACAATCCCCAACACCAAACAAGCCACCTATATATGATTCTCAATCAGGGACAACGATTGACAGCTGTCTCTGATTGAGAACCATATTAGGCTGAACACAGAAACAGACGAACTAGACACACAACATAGAATTCCCACCCAGCTCACGTCCTGACCAACACTAAACAAGCAAAACACATAAGAACTCTGGTCAGGACGTTACAACCTCTGTAGGTATATAAAAAAAAAATGATTTGATGAACCATTGAATCTGGCCTTACTGCTATTAACCTAAAGCAACACATTGAAAATAACACATTCATACATGGCAAAACAAAACATTTATCGAAAGTATCTGTTCTATTTGTAAGAAAGCAAAAAAAAATGTAATGTTTACTGTGTAATGGCCAGTACAAATAAAGGTAATAAAAAATACCTTTGACATGGAAATGCCCTATTCACTTCCATTTATTTTTCCTGGTCTGACAAACATAGCTCTAAGTATGGGTAGCTGCAGCCCAATATGGTTGACAGGAGTATGGGCGAGTGGGTGTGTCGAAATGAGTGGGTGTATGGAAAGCGAATCAGCTAATTGAGCAGATTTGTTGCCACTCGACTGTTTTGCGTGGCTGATTAGGCTGCATGATTGGGCTGTTGATGAAGTGCCTGCTGACCTGAGGTGCTTCCTACTAGGCAGCAGGTTAATGGTCGTGTCGCCGGTGGTAGCTAATGTGGATAAGTTGGATAACAGCCTACACAATAAATAACTAATATTGATAACCATCTAGATGTCACCTTGATACATACACTATACAAAAGTATGTGGACACCCCTTCAAATTAGTGGATCTGGCTATTTCAGCCACACCCGTTGCTGACAGGTGTACAAAATCAAGCACACAGCAATGCAATCTCCATAGACAAACATTGGCATCAGAATGGCCTTACTGAAGAGCTCAGTGACTTTCAACGTGGCACCCTCATAGGCTGCCACATTTCCAACAAGTCAGTTTGTCAAATTTCTGCCCTGCTAGAGCTGCCCCGGTCAACTGTAAGTGCTATTATTGTGTTAAGTGGAAACCTCTAGGAGCAACAATGTCTCAGACGTGAAGTGGTAGGGCACACAAGATCACAGAACGGGACCGTCGAGTGCTGAAGCGTGTAAAAATCGTCTGTCCTCGGTTGCAACACTCACTCCCGAGTTCCAAACTGCCTTTGGAAGCAACGTCAGCACAATAACTGTTTGTTGGGAGCTTCATGAAATAGGCTTCCATGCCAGAGCAGCCGCACACAAGCCTAAGATCACCATGCGCAATACCAAGTGTCGGCTGGAGTAGTGTAAAGCTCGCCGCCAATGGACTTTGGAGCAGTGGAAACGCGTTCTCTGGAGTGATAAATCACGCTTCACCATTTGGCCCCTTAGTTCCAGTGAAGGGAAATCTTAACGCTACAGCATACAATGATATTCTAGACTATTCTGTGCTTCCAACTTTCTGGCAAGAGTTTGGAGAAGGCCCTTTCCTGTTTCAGCATGACAATGCCCCTGTGCACAAAGCGAGATCCATACAGAAATGGTTTGTAGAGATTGGTGTAGAAGAACTTGACTGGCCTGCACAGAGCCCTGACTTCAACCCCATCGAATACCTTTGGGATGAATTGGAACGCTGACTGTGAGCCAGGCCTAATCGCCCAACATCAGTGCCCGACCTCACTAATGCTCTTGTGGCTGAATGGAAGCAAGTTCCCACAGCAATGTTCCAACATCTAGTGAAAAGCCTTTCCAGAAGAGTGGAGGCTATTATAGCTGCAAAGGGGGGACCAAATCCATGTTAATGCCCATGATTTTGGAATTTGATTTTCGACGAGCAGGTGTCCACATACTTTTTGTCATGTAGTGTACATACTTTAGAGTGTTATCTCTGGGTGCTAGCATTTTATGAATAATAGATAGCCATACAAACCAGTGTATAAATATGGCTTGTGAATAGGAACACATGTTTAGTATGTGATGATAGCTAATTGTTAGTTCTCATTGGTGTCTTTCTTACAGGCTGGTAAAATGTCATGGTATTTACAACGGGAAGGAAATGTCAGCAGTGTTTGCACTACGAGACACGAGTGTCTTCATTATGACCCAATCGCAAACAGATTTGCAGAGACTGCTATTGTTCTTGTGTATGTTCTATGTTCTACAGGTACACTGAAGATGATTGGGCATACATTTGTCCTCCGTTGGGTGATGGTTATGTCTCTATAGCCAAGGATAATGTGCTAATCATTGTGCATGTGGATCTTGCAGTAAAACCACTCTAAACCATTTAAAGCGATTCTTCCAAGAATCATAAAGAGACCGTTCTTTGCGTTGCCCGTGTACCTCTTTTCGGTTCCCTGTAGAACCTTTCACCCAACAAAGAACCCTCTTAGAACCATGTAGAACCCTTGTTCCTGTAGAATAACCATTTTAGAACCCTTGTTATAAGCTTCAACAGTGGTTGTTTGGAACAAGGTTAAACTATCTGCCCAATCTCCACCCTGTAGCCGTAAAAGCCTGAAGCGGGAGATGTAGCTCTCTTGGGGGCCCAGATAAGTCGCTGTTAGGAAACAGACTTGGTTGGGGCGCAGTTGGAAGATGATAAAGGGACATCTGTGTACTGTGGTCACATCAGTAGCCCTTTCGCCCGGAGCCATGTATGTTTTTCGAAAGACTTTGAGAGAAAATGATTGCCATAGCAAAAAGTGTCTTTCCAGCTGGGTTTAATAAATTATTTTAACCAATGTTGCACAGCGGTATGTTAATAGCAAGTGGGGCTAGGTCAATGACTGTGTGAGGCGGCGATGACTCTAAGCAGATCGACTTTAGGGTCAAGGAGAAGTCTTTAAACACACGCCAGTGAGAAAAATAGAAATACATTTACCCCACTGTACAAACCTACTGATAGATGATTGCTTGATCAGCTACTTGCCGTAGGAGCAGTTTGATTCAAAGGAGTGTTGCCTTGGTGACCTGTGTTCTCGTTTTGAACAATTGTCTAATTTAATTGGTGCTTTGCTTGATTGCTCTGCCTAACTCCATTCCGGTCCTTGCACTTCAAACCTCAAAAGCCATCTCCACAGAGCTAGTCATGTATTGTCCTAGCAGAAGAAAAGCTGAATGTCAAGGGACTTTATGACACAATTTCATTATAAAGCTGACTTCTTTCTGAATATATACTGAACAAAAATATAAACTCAACATGCAACAATTTCAACAATTTTACTGAGTTACATTACATATAAGGAAATCAGTCAATTGAAATACATTCATTAGGCCCTATCCAAATGAGTTTCTCCCCACAAAATGGCTTTATTACAGACATAAATACATAAATAATATGTTGAGGTCCTGGGCTGGCGTGGTTACACGTGGTCTGCGGTTGTGAGGCCGGTTGGACGTACTGCCAAATTCTCGAAATGACGTTGGAGGTGGCTTCGGGTAGAGAAATTAATGTTCAATTCTCTGGAAACAGCGCTGATGGACATTCCTGCAGTCAGAATGCCAATTGCACGCTCCCTCAAAATGGAGATATCTGTAGCATTGTGTTGTGTGACAAAACTGCACATTTAAGAGTGGCCTTTTATTGTCCCCGGCACAAGGTGCACCTGTGTAATTATCATGCTGTTTAATTAGCTTCTTGATATGCCATACCTGTCAGGTGGATGGATTATTTTGGCAAAGGAGAAATGCTCACTAACAGAGATGTAAACACATTTGTGAACAAAATTTTAGAAATAAGAGTAGGGAAAATTTCTGGGATTTCTTATTTCAGCTCATGAAACATGGGACCAACACATTCAACATTTCTTCAGTGAATATATAGATTTCTAAGTTCCTTGAGGGTAATATGCATCCTCCACTTTCAAGAAGTGTCACTGCATGAATGGCACATCTTGTCAGGCCCATTTTGATTAAGAAAGATTTTCCTCTCTCAAATATCAGTTACAGCCATTTACTTTATGTTCGTATTCTTATAATTTATCATTTATTATTGATATTGCACTGTTGAGAACGAACCGGCAAGTAAGCATTTCGTTAGATGGTGTATACCATGTGTATCCCGTATATATGACTAATACACTTGAAACTGAAACATTTGCAAAGAGAAAGATTTTACTAAGAATATGAAAATGGAAATATGTGTTTAGGTTACAAAAATAAATGTCTTAAGGACTGAATAGTGGTATTAACATCCAAGGTCAACCTGGTGTCTATAGAGTGCAGTGGAACAGGATCTGATTCCCCTCCCCCTCTAGCTCATGTAAATGCCTGTCATTCATCATCAGCAGGGTACTGTAGCTATTGTTTTTCTCTCCTTTTAAAGCTATAGGTCACTGCTTTATCTGTGCTGCTTACCGGTTAACTTGAAAATGATGAGTAGACAAGGTATCTGTTTACTTCAGTGGTCTTTCAAACCGCTAACATTAGCATTGGGAGCCTTTGTCCGTCTCCTGCTGATGTCCTGACGTTGTCCTGATGTGCTTCTCAAAACATGACAATCACCTTACAAATGTCTCATAATGATATCCTTCTTTAAAGTATTGTATACTACAGTATTGTATTATATAACACAGGTACTGTACTGTAGATATAACGATCAGAGTGAACTTCACCGCATTACACTATAATGGGCAAGGAGAATGATACATTTAAACATGAAAACTTTCAGATAAAGTCAGTGGAGGCATCTGGCGGGTATGCTAGAACAGGGGTTCCCAAACATTTTCACTTGGGGCCCCCCTTCCAGCATTGGGGAACATCCCGCACACGTCCACGCCTATTTCTATGGGCAGAAGCACTTTTCATGACACACACCCATCTTATTGGTGGAGAGAATTTTGCAGGTTTAAAGCTTATTTTCTGCAATTCTACACATTGTCATGGGATGCAAAGAAAATGTTGCAGTGTTAAAGCCAATTTTCTTGCAATTCTATACATTTTGCCATTTGTAATGTATATTCATGTGATATTTTAGTGACTAAAAAAGTACAACAATGTCTATGGGCTTAAAGGCCTAAATAAAAAACGTTAGCTGACATGGGCTAGTTGATAAATAGCTCTGACTAACATGACAAGAGGAATTGACGATGCACTACCCAATTTGAACCTTGTACATTCTACTATTACAACTTTCAAGAGTAAGTTTAAAGCCGGACTGAGTTCCCCTTGCCTACCCATCGACCAATGTGCTAGAACATAATGCTGTAGCCAGTACATGTTATACTACATTATTGTAATTGTTCAATAAAACCTGTGCAACATCACAGATTCCAAAAGCATATTCATTGCCTGCTTATCGTTTCTATTGTTCATGATCATCCCTGCTCACCACTGTACATAATAATAATAAGTGGAGTTGCACAAGTCAACGCTCGAAAGTAGGGCGACCACATGTCCCGCAACCAAACAATCATGTCCCGCATTTTATTAACAAATTCCAACACCACTAATTTAGAACAAAGTTGATTTGTACAGGGGTGCAACTTTCACTGGGGATGGACATGTGTGTCCCCCACATTCTGAAATTGTGTTTTTGTCCCCTGCAGTTTTAGCATTCGAAGGTGATACAAAACAAGGCAACGCGTGCTTTAGGACCATGCTGATGCCTCCAAGCGGTTGGGTAGACTGTTTGGAGTATTTAACCGCCTGGATTTAGGACCACGTGGACACCACAGAGTGGGCTGACAGGCTGTGTGAAGGCAAAGCTTCTGGAAGGCTGGCTGGACCAGCACAGGAGAGTTCAGTGTACGTGTTGCGCTCTTTCACCGAGTTGCAAAAGGAACAGAAACTGGCTACTCTTTAGTTGCGTGATGTAGCTGGCAAGGTAACTGCTGTTTAACTTAACAGAAAAAGTGCTCAGTGCTGAGCTAGTATTGTAACTGACATTTAACGTTAGCTAATGTTTCATCCCCTCAACTGAGGTGAACGAATAAGCTATGCTAGTGAGTAGCTAGCTACCACAGCCAGGTTAGCTCTAGCCTCTAGTTATCTGTCAGATAGTAATAATAGCCACCTCATATCGCTATCTGACAGCAGTTGTTTGTATAGACATGTTTTGTAGCCTTTGTTTTGTCACGTTTCAGAAGTAAATTAACTTCGCAAGCTTTCGACAGTTGATGTACCGTTAGAGAGAGAGCTGGCCAAAAGTTGGCTTACATTAGCTATTATTTTTGCCTCAATCAAACTAGACCTGAATCAAACGATGAAACCATGGGCCAAACGATTGAAGGTTCATATTCTGACATTTTTTCAGTGCAATGTGAGTTGTATTAGTCAGTATGTCATTGTAATGTAATTGATCTGTAATTTTCCCTAGCTAATTCCCTACTTTTCACACTGACAGTAATAAACAGCTCTAACCTTACAGGCTTCACTGTCGTGGTCCACAGCAGAGGTCTGCTCAGGACCGATTTCTTCATGCCGCTTCTGCCCACACCTGCTGGTTTTCTGTCCAACTCCCACCCACTCTATGGAAAGAACTGGTCCCAAACCCAGACGCAGTCACGCAATGTTATTTTAGGCATATGTGACACAGCTCACTTGCCAGCCATACTCCCAGCCATTTTGTGCCTTATAGTCAATATCAAATGTGCAAAACTAACTTAAGAAATAGGTTAAATTACCAGAGATTCTCACATGGCCCTTACATTGTATTACTGGGCTATATCAGCCAATATGCTAGATGTAGTTAGAAGAGAGCAGAGTTGGAAAGACTTGCACTTTCTCTTGAGCTATTTTTATAGTGTGAAGAGTTGGAAAATATGGGTGATCAATATTTAGGCCTATTTCTAGGCAATGTAGTAAACTATAGCCTAATCATAGGCCTATTTAGGAAGTACATTTCCTTGGAAAGATAACTGTCACATGGCTCCTCCGACAATGTAACTTTTTCTTTTCAATCATGATTACATTTTTTGATTGCACTTCGCCTCACGTTGGTTGAGTGCCCTCCACTTTATTATCAATATTTATTTACAGACACTTTAGTAAACTACAGTCTAATCATATTTAAGTTAATTTCATATTCAAGTTAACTGCTACGTGATTCTCCGCCCATGTAGGCAGCCTACTCTATTTCAATGAGACCACACATACTACTAGGATAGGTAGGCTACTGAAGTTGAAGAAGCTAATTCTGAGTGTGGGAATAATGCGAAAAATGTGTTTTTAAAACAATAGGTCGGTTAATGCATACAAGCAGAAAGAGGACCGTTTCAAAATAATCTGTGGGATGACAAAAAATATTTTCATCCCAAAGTCGTCTGTCTGACCGACCCCGCCTGTAGCATGATAAATATACGTATATTCAACATATTCAGTGAATGATACAAAGTTCCATCTTGAATTGATGGGTAGACCAACAGTAGCTTCAGGACAGCAGCTTCAGCTTAAAGCTCCAGTCTGAAATCTGGGAATAGTGGTCATTTCAATTATTGAACCATTTATTTTATTCTTGGATAATATAATGTATAAATGTACACCATGGTAATACTTTGTCATGCCTAATCGTAGGAGGATCAGATGGTGACAGGGGTCTCAGCAGAGTCAGGCAGCCAGGTAAGACCAGTCTGTGACAGAGGTGAGGTGAATTTTTACAGATACAACACTTTATTCTCTCTGTACAGCAAACATTGGTCAAGCCTGATGCTATTTTAAGGCAGTCTGACAAACCTCCAAAGTTGATTTCCAAACTGTATCAAGGGTTGATAGAGGCTTTTCCCGATGACACAAAACGTTAAACAAAAATGTGAGGAAGACCTGGGAGACGCTATTTATGATGATGAATGGATAGAGATACATGTATGTTAGAATGCCCAGTCATGTTCATATAACCTCAGACATAAATTACTGCAGTTTAAGACCATCCACAGAATGTACTATTTGCCAGTGAAACTGAATATCATGCACTGTAATCATGAGGTGTAAAACACAAAGGGGACATATTTGCATATGTTATGTTCTTGTGAACGCTGGCTGAATTCTGGCAAAGAGTATGTTATTTTATCTCAACATGTCTACAGATTCTCCCTGTTTTTGTTTGCTTGGAAATATTAATACTGGAGACTGTTATCTGAAGAAACTGTGTAACCTATCATTTATAGTAGCAAATAAATGCATTTCCATTAATTGGAAGGTTGGTTAACCTCCCACAATGTATGGAAGAAATGTCAAGTTATATACAGTATCACTAGATTTGTTTTAAGATTAAGGGTATACTGTGCAACGTTCATAAGGTCCAGATGCCTTCTATGAAATACTGTACGACAAAAGGAGTCTGCATTGAAAACATGCCAGGGGAGATTTATGCAATCCCTAGCTGCTGGGCTGCTCAGTCCTAGCCCTGGGGGTCTGCTGTACTGTTGTCTGGCCTTGGCCTAACAAATAAAATACAATTTTATTTGTCACATACACATGGTTAGCAGATGTTAACTTCTTATGGCTGCAGCCCGACGTCGGTACACTTATGACAACAGCCAGCTCAAAGTGCAGGGCGCGAAATTCAAAATATATATTTTTTTAAATATTTAACTTTCACACATTAACAAGTCCAATACAGCATATGAAAGGTACACATCTTGTGAATCCAGCCAACATGTCCGATTTTTAAAATGTTTTACAGGGAAGACACAATATGTAAATCTATTAGCTAACCACGTTAGCAAAAGACACCACTTTTTTTACTCCATCAGTTTTTTACTCCATCAGTAGCTATCACAAATTCGACCAAATAAAGATATAAATAGCCACTAACCAAGAAACAACTTCATCAGATGACAGTCTGATAACATATTTATTGTATAGCATATGTTTTGTTAGAAAAATGTGCATATTTCAGGTATAAATCATAGTTTACATTGCAGCTACAGTCAGAAATTGCACCGAAAGCAGCCATAATAATTACAGGCACCAACGTCAAATACCTAATTACTCATCATAAAACATTTCTGAAAAATACATAGTGTACAGCAAATGAAAGACAGGCATCTTGTGATTCCAGCCAATATTTCCGATTTATTAAGTGTTTTACAGCGGAAAAAAAATGTAGCGTTATATTAGCTTAGCACAATAGCCAGAAACACTTGGGCGCCGGCGACTACGACAGATATATGAAATAACATCATAAAATGGGTCTTACTTTTGCTGATCTTTCATCAGAATGTTGGACAAGGTGTCCTTTGTCCAGCACAGTCGTTGTTTGAATTCAGAACGGCAACTTTCCCTCTTCATTTAGCAAGCGCGCTAGCCGGGTGGCACGACACTCTCCATGTCAACAAACGGAAGAGAACGGAACACGGCAAAACTCCCGAAAAAATTTCAATAATCTAATGAAACTATATTGAAAAAACATACTTTACGATGATATGGTGACATGTATCAAATAAAATCAAAGCCGGAGATTGTAGTCGCCTATTACGGAAGCTAAACAAAAGGCAACCCCACTGTCCAGCTCGCGCTCTTCAGAGTACCGAAAATGGGGGACACGTCATTCCAAGATGATGTGTTCCATCTCAGACCAAGATAATCACCTCATTTCTTCTCTCACAGCCTCTTGACACCCAGAGGAAGGTGTATGACGTGCATGTATACTAATAGGTCTTGTGCCCATTTATAGGCAGGAAGAAGAACAGAGCATTGATTTCAGACATTCCACTTCCTGGTCAGGAAATGTGCTGCAGAATGAGTTCTGTTTCACTCAGAGAAATAATTCAAACGGTTTTAGAAACTAGATAGTGTTTTCTATCCAATAGTAATAATAATATGCATATTGTACGAGCAAGAATTGAGTACGAGGCCGTTTGAAATGGACACCTTTTATCTGGCTACTCAATACTGCCCCTTGCAGCCCAAACAGGTTAATGTGACTGTAGCGAAATGCTTGCGCTTCTAGTTCCACCCATGCAGTAATATCTAACAAGTAATCTAACAATTTCACAAGAACTACCTTATACACACAAGTGTAAAGAAATGAATAAGAATATGTACATACAAATATATAGATGAGCGATGGCCGAACGGCATAGCCAAGATGCAGTAGACGGTATAGAGTACAGTATATACATATGAGATGAGTAATGTAGGTTATGTAAACATTATATAAAGTGGCATTGTTTAAAGTGGCTAGTGATACATTTATTACATCCAATTTTTAATTATTAAAGTGGCTAGAGATTTGAGTCAGTATGTTGGCAGCAGCCACTCAATGTTAATGATGGCTGTTTAACAGTCTGATGGCCTTGAGATAGAAGCTGTTTTTCTCGTCTCTCGTTCCCAGCTTTGATGCACCTGTACTGACCTCGCCTTCTAGATGATAGCGGGGTGAACAGGCAGTGGCTCGTGTGGTTGTTGTCCTTGATGATCTTTTTTGGCATTCCTGTGACATCGGGTGGTGTAGGTGTCCTGGAGGGCAGGTAGTTTGCCCCCAGTGATGCGTTGTGCAGACCTCACTACCCTTTGGAGAGCCTTACGGTTGTGGGCGGAGCAGTTGCCGTACCAGGCGGTAATACAGCCTGACAGGATGCGCCCGATTGTGCATCTGTAAAAGTTTGTGAGTGCTTCTTCACCACACTGTGTGGGTGGACCATTTCAGTTTGTCCGTGATGTGTACGCCGAGGATCTTAAAACTTTCCACCTTCTCCACTACTGTTCTATCGATGTGGATAGGGGGGTGCTCCCTCTGCTGTTTCCTGAAGTCCACGATCATCTCCTTTGTTTTGTTGACATTGAGTGAGAGGTTATTTTCCTGACACCACACTCCAAGGGCCCTCACCACCTCCCTGTAGGCCGTCTAGTCATTGTTGGTAATGAAGCCTACCACTGTAGTGTCGTCTGCAAACTTGATGATTGAGTTGGAGGCGGGCATGGCCACGCAGTCATGGGTGAACAGGGAGTACAGGAGAAGGCTGAGAACGCACCCTTGTGGGGCCCCAGTGTTGAGGATCAGCGGGGTGGAAATGTTGTTTCCTACCCTCACCACCTGGGGGCGGCCCGCCAGGAAGTCCAGGACCCAGTTGCACAGGGCGGGGTCGAGACCCAGGGTACTATGGTGTTAAATGCTGAGCTGTAGTCGATGAACAGCATTCTTACATAGGTATTCCTCTTGTCCAGATGGGTTAGGGCAGTGTGCAGTGTGATTGCGATTGCGTCATCTGTGGACCTATTGGGGCGGTAAACAAATTGGAGTGGGTCTAGGGTGTCAGGTAGGGTGGAGGTGATATGATCCTTGACTAGTCTCTCAAAGCACTTCATGATGACGGAAGTGAGTGCTATGGGGCGATAGTCATTTAGCTCAGTTACTTTAGCTTTCTTGGGAACAGGTACAATGGTGGCCCTCTTGAAGCATGTGGGAACAGCAGACTGAGATAAGGATTGATTGAATATGTCCGTAAACATACCAGCCAGCTGGTCTGTGCATGCACTGATGACGCGGCTAGGGATGCCGTCTGGGCCGGCAGCCTTGCGAGGGTTAACACGTTTAAATGTTTTACTCACGTTGGCTGCAGTGAAGGAGAGCCTGCAGGTTTTGGTAGCGGGCTGTGTCGGTGGCACTGTACTGTCCTTAAAGCGAGCAAAGAAGTTGTTTAGTTTGTCTGGGAGCAAGACATCGTGGTCCGCGACAGGGCTGGTTTTCTTTTTGTAGGCCGTGATTGACTGTAGACACTGCCACATACCTCTCGTCTCTGAGCCGTTGAATTGCGACTCTACTTTGTCTCTATACTGACGCTTAGCTTGTTTGATTGCCTTGCGGAGGGAATAGCTACACTGTTTGTATTCGGTCATGTTTCCGGTCGCCTTGCCCTGATTAAAAGCAGTGGTTCGCGCTTTCAGTTTTGCTCGAATGCTGCCATCAATCCACGGTTTCTGTTTGGGGAAGGTTTTAATAGTAGCTGTGGGTACAACATCACCGATGCACTTGCTAATAAACTCGCTCACAGAATCAGCGTATTCATCAATGTTATTAGGCCTATGATATGAATTATATGGAGGGTGTGCTGTTTCAGTGTGTTAATGTGTAGGTGTATATGTTTTCATTCAACTTGTGTTTTCCAAATCTTTCCCTTGAGACATAAATAAAAGATGGGAAGGAAGTTGTGTTGGGGAGAGAGTTGAGTTATTGACTAGGCTCGGGTTGGCTGGGCGGTCTGTCTGAACTTCTTGTCAATATGGGGGCGCTGTTTTCACTTTGGAAAAAATTGTGCCCAAATTAAACTGCCTCGTACTCTATTCTAGATCGTACAATATGCATATTATTATTACTATTGGATAGAAAACACTCAAGTTTCTAAAACTGTTTACACAACATGCATACCACTTTGAAGATGATTGTGAAACAAACAAGAAATAAGACAAAAAAAACAGAACTTGAGAGTGCATAACTATTCACCCCCCCAAAGTCAATACTTTGTAGAGCCACCTTTTGCAGCAATTACAGCTGCAAGTCTCTTGGGGTATGTCTCTATAAGCTTGGCACATCTAGCCACTGGGATTTTTGCCCATTCTTCAAGGTAAAAACTGCTCCAGCTCCTTCAAATTGGATGGTTTCCACTGGTGTACAACAATCTTTAAGTCATACCACAGATTCTCAATTGGATTGAGGTCTGTGCTTTGACTAGGCCATTCCAAGACATTTAAATGTTTCCCTTAAACCACTCGAGTGTTGCTTTAGCAGTATGCTTAGGGTCATTGTCCCGCTGGAAGGTGAACCTCCGTCCCAGTCTCACATCTCTGGAAGACTGAAACAGGTTTCCCTCAAGGATTTCCCTGTATTTAGCGCCATCCATCATTCCTTCAATTCTGACCAGTTTCCCAGTCCCTGCCAATGAAAAACATCCCCACGGCATGCTGCTGCCACCACCATGCCTCACTGTGGGGATGGTGTTCTTGGGATGATGAGAGGTGTTGGGTTTGCGCCAGACATTGCGTTTTCTTTGATGGCCAAAAAGCTACATTTTAGTCTCATCTGACCAGAGTACCTTCTTCCATATGTTTGGGGAGTCTCCCACATGCCTTTTGGCGAACACCAAATGTGTTTGCCTATTTTTTTCTTTAAGCAATGGCTTTTTTCTGGCCATTCTTCCGTAAAGCCCAGCTCTGTGGAGTGTACAGCTGAAAGTGGTCTTATGGACAGATACGCCAATCTCCGCTGTGGAGCTTTGCAGCTTTGCAGCTCCTTCAGGGTTATCTTTGGTCTCTTTGTTGCCTCTCTGATTAATGCCCTCCTTGCCTGGTCCATGAGTTTTAGTGGGCGGCTCTCTCTTGGCAGGTTTGTTGTGGTGCCATATTCTTTCCATTTTTTCATAATGGATTTAATGGTGTTCCGTGGGATGTTCAAAGTTTCTGAGAATTTTTTATAACCCAACCCTGATCTGTACTTCTCCACAACTCTGTCCTTGACCTGTTTGGAGAGCTCCTTGGTCTTCATGGTGCCGCTTGCTTGGTGGTGGTGCCACTTGCTTAATGGTGTTGCAGACTCTGGGGCCTTTCAGAACAGGTGTGTATATATACTGAGATCATGTGACACTTAGATTGCACACAGGTGCACTTTATTTAACTCATTATGTGACTTCTGAAGGTAATTGGTTGCACCAGATCTTATTTAGGGGCTGAATACATATGCACAAAGTAGATGTCCTAACCGACTTGCCAAAACTATAGTTTGTTAACAAGAAATGTGTGGAGTGGTTGAAAAATTTGTTTTAATGACTCCAACCTAAGTGTATGTAAACTTCTGATTTCAACTGTATAGTTGTAGACAGAACCTGGTTCTGTCCAATTGTCCAATTTACAGCAGATATTACAGTGAAATAATGCCATGCTATTGTCTGAGAAGAGTGCACAATTTGGAACAAGAAAAGTTATTAATACACAAATTAGGCACATTTGGGCAGTCTTGATACAATATTTTGAACAGAAATGCAATGGTTCATTGGATCAGTCTGAAACTGCAAATACATTGATGCCATCTAGTGGCCAAAATCTAAATTGTACCTGGGCTTGAATAATATTATGGCCTTTCTCTTGCATTTCAAAGGTGATTGTACAAAATAAATACAAAATAACGTTTTTTTTTCTCTTTGTATTATCTTTTACCAGATCTATTGTGTTATATTCAACTGCATTCCTTTCACATAAACCTTTCCATAAACTTCAAAGTGTTTCCTTTCAAATGGTACCAAGAATATGCATATCCTTGCGTCAGGGCCTGAGCTACAGGCAGTTAGATTTGGGTGTGTCATTTTAGGCGAAAATTGAAAACGGGATAATCCTTACGAGGATTAAACAATGTTGTCTCATGATCCACAGGTTACTGTAGGGTGTGTGAGGTATTTAAATTGGTTGGTGGACCTGCAAAGCTTGCGTTTCTGTGTGTGTGTCAGAACCAAGATGATTTGGAGTAGTCCAACCTGAGACTACCGCACCAGGTATTCTTCTTCTGTTCCCATGCTGCAGGCCAGGGCTTGATTATAACCTGCTACAATGGGGCTAACCATTTTGTGGCAGATTTTTCAGCGAGAGAGTGGGTGAGTGTGTCAAAGACCACGCAGTATGGCTTGTTTTTGTTATGTGCATGTTTGTGTACTGAGGATCATGTAACTTGTTCGAGAAGAAAGACACTTTACATTTCTTTAGGTTGGCACTTTCATCTTGGTGTAACGTCGTCCCTAGGCTATTGCACACAGCACATACAAGCCTGGGATATCAACCATTCCAAAGTTGGCCTTAGTGGGAGTGACCATAGAATTCTATAGGTAAAGTGCTGGTCATTGTCATACCACACTACTTAACACAGTCAAAAAGTCATAATTATTGCTAAACCCTGCCCATTACCACAATTTAACTTCATAAAAACTTGATTTCAACCTAACCCTAACTAATGAAGGCTAAGTTTGATGCATTGATCCACCAGACCTTCCTTGCATTTGGGCGGAAGTGTCTAGGAACAAGATTAGGTGTAATGTGACTAACATGACATCCCTTTAGAGCTTATGTCATCATTCAGCACAACATGTCTACCTTCATAAAGCACATGTTTACATCATACTTGACATAGTGGGTTATGTCACATTTTACCTTGGTGATTATGTCACACAGGTATGCCACATTTATGAACCCTTTATAAAGCAGGAAATAATGTTATAGATGCTTTGTAACACATGTATGTAGTTCTTATGAAGGCATTATGAAGCCTTTATGAGCTGAATGTCATTTAAAGTGAAACCCTTAATCCTATGTGCCATACATAAAGATCAGTGGTGCACTACTCTCGTCCTTGAAGGCAGAAATGGTGGCTGCTTTTGCTTTTCTGTAACACTTCATTGATAATTTAATCATTGATTGGCCTGACCATAAAATCAGTGACTCTCACAGCTCAAAACTTATGGTAAAAAAGGGAAAACTAGTAGAAATTGCTGCCTTTGAGGGCTTGTGTTTAGTATCATGGTGGCAGCCGTGAGTGGCTGAAGCTATCAGTATAACTGATTCTCTGTTGCTTCAATGAATGATTGATTGCATTAAAAAGCCAACAGATGAACCTGTTCCTTTGACAGTGAAACATGGTCACAGATTGCGGTTTTGCAACTTTCAATATACTTGAGTGAACCAATTAAATTGTTCATCATTAAATGTTCTGTGTTAGATTGGACAAATTAATATACTGTGGTAAATGTATAATTCAGATTTCTTCAATAATGAGTTTTGTTTCACTGACAGCTACTTAACAATACATGACAAGAGTATTTGACGTTTTTATTCAGGAAGAAAGAAGGAAGCGATAAAACTAATCAGTGATGCTTTCTGAAGACCTATGCATTGTTAAGTGGAATAATTATTTTGGCAGTTTAATCTATTATACTTACAATATGTATAGTTACCTTAGAAACTAATATAGTCACACATCCACTCTGAGAAATGTGGGTGACATTGTCCATTGGCCCTGAGACCATTGTGCTTGCTAGGTCCCTGAGCTGGCCTATGGTACCACTAAGAGCCATGTCATGCTTTCACCAGTGTCTTCCTCCCATCATTCCCCCTTTTGCTCGATGGCCAAGATGGTTTCGGTAAATGTGTTGCCTGGAATCCTCTTCTCCCTGCAGATGATGAGGTTTGCCAAGAGTTGGCAGGCCATCACACACGCGCACACACACACACACACACACACACACACACACACACACACACACACACACACACACACACACACACACACACACTGGATTCAGAGTATGTTGGCCACAATTCCTCTGATGCCTCATTTGATATTTTTCTATCTGGCTCCTTCAAGCATATCCATCCTCCCTGGAACCAGCCAGACTTCTCCCTCTCTTCCATGCAACAGATTTCATGCCTGCTCTCCATCCCTCCTACACAGGCTAGTTTTGGTTTAAATGCCCTGTTGCACCAGGCTCCAAACCATCACCTGCTGCCTATAAAACCTTTGACTCACTGCTGTAGCACAACATTTGGACTAGTGTGTTATATTCACTATAATGATAACCAGAATTGCTTGTTTTGGTATTGCATTAAGTTATGATCAAGAGTAGAAGTCTGCCTTTGTTAGCACAAGTGTACCCAGGCTTGCTCTGTAGTGCTGCTGTCACCTATGGGAGCTTGTCAGTGAGGGAGTGGAAGGGAGAGAGAGAGAGAAAGAGAGGCACAATAGGACACATACAGTATCTCACTGAGCATGTTGTGCATACTAAGATTCACCTAGAATCTACTGCACTAGAGACTGCTCTCTTTCTACACCACCCCCCTCTCTCCCACACTGTTTCTTTCCTTTTGTGATTTTTGTTTCCCTCTCGACTCCACTTTGTCTGCACCTCTCTCACCATTCCCTTGTTTCTTTCTCTGTTGTTTGTGTGAGTGAACGCTGCAGAACATGGCTTGTTTATCGCCCTTCAGCCTTGCTATGAGCCGTGCACTAATGAAGCCCAGAGTTTATAGGGGGGTCTTATTGAACACGTTTATATGCGCACAGCATTCAGGATAATAGCTCATATTCCGGTTAAGGTCTTACGCAAGATAAACTGTTTACATGCACCTTTGATATCCCACTCACGAGTATCCCTGTATCCATAAATAAACAGAATAATCCTAGCTTACCCAGGGACGGTGGAATTTTATTTTGGCAGGGACTGCGAAAATAAAAAAAATTCTGCTTATAATTTCTGACATTAGGTAGGCTATTTGTTAGGCATCTTGTCTATAATTAGATACATGCAGCTTCTCTTCTGTCATTACTTAATGCTTTAGACTACAAAGTTAAGCCTTACTCACCAGAATGTAATGAATCGATAGAATGAATGCATAATCAACAATAGTTGACATCTGTAAAGTTCTCTATCATTTCTGCTTCCCATCTGAACTTCAAATGTGATATTATGTGGCTGACGTTTTACATGTTCCAATCCAATTGTGTTTTTTTGTTTGTTTCTTTGCATTGTTTGTAACTTTTTTTTTAAACTTATTTTGTACATATTGTTGCTGCTACCGTCTCTTATGAACAAAAATAACTTCTGGACATCAGACCTGCGATTACTCACCACGTTCTGGCAGAATCCTTTTTTTCCTTTAACGAGTCTGATGTGAATGACATACTGCTTTCCCGGGAACAGGCCCAGATCCCCGTCATTTTGTGAAGAGACGGCAGAGAAAAAGGGGCCGGAGAGCGGGCTGCCTTCTGAGAATTCGTAGGTGATCGAATAAACCCCCACTGCCTTCCATTCTGCTAGCAAACATGCAATCGTTGGAAAATAAAAATTGATGACCAATGCGGAAGATTAAAATACCAAAAGGACATTCAAAACTGTAATATCTTATGCTTCACGGAATCGTGGCTGAACGACGCCATTATCAACATACAGCTGGCTGGTTATACACTGTAACGGCAGGATAAAACAGCGGCGTCTGGTAAGACAAGGGGTGGTGGACTATACATTTTTGTAAATAACAGCTGGTGCACGATATCTAAGGAAGTCTTGAGGTTTTGCTCAACTGAAGTAGAGTATCTGATGATAAGCTGTAGACCACACTATCTACCTAGAGAGTTTTCAGCTGTATTTTTCGTAGCTGTCTACATACCACCACAGACTGAGGCTAGCACCAAGACCGCACTCAATGAGCTGTATTTTGCCATAAGCAAACAGGAAAACGCTCAACCAGAGGCAGCGCTCCTAGTGGCCGGGGACTTTAATGCAGTGAAACTTAAATCGGTCTCACAAATTTTTTATCAGCATGTTAAATGTGCAACCAGTGGGGAAAACATTCTAGACCACCTTTTACTCCACACACAGAGACGCATACAAAGCTCTCCCTTGCCCTCCATTTGGCAAATCTGACCATAATTCTATGCTCCTGATTAAAGCAGGAAAAGCAGGAAGCACCAGTGACTCAATCAATAAAAAAGTGTGTCAGATGCAGATGAGAATCAGATGCTAAGCTACAGGACTGTTTTGCCAGCACAGACTGGAATATATTCCCGGGATTCCTCCGATGGCATTGAGGAGTACACCACATCAGTCTTTGGCTTTCTCAATAAGTGCATTGATGACGTCGCCCCCACAGTGACCGTATGTACATACCCCAATTAGTAGCCATGGATTACAGGTAACATCCACACTGAGCTAAAAGGCGAGAGCTGCCGCTTTCAAGGAGCAGGACTCTATAAGAAATCCCGCTATGCCCTCCGACAAACCATCAAACAGGCAAAGCATCAATACAGGACTAAGATCGAATCGTACTACACCGGCTCTGACGCTTGTCGGATGTGGCAGGGCTTGCAAACCATTACAGACTACAAAGGGAAGCACAGCCGACAGCTTCCCAGTGACACGAGCCTACCAGATGAGCTAAACTACTTCTATGCTCGCTTAGAGGCAAATAACACTGAAGCATGCATGAGAGCAAAAGCTGTTCCGGAAGACTGTGTGATCACACTCTCCACAGCAGATGTGAGTAAGACCTTTAAACAGGTCAACATTCACAAGGCCGCAGGGCCAGACGGATTACCAGGACGTGACCAACTGGCAAGTGTCTTCACTGACATTTTCTCTCCCTGTCCGAATCTGTAATACCAACATGTTTCAAGCCGACCACCATAGTCCCTGGGCCCAAGAACACTAAGGTAAGATTCCTGAATGACTACTGACCCGTAGCACTCACGTCTGTAGCCATGAAGTGCTTTGAAAGTCTGGTCATGGCTCACATCAACCCCATTATCCCAGAAACCCTAGACCCACTCCAATTTGTATATCACCCAAACAGATCCACAGATGATGCAATATCTATTGCACTCCACACTGCCCTCTCCCACCTGGGCAAAAGGAAGACTTACGTGAGAATGCTATTCATTGACTACAGCTCATCGTTCAACACCATAGTGCCCTCAAAGCTCATCACTAAGCTAAGGACCCTGGGACTAAACACCTCCCTCTGCAACTGGATCCTGGACTTCCTGACGGGCCGCCCCCAGGTGGTAAGGGTAGGTAACAACACATCCGCCACGTATGATCCTCAACACATGGGCCCCTCGGGTGCATGCTCAGTCCCCTCCTGTACTCCCTGTTCACTCATGACTGCACGGCAAGGCACGACTCCAACACCATCATCAAGTTTGTCAATGACACAACTGTGGTAGGCCTGATCACCGACAACGACAAGACAGCCTATAGGGAGGAGGTCAGAGACCTGGCCGTGTGGTGCCAGGACCACAACCTCTCCCTCAAAGTGATCAAGACAAAGGAGATGATTGTTTCACCACAGCCCCATTCTCATCGACGGGGCTGTGGTGGAGCAGATTGAGCGCTTCAAGTTCCTTGGTGTCCACATCACCAGCAAACTAACATGGTCCAAGCACACCAAGACAGTCGTGAAGAGGGCACGACAAACCTAAACCTATTCCTCCTCAGGAGAATGAAAAGATTTGGCATGGGTCCTCAGATCCTCAAAAGGTTCTACAGCTGCACCATCGAGAGCATCCTAACTGGTTGCATCACTGCCTGGTATGGCAACTGCTTAGCCTCCGACTGCTTGGCACTACAGAGGGTAGTGCGTATGGCCCAGTACATCACTGGGGCAAAGCTTCCTACCATCCAGGACCTATACCAGGCGGAGGAAGGCCCTAAAAATTGTGAAAGACTCCAGCCACCCTAGATATACTGTTCTCTCTGCTACCGCATGGCAAGTGGTATTTTTAAATATATATTTTTTGTTAAACTGCATTGTTGGTTAAGGGCTCGTAGGTAAGCATTTCACTAAGGTCTGTTGTATTCGGCACATGTGACTAATAACATTTGATTTGATGTGAAACTGAGCCTGTGCAGACCGCGAAAAACAATAGTAAACGGGATAAGGTTGGTTTATCTTTGTGTGCAGACTGTACGGTGGATGATTTATTGATTACAACATGACTATGGCATGCGAACTTAGAAGGTAGGTCTACAAGGCAGGATGTTCCCGATGATATGCAAGCACCACTCGCCGCACAACTGAATACATCAAGCTATTGAAATCCCATTCTTGTAGTCATTCCCCACTGTCAGGAAAAGTATAGGAGTCACAATTTACTCTGTACAATAATTACTTATATAGTTGGCTACTGACCGGGGTACTGCAGTACAATGATAGTGATCACCTGAAAATTATGGAAGATGATGACTCATAGGGCATGGATGACCAAATGACTGGCTGTGCCAGGTAGTACAGTAGATAGATCTAGAGGTTATTCATGGTGAAGTTTTTGGTGCCACAGGGATATGCAGAACAGTACGAACATTACGTTAGAGACACATTAACAAGACAAATGCTTTCCACATTTCCATTTCAAACCAACTGCATGGGATGTCATCTCGCTCAGTCTTAATAATACAATAATAATACATTTAGATTATAATGCGTGGTCTTTCTCACCTAGAGATCACTCTCCTTAATCTGTAGTGTATCTGTTGAAAACAATCTGTACAGTGTGCAGCAGTTTTGTGAGCAACACAGTTTTGATGGTACTAGTATTTAACGCCGCAACATTGGTAGGGTTGCCTCTCGCACAGGTTGCCAGGTTCGAAGAGTTTGGCGGCGTGAAAGATTGCAGATGCTCCGCATACATACTCATTGGGAGATCATCCTCGCAGAATTTAATATGCAAGAGAAGACTATCATCTCAAATTAACAGCTACTGACAAGGCAAGAGAAGGTGATTCAGGCAAGAGAATTTCATCCTGCACATCTGAAAGCTCAGCGACCCGTGCGCAGTAATGATTCAGCAGCAGCAGTGCAGATGCCAGGCCTAGCCCTGGGACAGTGCACAGCAACACGTATTCAAAGGCAAGGTACCGACTGCGGATCGCTTCCCTTAAATAGAAATCCTTTTTTTCATAGACAACATGAAAAAGGAAGAAGTCTGCTTTGGAGAGCATAGCCTCTCTAGCAGACTTGGTAATAATGTGGAGAGTGATTTGAGAGTGTTGCTATTTGTTGCCTTGTGACATTTTAGAATAGATGCTACTCAACCAGCACACTACTATAGGTGAATGTCCTAGGCTGTTTCAGAATAAGCTTTGTGGGTTCAACACAGCATGAGAAGGTGAGGAGGGATATTTAGTACATTTAAAGTAAAAGGATTCAAGTTCCAGGTGCTTTGAGGGATGAGACACATAATTGACGGCCGGGAAATTGCAGCTGCTTAAACCAAACCATGACAGGGAACTCCGAATTCCAAAGAGCCTTCTCACTGATTCAACTTTTCTTTTGTTCCCCTCGTACTCCTGGGAATCCTTGCTTCAATTGCCCTTCCGTGCTTCTCTGACGGGGAAGATATGCCTTGTTGTCAATTTGGATTAGGAACAAGGAGATGTCAGGAAATGGCCCTACGTATATTATTGTCAAAAAGTGCAGTAGCTATGGGGGACATGCAAGAGCTGTCTTAGGGGAAAAAAACATTATGTCAAGTGTTTTGATTTTGTAGAGAGTTAAAGCCGTCTGCTTCTCTGACAGTGACATTGGTTTGATGATGCAATACCAGCACCAACTCCTGTCACACTTGGTTCTCTTGGGCCTTAGTGTTCTTACCTATCTAACGAGTTTGCTATTTTGAGGATAAATAATACAATTTCTATATTAACAAGACATCCTATTATTAACAGCTTCCAAACACTTTTCTAACTTGTTATTTCGGAGATGTAAATTACACACTATTTTGGTTGCGGCTTATAAACAAACCGAAGACTTCAAACATTCAAATCCCATAATGGGTATCCAGGTAGAGCTAAATGAACAAGGACTCAAATAATCCAAATTGGTGCAAGCTCTTCCTTTGTGTCAGAATGAATAGACAAAGATGATCTCAGTCCCTATTTCTACTTGATAAAACCAGGAAACCAGGCAACCACTTTTCCCCAGAACAACATTGAAAACTCCAATGGCAGACAGACAGGCAGGCAGGCATCCGCCTAGATTTGCATTTATCCTGCTGAAAAGCTTTCGAGACGCCACCACTCTGTCAGTCCTCGAGGAGGAAAGAAGGCCGTCACTCAGTCTCTTCAAACGGGCCACGCTGCAGACAGCCAGATTACCAGACATGAAATACAGACAGCCAGGAGGGGTTGGAGGACTGGCCGAAGTGGTGAAAGAGTGTGTTACACAGGGTGGCTCAACGGCAGTGAACTGAGGCTACACTAGACTGGGAGTCTCGACTTCTCTTAGAATACCCTGCACCTCCTTAATTGGCTCTAAGACGGCCGTGTCTTTTCACCCAACCACAGGTGGTGCGTTGAGATAGCGCTCCGAGATCAAAACTGTCCCACATGGCATAGTCACACATTGCGAAAGTGAAATGGGACGTATTATTGAGGATCTTTAATTTCCATCTGAATGCATTTAATTTCTGAATTGATTATTTCAGAAGTCCTCAATCTCAAATTAACCTTGATATGTGATTCCATTGTCATGTTTGAGTATTGCCCCTCCAGTATCCTAAAATGTATACTATTGAAAGCAGGGCTATTTAGGTCCTAGAATCACTGTTTGATTTCTCCACAAAATATGAAAAAAATAGAGAACAGGATAAAGTATCTCACACTCGTGCTTGCAAAATGTTGTCCTGTATAGCAGGTGAAAAACCTGCCTCAGTGCAGCTCATATGTTAGGTGTGACCTGGCTCTGATGTTGGACTGGCATTTCTAGACCATTGTGTTGTGCTTTCTCTATGTTGCACCATCATAGTCTCAGTAGAATCCTCTGAAAAGACAGGGACATCTCTTCCTTGTGTTACGAAATCAATAACTAGCCTACTAATTTTGTTGCACTCGTGATGTCTAGAGGTCTTAAGTGTTGAATGTGCATATGCCCAGGGAGACAGCGACCTTACCTTGGTCCAGGGCCAACTCTGTGTCTATTTACCTTTTGGTCAGCCAGTCTAAGCGGATTATTATTTGTTCAGATGGTGACGAAACATAAATGTGTACCAAAGGCATGCCCAAACTAAAGACTCAAAAAAACAAGCGAAAGACCTCATGGCCACCAAACAACACAATCAGCCACAGGGATTGCAAGCTGGGAAACTGACTGGCGATCACTTAATTGGCAGCACCTGTCTTCTTATCAACCAGGCTCAGCATATCTGAACGTGGTTGCTGCTGCCCCTAGGGGGAATGGAGTGTGGAAGTGGTAGTGAACTGTAGTGTGCGGTCTAAACTACTTGACCTATTCCATATGACTAGTTGACCCTGATATATTGCTCTCCAATAACTCTACAGAAAGTTAATGAGAAAAGTGGTGCACACCTCAACTCTAGCTAACAAGCTAAAAAACAATCTTCCTTTCATCTATCAAAAGGCTTAGTGTGGCTGACTTTCCCCGAGCTAGCCAAGCGGGGAAGACCTGAAGTTTGCTTTCATGGAAACGGAGGTAAGCTCTCTGAAATATCAAATGAATGTTGCCATGTCCAGAAGACAGCTGTCCTCTTAGCTGGCCACATCGAACCTCTTCTTGGTGATGCTCAGCGGTACTGCACACCTTGCTTTCATCATTAAAAGATTAGATGATTCATGAAAACCACCAATTAACTGATTTGACTTCCAAGAGACATTGATGAAAAATTATTTTTATGTAGATCTTTCTCCCCCCTTTCCTCACTAAGTTGGTGAAACACTGAATGAGTTGATGAGTGTGGCAGCAACTTTCTGAACACAGTAAAAAAAAAAAAAAGATTTTTGCTAGATAATGAATTTAGGATGATAAAGTACAAAGATTGGATGATTAGGGACACAGTATTACTTGAAAACAAACTACATGACCAAAATGCCCCTAGTGTCTAAAAACGATAGTGTAGTGTAATGCTAGTGTAGATGTTCAGTAGAGGGTATTGTTTCAGTATCGCACAACTTCATTGATTCAATTCAATAGAGAGAATCCTTCTATTTTCATTTCCAGAACATAATGATGGTGTTTAAACCTGCAGTGTTTGCTATCAACACACACTAACTGATAAAAGCTAAATGTTCTCTTTCTGAAACAAAAACAACAACAAGCATCAGTCTATTCTAGTGCCAAGTAATGTCATTCTCCCAAATCCTCCAAGTTGTTTTCCTTATCCCACGACAATTGGAGTCTGTCATGTGTAAGTGGTCCATCCGAGGAGTGCTTGGTGTCTTGACAGCGTCCCCCCCCCCCCCCTTTATTTAGCCCCCATTCCGGTTTCCGCCTCATTCCACTGACAGTAGGAAAACGGCATATATATTTAGCCTGTTATTGAGGCACCTGCTGACGTTATTTGAAATCAAGCATGACAACGTGGTAATAGCAGGAATTCAATCATCCATGTACCTGGCTCTCCTTCACTTGACATTAAACAAGTAGTGGTCCAGCTTACATCTTCTCTGAGGAAATCTCCAGTGATGTTAATAGCTCCTTTATGAGCGTTGTTTCTTTCTCTCTTTCTCCGAATGTGTTTATCCGAATGATCACAGTCCCTCCTCCTCCAAATGCTCAGTTGAGACAAAAGTGGGGCCCCACTGTAATTTGGTACCCAAAAAGAGGTGTCCTTTGATGTGGCGGAATTGTTGCCTGTGTTGGCAATATGTTCAGAATGCATTTCATAAATGGATGCATATAAAAAGCCAGCCTACCCCAGCAACAGAATATTCTGCGTTTTCATGTTCAGGTTTTTGAAGATCAATATTCAGTTTCTGGAAAGAGGCCAGAGCTTTCATTCTTTAGTGATTATTTACTCTTATGGTAACAGTAAGTATCCTCATTTCAAAACGTGAACATATGACAAGCATCTTATGTCATCTGAAAATGGAGAGCAGTGGGGACTGGTGATTCTTTACTCAGCCTACTTGTTATTATAATAGTAAGTGTATATGCCCATTTCAAAACTTAGAACTCAGTTGAGGTTGTTGTGAAAAGCATCTTATCATCACAAAATATGTTAAATTTTACTTAGAAGATGGCGTAGACAGTTGTAGCACACCTGCTAAGTCTCTCGACGGAGTCGTATATATCTATTCCTCCAATCATTGCAATCTATTAATCTCTTAATTATTTTATATTGCCATTCTTTGAAACATGAATCACAATACTGTGACAACAATAAATGTTTCTATAATAAAACACAAATTAATCAATTAAAAACATATACATTATTATACATGAGTCCCAACTATCTTTTGTGACTGTTCTCAGTTCAATTATCATGTGCTGGAACCAGGAAGTTGCCTCTGTTTTCAAGCGTCTCCAAAATGAATACACTTTGATCTCTTTTGAAGTTGTCAGTTCAAAATAATTCTGTTCAGCCATCTACAAAAAAGCCAGATATTTTTTCTCTCTCCAATTGCTTTGTCATACTGACTGGCAGCTAGGATGAATAGCAATTAGGTGACTGTGAATAAGATGATTCTTTTCAACTGCGTCTACTATCTTCAAACACATATTTACCATACACATTGCCGTCTTGTACGCACAGACACTCAGACACATTTAACAGTTCAATGTAAATGTGGCAAAACACTTTTACTGTGAACAAATATGAATCATATCATTGATTTTATACCTTCAAAAGAGAGCCTTTAGATTGCATTGTCACATTCTAACCTAGTTGCTTTTATTTCTGCTTGCATTAAAGATACAAAGGACTTTGATTCTTGTGTTGGCAACATTTACATTTCAAAATAGGCACTTCATCTAAAAACTTTTGATTGATCTACTGCCTTAGTGAGTAGCTCAATATTTGCAGCCATCCCACTATATACATTGCTATGTTTAGACAGATTCTGTGGCTAAAATGGAAATAATATGCCTTTATTATGACTATTGCTATTGTCATGAGCTTGGTGCTATCGGTGAAGTGTATAGGATGGGAGGTTTGTGGTCTGAATCCAAGCTGAACTCTTCAGTATGTCTGAGCTGTGACAGTATGGTTAAATGCATTTACCTCATACAAAGCACTCTGAGGCTCACTCAGTTCAATAAACATTTTGAAATCAGATCATGAAGATTGACAGTAGTTAATAACGTTTGTCATTGGGTTGTCTGATGCAAAATGCATGCTGGCATTACTTCATTTGGCCACTTACAGCCATTTTGTGTGTGATTAACAAAAACATGACTTGGTGTTTTCATTTTGGCCTTATAAATGTGGGACCTGGCAGTGCTTAAGCAAAAGGTAGCCCTAGCTTTGCTGCTGGGGACCGAGCGAAGTCAGTGATCTTGTCCCGCTCACTGCCCCATTCTATCTAGCCCTGCCTGCATGCTATCAGAGCCAGCCACACTAATGTGATGGACAGTGGCAGGCATTCGCCACTTCTTTCTCCAACAACAGCGCTTCCAGATTTGTTAGCTTCACAAACATGGGCACCACGCAAAGCTTCTCTCAAGCCACCACCAGTCAATGCCAACCAGCGAGATAATAAGATGGCTGCCAGACACTGTCAATATTTCTCTCTTTGCACAGATAGCCGCCTGGCTAGCTGCTCCCTGATAAAAGTAATGTTGACTGAATGGGTTTGAGCAGGCCACTGGTGAGGCACGCTAGACAGCAGGAGAGTGAGGAGGAGCAGGTGGAGGAGAAACTCCAGTAAAGCAGTTAATTAAAAACAGACGCTGAGGGAATGTGGAGGCGGGAGAGTGCTGCCAAGCCAGTGCTGTGGTCTGTTCAGGACAGCACCCCATGCATGATAAAGGTGGCAGTGGCACTGCACTCTGTACCACTATAATTCTGGTCTGTAGGGGAGAGTGGGGTACGTTGAGCCAAGGGGTAAGTTGAGCCAGCCTTGTTTCTAGGAAACCATAAACAAAATGTATAATTTGACCAACTATTTAGGAAGAGGTCATCACTTCATGGAGTCTGTGAATGAAGAAACTAAATGGAAAAAGTGGTTAGCAAGTTAGGTACAAAAAACAGATTTTCATCAAATTAATTTATTGTGTTAGAGGTTTCATGATGCTTGTATCTAAACCAAAGTAGATAATTGTAAGATTGTTCTATACATCAGTTGGGGTCTCTATAAGTTTCAATATGCGGTCCTAAACCTAGCATGAAAGTACATCCTTGTAGCTGTGTGGGCTAATAGAGTCAAAATGTTTGCCTTGGGGTAAGTTGAGTACTATAGTACTATATTTCCTTTTGATGGAGTGATGATGAATGTAAAAATTGCAACTTCCCCTACTCTCCCCTACTGGCCTAAGACCTGTGGAGATGGGCCATATTCGGGAGTTTTTCTTTTGATCATTCGGCTGTGCACATAATTGATTTGCGCGGGTCTGTCGGTCTAGTGTGAACGAAGCATTATTGATGTCATGTTGTTAATATAGAATGATCCAAGAACAAATGCATATTGACAAGGATGCTGCAGCGAATAAATATTGACAAGAGAGCAAACATGCTTAAAATGTAGGTTTTATTATCCAAACATTCTGCCCATACATCGTTTTTGTACTTTATGCCTTGTGAAAGTCTACACACAGCTTACACAGCTGTCCCATTTTGCTGCCTTAAATGTAAAAAGGGGTTAAATTAGATTTGTTTCCCTACAGATCTACACAACCTGCTCCACATGTTTTAAGTGAAAAAGTATAAATAAATGCGGTTACACTTTACTTGACACCCAGCGTCATAACACGTTATGACATGGCCATAACTTGCCATAACCTGTCATAATATGGTTATAACATTGTCATGACCCATATATTTACACCTGCTGTGACATATTTTGCATTATTTTATGGCTGGTTATGACACCTACATAAGAGTGTCAAAACCCACATTTATTCAAATGTGTTTTTTTCACTGGCAAGAAGTTTGCTTTCGATTGAACATTTGTTTCTTAAGTCCTTTGTTGTTGTAATGAATGCTATACAGTGTTTTAAAAATGTGGCACTGTCATAAAGCACTATGACCATCCTGTGTTACTTTACTTGGACTAAGAAAATGCACTTTATGACACTGTCAAGAAGCATTATGACCATCATAATCAAATAAGCCAGATATGCCTATCAGGTACATGCGCTTATGTCAGTCATCATTCACAAAGAGGATGTCTTGTCCTGCTCCTAAAATCTGCTCCTGCGTTCATCCCAGTCATCAGAAACAGAGCATTGGGGTAGGTGCATGTCTGACATCAATGTGTGCACAATTACAATGATAATTTAATATGGTCAATTTCAGAAAATGTTAAAATAGTAGGCTATAGTGTAATGGAATGTGTTGCCTTGTTTGGTAGCTTTTGAGGGTTTTGACACTATTATGTAGGTGTCATAACTAGCCATAAAATAACGCAAT
Organism: Salvelinus namaycush; assembly: GCF_016432855.1. NCBI lineage: Eukaryota > Metazoa > Chordata > Actinopteri > Salmoniformes > Salmonidae > Salvelinus > Salvelinus namaycush. Next base: position 38,411,162 of record NC_052309.1, on the reverse strand, counting down.
ATATGTCACAACAGGTCTAAATATGTGTCATGAGAGTGTTATGACCATATTATGACAAGTTATGTCAAGTTATGTCAGCTGTTATGACATACTATGACATGGTTATGACCGTCTCATAACGTGTTATGCCGCTGGGTGTCAAGTAAAGTGTTACCATACTTGATGGAAGCACCTTTGACAGCAATTACAGCTGTAAATCATTTTGAATATGATTCTGCCAACTCTGAACATCTCTTAGGGCAACATACACTGAGTGTACAAAACATTAGGAACACCTGCTCTTTCCATGGCATAGACTGACCAGGTGAATCCAGGTGAAAGCTGTTGAATCCACTTCAATCAGTGTAGATGAAGGGGAGGAGACAGGTTAAAGAAGGATTTTAAGCCTTGAGACAATTGAGACATACAACACATCACAGAGTGAAACTCTCTTATTTTCACGTAACGTGGTGGCAGCATAATGTTAAGGCTATGCTTGACACCAGCAGTGACTTGGGAGGTTTTCAATGATTGTATGTAATCTATCACAAGACATTAGGTGGTCCTTTTGGGTACTTCAGATTATCAAAAGCCTCTGAAATTATCTCTGGCCCTCTGTGTGGCCTTATCACATGTAAAATATATGACATAATTAAATAAGATGATTTAAAAAAAAAAAAAAAAAAAATTGAATGGCAAAGCTGTAAAACATTATCCTAAGTATAAACCATCAATTTAGTTCATATGTGATAAGTAGTCTTGCACGAGCCTTGGCTTGTGAAGCTGGAACAGTATACATCTGGCCCTTCTTTGGACACTGTGTTAACAAACCTTCAAACGTGCTTCAACACCATACAACACTCCTTACCCTGGCCTCCAACTGCTTTTAAATGCTAGTAAAACTAAGTGCATGCTCTTCAACCAATTGCTGCCCGCACTCTGCCGCCCGACTAGCATCCCTATTCTGGACGGTTCTGACCTAGAATATGTTGGCAGCTACAAATACCTAGGTGTCTGGTTAGACTGTAAACTCTCCTTCCAGACTCACATTAAACATCTCCAATCCAAAATCAAATCTAGAAACGGCTTCCTATTTCGCAACAAAGCCTCCTTCACTCATGCCGCCAAGCATACCCTCGTAAAACTGACTATCCTACCGATCCTTGACTTTGGCGATGTCATTTACAAAATAGCCCCCAACACTCTACTCAGCAAACTGGATGTAGTCTATCACAGTGCCATCCCTTTTATCACCAAAGACCCATATACTACCCACCACTGTGACCTGTATGCTCTCGTTGGCTGGCCCTCACTACATATCATCAAATCAAATCAAATGTATTTATATAGCCCTTCTTACATCAGCTGATATCTCAAAGTGCTGTACAGAAACCCAGCCTAAAACCCCAAACAGCAAGCAATGCAGGTGTAGAAGCACGGTGGCTAGGAAAAACTCCCTAGAAAGGCCAAAACCTAGGAAGAAACCTAGAGAGGAACCAGGTTATGAGGGGTGGCCAGTCCTCTTCTGGCTGTGCCGGGTGGAGATTATAACAGAACATGGCATTTATGAACATCAAATGTTCATAAATGACCAGCATGGTCAAATAATAATAATCACAGTAGGGTGCAACAAGTAAGCACCTCAGGAGTAAATGTCAGTTGGCTTTTCATAGCCGATCATTAAGATTATCTCTACCGCTCCTGCTGTCTCTAGAGAGTTGAAAACAGCAGGACCGGGACAGGTAGCACGTCCGGTGAACAGGTCAGGGTTCCATAGCCGCAGGCAGAACAGTTGAAACTGGAGCAGCAGCACGGCCAGGTGGACTGGGGACAGCAAGGAGTCATCATGCCAGGTAGTCCTGAGGCATGGTCCTAGGGCTCAGGTCCTCCGAGAGAGAGAAAGAAAGAGAGAATTAGAGAGAGCATACTTAATGCTAAATTGTAATTATTTTTTTTGTAATTTTCTATTTATTGCCTACCTCCCTGCTCTTCTACAATTGCACACACTGTACATTGATTTTTAAATTTTTATTTTGTGTTTTTACTGGACATTTGTTTATGTGCAACTCTGTGTTGTTGTTTTTGTCGCACTGCTTTTCTTTATCTTGGCCAGGTCGCAGTTGTAAATGAGAACTTGTTCTCAACTGGCCTACCTGGTTAAATAAAGGTGAAATAAAAAAATTAAAATAGGGCAGGAGCCTATGTGTAACGGTCGTTCTCCTCCTCTTCGTCCGAAGAGGAGGAGTAGGGATTGGACCAAAGCGCAGCGTTGTTATATGACATAATGAAGTTTATTAAAGTAAGACGAAACACGAAAACACTATAACAGACTACAAAACAAATAAACGATGTAGACAGACCTGACTTGAGAACTTACAAACTACGAAGAACGCACGAACAGGAACAGACTACATACACGAACGACAAACGAAACAGTCCCGTGTGGTAGACATACAGACACGGAAGACAATCACCCACCAACAAACAGTGTGAAACAGCCTACCTATATATGATTCTCAATCAGAGGAAATGAAAAACACCTGTCCCTGATTTGAGAACCATATAAGGCTAACAGACAATGAACCTAAACATAGAAACACATAACATAGAATGCCCACCCCAACTCACGCCCTGACCAACTAAACACATACAAAAACAAGAGAAAACAGGTCAGGAACGTGACATAACCCCCCCCTCAAGGTGCGAACTCCGGGCGCACCACCAAAAGTCTAGGGGAGGGTCTGGGTGGGCATCTGTCCACGGTGGCGGCTCAGGCTCTGGGCGTGGTCCCCATCCCACCATAGTCAATCCCCGCTTTTGTAGCCTCCTCCCAATGACCACCCTCCAAATTAACCCCACTGGATTAAGGGGCAGCACCGGACTAAGGGGCAGCACCGGAATGAGGGGAAGTTCCGGACTGAGGGACGGTAGCTCCGGACTGAGGGACGGCAGCTCCGGACTGAGGGACGGCAGCTCCGGACTGAGGGACGGCAGCTCCGGACTGAGGGACGGCTCTGGCTGCTCATGGCTGGCTGACGGCTCTGGCTGCTCATGGCTGGCTGACGGCTCTGGCTGCTCATGGCTGGCTGACGGCTCTGGCTGCTCATGGCTGGCTGACGGCTCTGGCTGCTCATGGCTGGCTGACGGCTCTGGCTGCTCATGGCTGGCTGACGGCTCTGGCTGCTCATGGCTGGCTGACGGCTCTGGCTGCTCATGGCTGGCGGAAGGCTCTGGCGGCTCCTGTCTGGCGGAAGGCTCTGGCGGCTCCTGTCTGGCGGAAGGCTCTGGCTGCTCCTGTCTGGCGGAAGGCTCTGGCTGCTCCTGTCTGGCGGAAGGCTCTGGCTGCTCCTGTCTGGCGGAAGGCTCTAGCGGCTCCTGTCTAGCGGACGGCTCTAGCGGCTCCTGTCTGGCGGACGGCTCTGAAGGCTCGTGACAGACGGGCGGCTTTGAAGGCTCGGGACAGACGGGCGGCTTTGACGGCTCGGGACAGACGGGCGGCTCTGACGGCTCGGGACAGACGGGCGGCTCTGACGGCTCGGGACAGACGGGCGGCTCTGACGGCTCGGGACAGACGGGCAGCTCTGACGTCTCGGGACAGACGGGCAGCTCTGACGGCTCGGGACAGACGGGCAGCTCTGACGGCTCGGGACAGACGGGCAGCTCTGACCGGCTGAGGCGCACTGTAGGCCTGGTGCGTGGTGCCGGAACTGGAGGTACCAGGCTAAGGACACGCACCTTCAGGCTAGTGCGGGGAGCAGCAACAGGACGCACAGGACTCTGGAGGCGCACAGGAGGCTTGGTGCGTGGTGTAGGCACTGGTGGTAATGGGCTGGAGACACGCACCATAGGGCTAGTGCGTGGAGGAGGAACAGGGCTCTGGAGACGCACAGGAAGCCTGGTGCGTGGTGTAGGCACTGGTGGTACTGGGCTGGGGCGAGGAGGTGGCGCCGGAAATACCGGACCGTGCAGGCGTACTGGCTCCCTTGAGCACTGAGCCTGCCCAACCTTACCTGGTTGTATGCTCCCCGTCGCCCGACCAGTGCGGGGAGGTGGAATAACCCGCACCGGGCTATGTAGGCGAACCGGGGACACCATGCGGAAGGCTGGTGCCATGTAAGCCGGCCCGAGGAGACGCACTGGTGGCCAGATGCGTTGGGCCGGCTTCATGACATCCGGCTCAATCCTCAATCTGGCCCGGCCGATACGAGGAGCTGGTATGTACCGCACCGGGCTATGCACACGTACAGGAGACACCATGCGCTCTACTGCGTAACACGGTGTCTGCCCGTACTCTCGCTCTCCACGGTAAGTACAGGGAGTAGGTGCAGGTCTCCTACCTGACTTCGCCACACTCCCTTTTATCCCCCCCCCAATACATTTTTGGGGTTTCTTTTCGGGTTTCCAGCCACGTCTCCTTGCTACCTCCTCATACCACCGCTCCTGGGCTTTAGCTGCCTCCCTCTCTTCAAAAGAGCGGCGATATTCCCCTGTCTGAGCCCAGGGTCCTTTTCCAGCCAATATTTCCTCCCAAGTCCACGAGTCCTGGTTTTTTTTCCGCTGCTGCTGGTTCCTCTCACGCTGCTTGATCCTTGTTAGGTGGGTGGTTCTGTAACGGTCGTTCTCCTCCTCTTCGTCCGAAGAGGAGGAGTAGGGATTGGACCAAAGCGCAGCGTTGTTATATGACATAATGAAGTTTATTAAAGTAAGACGAAACACGAAAACACTATAACAGACTACAAAACAAATAAACGATGTAGACAGACCTGACTTGAGAACTTACAAACTACGAAGAACGCACGAACAGGAACAGACTACATACACGAACGACAAACGAAACAGTCCCGTGTGGTAGACATACAGACACGGAAGACAATCACCCACCAACAAACAGTGTGAAACAGCCTACCTATATATGATTCTCAATCAGAGGAAATGAAAAACACCTGTCCCTGATTGAGAATCATATATAGGTAGGCTGTTTCACACTGTTTGTTTGTGGGTGATTGTCTTCCGTGTCTGTGTATGTCGCACCACACGGGACTGTTTCGTTTTCGTTCGTGTATGTAGTCTGTTCGTGCGTTCTTCGTGTTATGATGTAAGTTCGTTTGTTCAGGTCTGTTGACTTCGTTTATTGTTTTGTAGTTTGCTCAAGTATATTTTCGTCTTCGTTATTATTATTAAAATCATCATGTATTCCACCTACGCTGCATTTTGGTCCAATCCTTCTCGCCTCTCCTCATCCGAGGAGGAGGAAAAATATGACGACCGTTACACTATGTCCTGTAATGTGAAGCAGCTTGATGTACAAGTACATCCCCTGGACAGGATGCTAGTCTTTCGCAGGGCCTTACCCCCAATCTCCTTAATGCTGAGTGCCAAGCAGAGACTCATCAGATCCCATTTTCACTGTCTTTGGTATGACTCGGCCAGCTGTTGAATTCACAACCTTCCAATCTCAGGGCGGACACTCCATTGAGTTGGTTAATATGTGGGGTTGAGCATAATATCCTTTTTTTACGCACTTTTATTTATTGCACTATGTCAATATGTGTTGCCAATATTTTGGCGTCAAACTGGTGGCATTTGTCAAGAAAAGTCCATAGTTGGAAGAGTTGCAGAGTTAATTGAAAATAATGCCTTTGTTGACTAGATGCTTTTTTCATTAATTAGGCAATTTTTTCTTGAACTAGAAACTCATGGACAATATTATACTATATATGAATACGTTTTTTAAAGTTATTCATGTCACATCTGCTCCTGCTACGCCCTCTGGTGTTCATTCCGTGTCTTCTTGACCTGCACTTACTTCCCCTGTACATTTTCTCTCTCTCCCTGTCCGTGTGATTGTGTGGTTGGAGACAGGTGTGCTGGAGTCAGAGCAGATCCCTACCAGCTGTAACTCGTTCCATAATCAAGACCTCTACAAATACTCAGTCCTGTCACTTCCACTCTGCCAGATCGTAATCTCTGTTCAGTCAGTTCATGATTCTAGCCATTTATGATTATTCAACATCCTGTTACGCTGCCTGACACCGTTTATCCTCTCATTGCAGTTACCGCTCTGTCTCTGGCTCCTGTTCCACATCTCACCACCCAACTACCTTGCTCTGGTTTTACTAACCACCACTACCTTGGATTCCCCTCAGGACCCTGTTCTACTCAGCTAACTAACCTCAGTCTCCACATCTGTTTTTTCTGCAACTCATCCGAGCTTCCCCGGATCTGCACTCCATATCTCCGTGTAACAATAAATATTTTGGTTCATTCATCCCTGTTTCCTCATCTGGGTCTGCTCTTGGGTTCCCCTGTGTCGCTCCGCTTAACAATTCAAGTAAAAATTACCAAAGTTACGATAGATTGCCAAAGATTCTGTTAATTACTAAAATTACTGAAGATTACGGTAACTTTGGAAATTACCTGTAGTTTTGCATCCCAACCTGGGAGTTTTATATTTCAGTGGGACATTTAAAAAAAAAATTATGCAAAAGACACACCAGAATGGCTTTCCTAAAGGTGTTGTGTTAAATGTTCCTGAGGGGTCTAGTCTCAATCCACAGTCTAAATTCCAGCACAATACCAGTGTCCACATACAGTATGTGAAAAAATGGCACATTTATAAAAAGTTCTCCATGATTACATCATCAAATGTTAAAATATTTTAAAAAGTGATTTTTAAACACTGAGATTTGAGGTGACTTGGGGAGCAAGAAAATACCCTCCCTCTGGCTAGAAACTTGTTGCAGGTTTTGAAAATCACCAATTGTTTTTATTTTAATCCTACCCTGTGATGTCACAAGGATGCATTTTTTAGGACTCTTATCTTTTTAAACACAGATCATAGAAATGTGCTGTTTTCACATATGTAGACACTGGTTTGGTGCTGAGCTAATGAATGAGATTGAACAGTGGAGGAATTGTCCTTATAATCATAAATGATTCCTAACCAAATTTACAATTTACATTTTTTTCCCAAACACAATTGATACAGTGGATATCATGCTGTAAGTGTTAACCCCCATTAGAAGTTGTCATATATACGGTGTTACAAAGTGGAATTAAAATGGATTTTAATAAAACGGGCCTCCCGGGTGGCGCAGTGGTCTAGGGCACTGCATCGCAGTGCTAGCTGTGCCACCAGAGTCTCTGGGTTCGCGCCCAGGCTCTGTCGCAGCCGGCTGCGACCGGGAGGTCCGTGGGGCGACGCACAATTGGCCTAGCGTCGTCCGGGTTAGGGAGGGTTTGGCCGGTAGGGATATCCTTGTCTCATCGCGCTCCAGCGACTCCTGTGGCGGGCCGGGCGCAGTGCGCGCTAACCAAGGGGGCCAGGTGCACGGTGTTTCCTCCGACACATTGGTGCTGCTGGCTTCTGGGTTGGAGGCGCGCTGTGTTAAGAAGCAGTGCGGCTTGGTTGGGTTGTGCTTCGGAGGACGCGTGGCTTTCGACCTTCGTCTCTCCCGAGCCTGTACGGGAGTTGTAGCGATGAGACAAGATAGTAATTACTAGCGAATGGATACCATGAAAAATTGGGGAGAAAAGGGTATAAAATGTATTAAAAATATTAAAAATGAAAAATAAAAAAAACAAATGAATAAGTATTTAAGTAAATAAGTATTTACCCCCTTAAGTAAATACATGTTAGGAACACCTTTGGAGCGATTACAGCTGTGAGTCTTCTTGGGTAAGTGACTCCACAAACACCTGGATTGTGCAATATTTGTGCATTAGACTATCAATGTGTTGGGGGTTATGGCTAGACAGCAATTTTCTAGTCTTGCCATCAATTTTTTTAAAGTAGTTTTGAGTCAAAACTGTAACTTGGCCACTCAGGAATGTTTACTGTCTTCTTGGTAAGCAACTCCAGTGTACATCTGGCCTTGTGTTGTAGGTTATTGTCCTGCTGAAAGGTGAATTCCTATCTGAGTGTCTGGTGTAAAGCAGACTAAATCAGGTTTTCGTCTAGGATTTGGCCTCCGCTTAGCTCCATCCCATTTCTTTTGATCCTGAAAAACTCCCTAGTCTTTGCTAATGTCAAGCATACCTGTACCATGATGCAGCCACCACCATGCTTGAAAAGAAGGAAGCAGTGTTGTTGTGTTGGATTAGCTCCAAACATAAGGTTTTGCATTTAGGCCAAAAAGTTTATTCCTTTGCCATGTTTTTTTGCAGTATAACTTTAGTGCCTTGTTGCATACAGGATGAATTTGTATTCTGTATATTTGTATTCTTCTTTTCACTCTGTCATTTAGTTCATCATTGTGGAGTCACTAGAAGGTTGTTGATCCATCCTCAGTTTTCTCCCATCACAGCCATTGAACACCATAGCTGTTTTCAAAATCACCAATGTCCTCATGGTGACATCTCTTTTGTTACGCCACATTTTACTCCTGATCTAATTTAAGCCTGCATAAACAAATCAGGGGGGGGGTACTTGTGCAGCAACTATATTCTAGTTGTTTAATTTCCACCAAGATTGAACTCTGGGGTGAGAAGACGTACACCATCAGACTTTTCTTTTCGTCCTAGTGTTATTGCATGATTTGTAGTATTGTGCAATTTTTTGTATTGGGTGCCAGGTACAACAAACCTAAAAAAAATTGCTTCTTAGGACATTTTGGTAATATTTGTAACTTGGGTTAGTTGGGTACATTAATCCAAGACAGATTGAGGAGCTAGGGACTGCCCAAAGGCAAAATCTAGAACCATAAACTCACTAACAGGAATTTAAGAGCTACTGTATGCTCACCTACTTTCTCCTTGCCAACAGAGTGCAGTGAAATGAAATGCAATCGAAGTCCTCTAGTTAATTATACGCTATGGCTTTTATTTGATGGATTCCTAATGTTTTAATTTATGTCTGTTTAATTAATCTTGTCACATTTAATAGCCAACCCTATTAATTTAACAAGGGAAAATGGAGCAGCAATCTTAGCGATGAAGGTAACAATGTTCTTTCAGAGGCCTACTGAATGTTTTTACAAAGCCTAAACTTATTGGCCTCTGGTTGTAATAGTGATTTGTGTGTTATTGAATGATCGTAGACGTTCTGCATTGTGATATAGTTAATGCAATTAAATCTCATCTATCAAAAACAAAGGTTAAGGAAAGATTGGTTTGATTAATCAGTTATTGTTTCAACCTGATTATTGTGTTGCCATACAGCCAGATTTCATAGGCATATTCATTTTTCTAATCTACATTTATAGCCAACCTATGATAACACAAGGGCAAGCTGCTGAGCATGTAAAGCGATGTAGGTCCAGTTAATAGTTCAGAAGGGTAATAGACTTAAGACTGCCTCTTCCCAATGCAGTATCCACAACATATACTTCAATTCAAGTATGGGAACTATTTATTTTGGGTGAGGGACATACAGTAGGTTACTGATACAGTGCCTTCAGAAAGTGTTCACACCCCTTGACTTATTCCACAGTTTGTTGTGTTACAGCCTGAATACAAAATGGATTAAATAGTTTTATTCTTCTCACCCAGCTACACACAATACCCCATAATGACAAAGTGAAAACATGTTATTTTTAAAACGAATTTATTGAAAACAAAATACAGATATCTAATTTACATACGGTAGGTATTCAAACCCCTGAGTCAATACATGTTATAATCACATTTGGCAGCGATTACAGCTGTGAGTCTTTTTCGGTAAGTCTCTAAGAGCTTTGCACACATGGATTGTACAATATTTTCCCATTATTATTTTCAAAATTCTTCAAGCTGTTACATTGGTTGTTGATCATTGCTAGACAACCATTTAAGTCTTGCCATCGATTTTCAAGCCAATTTAAGTCAAAACTGTAACTCGGCCACTCAGGAACAGTCACTGTCTTCTTGGTAAGTAACTCCAGTGGAGATTTGGTCTTGTGTTTTAGGTTATTGTCCTGATGAAAAGTGTCTGGTGGAACGCAGACTGAACCAGGTTTTCCTATATGATTTTGCATGTGCTTAGTTCTTTTTGTTTATTTTTTATCCTGAAAAACTCCCCAGTCCTTAATGATTACAAGCATACCCATAACATGATGCAGCCACCACTATGCTTGAAAATATGGAGAGGGGTACTTAGTAATGTGTTGTATTGGATTTGTCCCAAACATAACACTTTGTATTCAGTACAAAAAGTTAATTGATTTGCCACATTTTTTTGCAGTATTACTTTAGTGCCTTGTTGCAAACAGGACGCATGTTTTGGAATATTTTTATTCTGTACAGGCTTCCTTCTTTTCACTATGTCAATTAAGTGTGTAGTTACTCCACAATACTATGTTGTTGATCCATGCTCAGTTTTCTCCTATCACAGCCAATAAACTCTGTAACTGTTTTAAAGTCACCATTGGCCTAATGGTGAAATCCCTGAGCGGTGAATAAGTATTATAATATTTTGTATATTGTACTTGGTCAATGTCAGGAATATAACATCAGATGTTATTTGATCTCATCACCAAAAGCCTAGGAAATACTCGAATGCTGTCCAGTGAGTAAACTATTGTTAAAGGACAACTGCCTGAAAGTGGCCATTGCTCCCGATGTCTTCTGCACTTGTATGCATAGTGTATGCACAGTGCACAGGTTATTAGCACAAGATTAGACTTTCTCTAGCTTTGAATCATTAAATAAAAGGCGAGTGTTTGAAGCTCCTCAATGTAATGATCCCCGGCAACTTGGAGAGTTCAAAGTAAATTGGCTAGGGCAGAAAAAGGACAATCATCTCAGAGTTTTCTCCAGTGATCAAAATAGAGAAATCAGCCAGCTATATTAAATAGAATTTCCATCGCTGCTCAACCAGTCACACAAATAGGTTATCTAGGATAATGGCTGTGAGGCTTCATTACCTCCTTATCAAATTAGATTTATCTTTCTCATCGAGGCAGATTGGAGAATGATTACTGATTTAACCAAAAGAAGTCTCTTCAAAACTATTAAAAAATGTAGAAATGACTCTAATGAAATGGAAATTAGTATTTTTCATCCTCAGACTATTGTTGGAAGATTGCTAAATCACTCCACATAAAAAGAGGAGTATAAAGAGATTAATTAAAGAGCTGTTTGTGTGTCTGTCTGCCACTATCTTTTTGGAGTTCTGAAGCATATATAACTTCACAGATAAGTTGAAACTCCATATAGTTAAAGTATAGTTGAAGTAATTAAACTTATTCTGGGATGCAGTTTACAATGAGCACAGATATACAGAACCACAAACGCTTTCTCACAAGGCAATCTATGTTACATGCTGTGCCAATGTCATGCCTGACATAATATAGTGTTCCAATTATGCATTGAAAGTGGATGGTGTCAAAATCATTAAAACGTGAACACAACTGGAGGTACAGTCACGTCCAAAATTATTGGTACCCTTGATAAAGATGAACAAAAAAGATGATATAAAATAACTAATACAAATACTGAGCTATATGAGATTGGAGAACACTTTGGGAGGGATCTTAGACCATTCCTCCATACTCAATCTTTCCAGATCCTTGATATCCTTCTTATGGACTGCCCTCTTCAATTTAAACTACATGTTTTCAATGGGGTTCAAGTCCGGAGACTGATTTGGTCATTGCAAAACGTTAATGTTGTGGTGAATTAACCATTTCTATGTGGATTTTGATTTGTTCTTAGGGTTATTGTCTTGCTTGAAGATCCACTTGCAGCCACGTTTCAGCCTCCTGTAAAAGGCAACCAGGTTTTAGGCTAAAATGTCCTGGTACTTGGTAAAGTTCATGATGCCGTTAACCTTAACAACGGCCCCAGGACCAGTGGAAGTAAAATAGCCCCAGAACATCAAATGTCCACCACCATAGTTTACAGTAGGTATGGGGTTCTTTGCATCCTTCTTTCGATGCCAAACCCACCACTGGTGTGCTTGGCCAAAGAGCTCTATTTTCATGTCATTCAACAAATGTAAACGCCAGAAGTTTGCTAAACGGTATTGGCTCTTGGATTACAACCGTTGCTATGGTCAGATGACATGGAAATGATACCTACTGTAAAATATGGTGGTTGATCTTTGATGTTATGGGGCTATTTTGCATACACTGGTCCTGGAGCCCTTGTTAAGGTCGATTAGTGGTTAGTGTGTTGGATCAATAACCGAAAGATAGCTGGTTTGAATACCTGAGCCGAAAAGGTGAAAAATCTCCCGATGTGGAGTCTTCAGCAATGTTTACACTTTGATAGCATTGAGAAATCCAAACAAGTATGTAAAATCATAGAACATCTAGTATGAAAAATACATCATTAGCCAGTGCAAGTGAGGATAAGATACACTTGATATGTCTGCTGGGTGACAGGAGTAGTAGTTTCTTTGGACATCACCTTAAGGGCTCATCAGTAATTCATGCTGGTATTACCACAGTCTTTGCCCTGGCAATTTAAGTACCTGGTCTGCATGGGGCTTTAGTGGACTATCCAGTTCAACACATGGTCACAAACTCACTCAACAACTTAGAGGTAGCGCGCTCTTCCCAGCACTGGTGCCTGCCTCCCTGAATGATGAAATAGGAGGCAAAGTAATAGATGTGACTGGAAGAAAGGCCCAAGAGAGGTTAAACGAGTGTACCAGTCAGAAGCTGTATACTCTTGCCAAGCCCCCTCATGGACTCCTTAGAATGCATGACCTTAAATTACTCTGCCAGAGTATCTCCCTTCCCCGCTCTACATTTCAGCTAATTAGTCAAAAGTAACAAGGAAGACTAGCCTTTATTGGCTTTGGAATGCAATCAATCACCGCCGTGCACATAATTGATACAAAAAAAGGCCAGAGCTAATTGTCCACCGAAATGTACTGCCAGCCAATCAGTTCCATTATCTCTGCACAGGCCAGATGCTAAATTAGATGTAATGAAGTTATACATGTAGTAATTTGCTCGTTTTGGGAGGTAAAGCGAGATGTTTGTTATCTCTTTGATTCTACATATCCTTGAGCCTCAGGTTGATTCGTTTCTACTTTGATTGATGGTTTAATTGCATGATCCCGACAGGTTCTTTTATTTATCATGTAAAAAGCTAATACCAATATATCTGATCGTCAGAACTCTATATTAGAAGATGTGACAGGGAGAAAGTTGTAGCTGTCACGCCACCTTGTTTAACGAGGTGAGGTCCCTGGATAAATAACTAAATACAACTAAACATTAACAAAACAGGTTCTGAATATCAGGGTTGAGCATGGAATAGATACAACAGATTGCAATATAAATATTTAATTTTTTATTTAATACAGGGTAATGTGAACACCATATTTAATAATCAATAAATAATTGAAGCGCTCTGTAAAGCTCATTAAACATCATCTTCAGCACTGTCGCTCACACAACATGCTATCAAACCGTAAGATCGATCAGCTTCAAATAACAATATACAAAGTGCATACAGTTGAGAAAGGCGCACTGCAGGGAGGAGAGCGGATCTGGAGTGAGATGGGCACTCGCCGCCAGCACCCTTAAAACCTTGTTCATGGAATTTGGTTTAGGCTACACAGTCCCCACTCTCGTCCTCCCAGAGCGAACCAACCTGTACACCAGGAATGGGAAACTCCAGTCCTCGGGGGCCTGATTTAGGCCAGGGGCAAGGCCCCAATTATTTATTTTTAGATACCCCTACCCGATGTAGAACAGAGCACAACTATGATTTTTCACATCCCCAATGTCTCCCATTTATGAAATGGATGGGGGTGTACAAATATTTTACTGCAAAAGTGGTTAAGTTTATAGATATTGTGACGCACCCCTAAACTCAGAAAGTGCAGTATAATACCTGGCTGGAGGGAGTTGGGCCACATAGGCTCATGTAACCCAATATTGCAAGCTATGATATTGCAAAAAATTTGGAATACAAGTAGTTTTCTGTCCTACATACACGAACAAACAGCATTAGGATATCGTAATGCATTTTGGAAATACAACCTGTAAACACAGAGATACAATAAGAGGAAATGTAAACTATTAATGTTAATGATGAATGCAAGTGGGCTCAGCCATCGGAATTAGATTTTTTGGGGTCCATGGTTCCTTGAATGATTTTGTTACTTTAGCTCCTACTCTTGTAATTAAATCAGGGGCCACCACAGATTATCTTTGGGGCCACCATGGATTTTGCCTCAAATCCAATATGGCTTTCAAAATCCAATATGTCTGTCATAGTACCATTTGATGGAGGATAAATCAATGAAAATATGAATTTTGGAGATGATAGGCATTTTTTGCAGAATTTTATAAAACACTCATGCCCATAAAGACTGTTTTGGTGTAATTGTATTCTTAATCCAAAATGGCCAACATGATTACATTCAAACACCTTCACCTGCATATACATTGTCCTTGTTTATTTTGTATTGTGTTATTCTGACTTTAAAAGGGTTTCATAAGGCTCTTTGGTATATCTAGGAGTGGCACTGCCTTGCCTCTGTTGTGTCCAACACGGTGAGGAGACAAAGTAGCCAGTGGTGGTTGCAGTTCTGGGGCCTGACCAGCTTGCATAGTCCATCTGTAGAGGCTTTACAGATGGTCATACTGTCAACAAATTATCTGTTGATAAGCAACTGCTTGCTAAGGTTACAGTCAGGGTAAGGTTTGGAATAAGGATTAAGGTTAAGGTTAGCGTTAGGGTAAGGGTTAGAGTTAGAGTTAGGGTTAGAGTAAGGGTTAAGTTTGGGATAAAGATTAAGGTTAGGGTTAGTAGATAGTTAGTTGAAATGTTACTGATAGTCTGTAGAGCATACAGTATACTGTACAGATGGACTATCCAAAAAAGTGTTACCAGCAAGTGTCTGTCCTGTATGACAGCCTGGTTATTGGGGCTGTGTTGGGTTTTCCAACTCTACAACAGTTTGGTGCAGGCACTCAGCAGATGCAGCTTGCATGACAAGGAGACCCATTGACTAACTGGAATGTTATCTCAGCCTGAATGATGCAGGGGATACTCAAGTAGTGGAATGGTTGGTTGTCTGGTTGTGAAGGAGAGTCTATGAAAAGGCTGTGACAAACATACCTGCCCTTAGATCTTTCAAACACCTAATTGACAAGTGGGTAGAGTCTTTTATGTTGAATGTGGCAGAAAAAAATTGTGCATATGGAACATTTCTGGGATCTTATTTTTCAGCTCATGAAACATGGGACCAACACATTACATGTTGCGTTTATATTTTTGTTCAGTATACATTTGAAGATGATGGCTGGGCTTTGATGGACAGTAAAGGGTTTGCAGAGGAGGTGAAGCTGGTCAAGCAAATTGCACAAAGGCCAATATCTCACAGTCAATCCCCAGCCACCATACACAATGACATACAGCGTCTTTGTTTAAATTTGGCAATCCTAAGCGGCCTTTAATTTGCTATAGATGGCATATGTCCTTAAAGTGATGTTGGGATTACTGCACAGTTTTCCAGACCACTGCATGAGTCACCCTGTCATGAGAGCTCATTATACACATGCAAGTCCAGTTCAGGTATCACATGGGCTGGTCAGCCATGGTTAATAGCAAAATAGGTACAAATGAGGGCAATGCACACAAGCACTTTCCAGGTGGCATTTTGGCTGTTAAATGGCTTGACCTGCGGCAGTCTAGATTCATGGTGTCTCTGTCTGTAGTAACTGCCAGAGGGAGGGCTGATGGTGGAGTGGGCCTATCGAGCACAGTGCTGGGAGATTCAGGATGGCATTGACATTGGAGAGGTACAATTCCTATCATATGTGAAGGCCCAGTAAGTTAATGGAATTTCTTGTCAATGAGTGTCAGGTTGTGTTGGTTCAATGTGGTGAACACCTGCCTTATTAACAGCTTGTGGTTGCATCCTCCCCATCAGTATTATGTCACCAAGTCAACATATATGGCAACTCCAGACAGACACACAAACAGGATGGTGGACATGGTTTTCTGGAAAGAAAATGTGCCAGCTGCATCATGAAAACATCCCAATGTGCATCATGAATGCAGTGAGCCAACGGAAGGTCATGCTGGATTACTTGGTGTTGCCATGCCAAGTAGCCTGCTGCCTTTTCAATGTCCAGACAAAGGTGTTCAAGTTTAATTATGGCAGGCATAATGGATTCCCAACAAAGCTGAATTGCAAAAAAAAATTAAGTCATAAGAACAGTACACAAATATGAGTGATGTCGCTCATTTAAAACATGTCTATATATAGGTGATTTAATGGTACAGTATTGTGGCAGCCATATTGGATTTTGGACACCATATTGGATTTGGAGTTAAATGTAGGGGCCTGTCATGCCAAATAATGTCCCCCGACCAAATGGTGTCCCCCTCTGCATCACAATGGGATTTGATAAACTATTAGCGTCCATTGCTATATCAACAGTGTGATGACCTAATGATTAGATTTTTGGAGATCAGTACAGCCTAAATTACGTTATTTTCATCATCGCTATGCTAACATTACAACATGAAATCCATGTCTTAAACATTGCTACATTTCAGAAATGGCAAAGAAAACATGTAATCTGCTTGACACTTTAAAGTTGCTTCCCTTACACATCACGAAGTCAGATAATTTCCACTCCATTCATATGCAAATCTGTTTGATTCATACACTGGTTTGACTGGCTGTCATGTTTTTTATTTTAACCTGCCTGTAGAAAGTTGGTGGAATCGTCCTTTAATTCATGGCTACTTGCTCAGCTGGGCCAGGGGCGCTTTAATTAGGTCAGGTGGAAATGTCTGACAGATCTCATATCATGAAAAGGAGAAAATCGACGCTTTCTCTTCCTCAACGCCGTCTAATCCAGATATTCTGTGCGTCCATGAATCAACGTAATCCACCGAATCGGTTACCTTTCATCTGAACTATCTGTTGCGATCGGGAGAGCGGGCCATCAGTTATTGTTTATAATTATTACCTCGGAGCGCATTCTTCAAACCTATTGTGTTATGTAAATGGCCAATGATCATGGCCCTACAGATCCTCACAGGCCAATTATGCCATTGATATATGGTTACAATTGAATGAAATGACATGTACATATGAAGACTAACCTAGGATGAAATATGAAATGTAATGATTTGCTGAACTGATCAATTCTGATATCAAATTGGAGATTATAGATTTAATAACTGATCTATTGATTTGCATGATCATTCTCATGATTATAATGAATGGTTATGATCCTAAATGACTCCATTCTGATTCATATTGAATTCCTGTGGAACCTTATTGCTGAATTACCTCATTCTGTTAATGAGAATGATTTATGATTTGACTTTCTGATTTGAATTTGATTGGATACATGTTATTATGTTTCCTTTGTTATGCAGTACAGACAAACTACCCAGTAAATATACCACTTTGTGGTTAAAGCAATTCCTGCCTCAATCTCATCCATTCCTCTGTCACCTGACCCGTGACCACCTGTTCACCTTCACTGTTGTCAGTCATCTTACCTGTCCAGCTACCCACACAGATTCCAATAATCTTTCACTGCCCTTCCCTACAGTGAAATAATAATTTTGGTATTCCTCTATGATACATTTTTTCTCTCGCATATCTCATAATACACCCGTGTGGTTGAATATATATGTGTCTATTGTAGGTCCTAGGATACAACAATTAATAATGTGGAACAAATAAATACCTTCAAAGGATACCTTACAACTTACAATAATGAACACCTTGTGAAACAGCTGTGAAAACCAACCTGGCAATATTTAAGATTTTAATACAAAAGATCGTTTTTGCCACAGTTGTGTCATTAATTTATTTTCACAGATTATTTTGTGCACTCATATGGCAATTGTCATGACGTTGGCCTGGGGGTAGGTTCATGACAGTCATAAATACCTCTTCCCCCCTTTTTCCCTCTCTCTACCCTACTGATGTGAAATTTGAAAACCCCTTTGTTAACATAGAGATTCTGGGAACATCAGAAAGGTGGGGGGAAATTAACTATATTCTGGTAATCCGACCAATTGATATATGCGGTGGTACTTAATGTATAGTATGTCAGTTCGGTTGTCATCTGGCACATTCTCATCAATGATAGAATGACGTAAACTCTACAGTGGAAAGTCTACACATCAGAGTTATCGGATTCACATGGAATTGTTGTTCAATTGAAATGTTTGAATATGAAATTATTCGTGATGGGATGAAATGTGATTTTAGCTTCTAAAATGTGAGAATTGGGTTTTCATGAGTGAATTAGGCCCGACTCAGTGGCCCGCCTGTCACGTTCCTGACCTGTTTTCTGTTGTTTTATATGTGTTTGATGGTCAGGGCGTGAGTTTTGGGTGGGCAGTCTATGTTTTCTGTTTCTATGTTGGTTTTGGGTTGCCTGGTATGGCTCTCAATTAGAGGCAGGTGTTTGACGTTTCCTCTGATTGAGAGTCATATTAAGGTAGGTTGTTCTCACTGTTTGTTTGTGGGTGATTGTCTCCTGTGTCAGTGTCTGTATGTTACGCCACACGGGACTGTTCCGGTTTTTGTTTGTTCGTTCGTTTTATGTAGTCTGTTTTCCTGGTTCATGCGTTCTTCACGTTGTATGTAAGTTCGTGTCCAGGTCTGTCTACATTCGTTTATTTGTTTTGTAATTATTCAAGTGTTCGTCGTGTTCTTCAGTTTTGTTTATTAAATCATTATGTATTCACAACCCGCTGCAGTTTGGTCGAATCACTACTCCTCCTCTTCGTATGAAGAGGAGGAGGAAGCCCGTTACACCGCCCACGCGAAGAGACATAGGTTGTAAATTATGAAACACACCCCTTTTCTCCCTCCACTATATAAGCCCTTGACGAAAATGTAACCTTTCTGTTCCAATGATGTGAGGACGACGGTCCCTACGTTAAAAAGGACTAACATGTCAACTACAGAACTAAGCCAACCTCAGCATGAGCTTTGGTTGCGAATGGTATGAACTTTGAACTCTTATTCACTACAGAAGTGATAAGTCCTAGCCGTTGGTTTAGCAACAGCAGCTGCAAACGTAAATTAGGATAGGACAGACAGAGTATCCCGTCTACCACACAACAACGTTACTACAACGTATCCAATTTATCAGCATAGACATTCTTCAAAGGACAAAGGACTCGGTTGGGAAACACGGCCTTCCATCTACCACCTACCTACCGAAGCGCAGCTCAGAGTAAATATTTATTGCATTTTCCTTTTCCAAATGGGCGGTAATTTAGAATGCATAAGATACTGTATTTACGATAGCACAGCTTCGCCCTTTTGTTCCTCAGTCTTCCCGCTCTTTCACTCAAACCCAGCCCCCTTTTCTTTTGTGTAACCAGCTGTCATATTTGTTCCGCCCGCTAGGGACGTTTTCCTTTATGACGTAATTTGTAATCAAGGTATGATTCATTCTGTGTATATGTCATTCTGTGTGGTTAGTTAGGTATTTAGTAAATAAATAATTAAACCCAATTTTGTATTGCTGATTCAACTTGTTAGCCAGGGTTCGTGAAGATAACCAAGAATTTACAACTTTCAGATGAGACTGAAATAAGGTGACGATTAATATTGACTGCTATTGATGTAAAATATTACTAGGTCTTTAAGAGTTTATTCGGAAGATAACAGCTCTATAAATATTATTTTGTGGTGCCCCGACTCTCTAGTTAATTACATTTACATGATTAGCTCAATCAGGTAATATTAATTACGGAGAAAGGATTTTATAGAATAGCATGTCATATCACTTAATCCGGCATAGCCAAAGACACGACAGCAATCATAGACTAAAATACTGAATTCTGGTGTGTGGAATATAGAAAACGTGGCTGCTGTGTGGGTGGGAGGTTCTGCCTGTCACTTGTTCTCAACAGGTAGCCAGTCTCAGAAGGGGGGCTTGAAGAGGGAGACTGCAAAGTCCAGGTACTACTGCTCTCTTTGTTCTGAGTGTTTGCATTGCTAGTGTTTTTAGTTAATCTGCGTATCTCACATATTATGTGCCCAGTATGACAGAGCAAGAACTTTGTTAGCAGATAATGACAACATGACAACAACAGTTGCTGTAGATGATGTAATGAAAAGTTGGAGGGTGGTTGGTAATGGAGGTCATCAGGTGGATCCAGCTCCAGGAGAACGGGAACAGGGTAGGAGACGGAGACGGAGACGTATAAACAAGCAAACACACAGGTTACACTTTACTGTGAGAAAATGTGATGCATTCGTGCAGTGTTATAAATGGGAGATAAGTACTTTTCAACACTTTGGAAGGTATAGCCTACCCCTATCTGGTCCCCCTCCACCTCAGCCCAGAGAATCAGACTGATCCGAACTCACTGGTTCTGGGTGGATGGGATACCTCCTGGGGGGCTCAGACAGTCTATGGTCCTAAAGTCATTTGGAGAGGTAAATTGAAGAGGCAAATTAAAATTTTTACAAGCTTAGCTTAACTACCATTTCTTGCTTTCTCAAATGTCAACCAAAGCTTAACATACTTTGTCTATGGGGCTTCACTGAAGTGTAGGTCGTCAGTGCTTCCAGTGGTCGACCATCCAACTGCTCCAACTATAGAATATTGTTGGCTTCCACGAGGTAACCCTAGAAAGACAAGAGTGTTACGCTCGTCGATGGAAGGATCGGACCAAGGTGCAGCGTTGTAGGCGTACATTTGAAATTATTAAATGAACACCGAAAAAACAATACGAAACATCTAGTAGGGCTAAACAGCACAGTACCGAAACAAGATCCCACAAACTACAGGTGGAAAAAGGCTGCCTAAGTATGATCTCCAATCAGAGACAACGATAGACAGCTGCCTCTGATTGGGAACCATACCCGGCCAACAAAGAAATAGAAAACATAGATTGCCCACCCTAGTCATACCCTGGCCTAACCAAATAGAGAATTAAAAGGATCTCTAAGGTCAGGGCGTGACAAAGAGAAACATATCAGTGTTAGGAAAACGAAAACTAGCTTCAGGGTATTTTGTGTGCAATGAAACTAGTTATTATCTGAGTTTGTTTGCATTCACTTTAACAGATGGTGACGCCAGCTAGGAGCAAAAGAGCAGCGAGGTTTCCCAGGTCTCGCCTTCTTTTTGTCCTTCTTCCAAACCAAGTAATTTGCCCGGATGTCGTAGCACTTGGTCCCCTTCCTTCTGTTTCTCCTGAGGCTTGTCCATGTTCAGTCTGACCTTGATTGATGACAGGATTACATGCAATTGTATTTCATATTACAAATACATTTCTTACATATCTCTTGGAGGGCCAGAAAATAACAGCGGACAATCATTTTTACCTGATCAAAAACCTGTACATCCTTCTCCGTCAGTCCCTGAAGGTAGTCCGTTGGAGTTGTAACGATGTACGCTGAGAGTCGGGAAGCAAGTTCAGGCAGTGAGTGTTTCAATAAAATAAAAGTAACATAATACAAAACAAGAAACACTAACAGCACACAGACATGAAACTGAAACAGAAACAATGACGCCTGGGGAAGGAACCAAAGGGAGTGACATACATAGGGAAGGTAATGAGGGAAGTGATGGAGTCCAGGTGAGTCTGTCGACAAGCAGGTCCACGTAACAATGGTGAGCAGCCTGGGGACCTAGAGGCCGGAGAGGGAGCACACGTGACAGGCGTTCTGATCTGGTTCGACAACTTCCACCACATCAGGTGGGGTTTCAGTGATCTGAAAGTACGTTATACAAAAATAGCAATAGACAAACAACAACACTAAGTCAATCACAAATTTGAAAGACTACAGTACCAGTCAAAAGTTTGGGCACACCTACTCATTCAAGGGTTTTTCTGTCTTTTTTTTGTATATATAGTGAAAGCATCAAAACTATGCAATAACACATATGGAATCATTAAGTAACCAAAAAGTGTTAAACAAATCAAAATATATGTTTGATTCTTCAAACTAGCCACCCTTTGCTTTGATGACAGCTTTGCATTCTCTTAACCAGCAATATATGATTCTTCAAACTAGCCACCCTTTGCTTTGATGACAGCTTTGCATTCTCTTAACCAGCTTCACAAGGAATGTGAAGTTAGTTAGTTTACGCACTCTACTTTTATGTTCCGTTTTTTGAGCGCGTTTGTTTTATGTAGTGCTCTCGTTTTTTGAAACTATAATAAAAGTGTGCCTGTTCATTATAGTCTGCTCTCCTGCACTTGACTTCACTTCCAATACACCATCCTGACAATCTCTTTACCTATTGACAGAAATTATTTTGCAGAGGGTTACACATTGTATGCTTTCAATTTATCACCTGATGATGACACCTCAGGAAATCTGTCGGTGGTGTCCTAAGGTAACCTCAGGCTGGAAGTGCGTTTCCGTACCCCTTTAGCCTGTACAGTTAGCATGATTGTTTATGCATGCTCTGATTCAATCTTGGAAGTGAATGCCCGAAGACAGGTCTTAGTGGATTATTATTAAGGATCGTTGAGCAAAGACATGAATACCCAAGAGTTGGAAGGGCTCATGACCAGCTTGATTGGAAAACAATTTTGTGGAGTGTGGGCTTGTGATGAATTACCTATTGAGAAATGGCCGAAACGGCCATGTTTATTGTCAATACCCATCCTAAACACATGCCAGGTGAACATTGGCTAGCTGTGACATTAGAAGACGAAGGAGGAAGAAAAATCTCAACTTCTTTTGATTCCTACGGCTTTCCCCCCGGTTTTTCACATTTCCCCAAATCTATTCAAGAATTTTTGACCAAAAACAGATCAAAGATATACTACAGCATCAAACAAGTGCAAGATAACCTTTCCACTACATGTGGTCAACACTGTGTATTCTACCGATGCCAAAGAGCCCGGGGAGTTTCTTTTGAAGATGTTATGTCTCTTTATAATGATGATTTAAGAAGTAATGATAACGTTGTAGCTTGTTTTGTTAGAAAATATCAAAAGTGTTCAAAAATGTGTCCTTTAAGACCGTGTAATCAAGGTGTATGCTCACGTCAAATGTTTCAAGAATGCCACAAATGTTAAATTGCTTAATTTTTCAAATAAAATGTGTTGAATTTAATCATAGTCATTCAAAAGTCATTCAAAAGTCTAACCACCCTGAGAGATCGGGATTAGGAAAAGGTCCGGAGACGTCCAGGGGGGTAAATGAGTTATCATCCCTTTCATAAGGGGGAGGGGTTGTTGGGACATCTTTAAGGGTGCTGTAGCTCGTTGAAGGTTTTTGTTTTAAAGCTTGAATCTGTTGACGAAGCTTATAGTTGGGTACCCCCGAGAGGGGAATGTTGAGGATTGCCAGGGCCTTAAGAAACTGACGCCACCCGGGAGGTCTTCTGTCATCAGCAACCTTGTGGGCTGCCGTGGTACTTTTAAGCAAGTCAAGCATATGTGAACCCTTGACAACAGCGCCCTGAAGGATAAACTCTCCTTTGTCATTCCAAGTAGCGGTCCCCTTTGAGTCTTATCTTGTTCATAATGTATCTAACATTTTTCCTGTTACGTGCCGGAACATGTGTCAACATGTCATGCATAACTTTATCTTCAACAGGCATTTGATCTTCAGCCGGTAAGATCGCAGGTAAAGGCATTACCAGGGGCTTGGCTCTCGCTAGGCGCGTCATCTTTTAAAGGGTCCGGTAGGGAAAGCGTTAAATGGTTGGTCTCTTTCTCACCTTGTTTTACCAAGGCCAAATACCTTTGCAAGAGGTTTGTGTATTTTTGGACCTTATCATAGGGGTTCAATTATTTTAGGTTCAAAATATCCTTCATGGCCGTATCCAAATCATTTTCCGCTGTTTGTCGGATATTTTCAGGACCCTGCATTTGTTTTTTAAGTCTATCCAACTCTTGTTGAGGCACAAAGTACATTTTATTTGCCATCGCTCTCTGTGTTCAACTCCCACGTCTGGCAGCAATAAGGCTGGTGATGAAGGGCACAGCTATAGTTAGCAAAGGCAGAAGAAAACCCCCAGACTGTTGTATGCTATGTCTTTTCTTTTAAAGACGGGCCCTTTTTATTGGCAAAGAGTTTGATCGCGGTCTTTTGTCTCTTAATTTTTTTAAATTGGGTCAGGGTGAGTGGAATGCGTCCTTTGAGAAGATTCAACGCAATCTCACATTGGGATAATATGAGATCTGAAGAACAGTGACCCAAGATGGCCTTCCGTTCTTTAGCGGTAGCCCCCTCAAGAGGGGCAGGTTCCTTTTTAAACGCAGAGACATAGCGGTTACTTTTTAGGAATGTAAGCAGCCGGCCACTCCCACAGGAACAGGCCAGTTCGGAGCCTCAGGTGTTCTGGAGTATTTGCTTTTAAATCCATGATTAAATAAGAAAATGGCGCTTTGGTAGCGTCCTCATAGCTCTCCATAAAGTAGGATTTCCTTCCCGGGTACATCTGCTGAGCTAGAGTGTTAATTTGTAGTTTGTCTCTAGGGTTTTTGAACAAAACCATGTAATTGGCGTTCAAACTAATGGTACGGCTATTTTTACCTTGGTGAAACACATTCTGCAGCAAGTAAAGCACGGACAGGTTTCTATGATGAGTATATTGACTAAAAGCTCGTGCAATTTCAGAATGTTCGCTACCTGCAAATAGCAAATCGTCCAAAACCAGCAGATTGTTTTTATGGGGAGGTAAAAGTTCATCATCAGACAGGGATTCAGGTATTCCTTCAACAAACTTGATTTTTATTTTCTTCAACAGTTCATCATACAAAGTTTGATAACACGAATAACACCACACAATATTGTCAGGCTTCTGAGATAACACATGTTCAGAATTCTCTAAAATACTTTTTACAAAACAAGTTTTACCACTATTGGAGGGGCCTGCGATTAAGGCCGAAAATGGTATTTGCAACCGGGGGTCCAAACCTTCTACAGTAGCCATTATATCTTAAGCTTTAAGACACACTGGGGCTTGTAACATAAGTCAGTAGCCAAAGGGCAATGTGGTCCCGTCAGGTAAAAGCAGTCTCTTGTCATAGACTACCTTGAATCTTTTAGTAAGTGGGGCATTCCTTAGATGGACACCCTTTTAACCTGTTTGGGCTGCAGGGGCAGTATTGAGTAGCCGGATAAAAGGTGCCCATTTCAAACGGCCTCGTACTCAATTCTTGCTCGTACAATATGCATATTATTATTACTATTGGATAGAAAACACTCTCTAGTTTCTAAAACCGTTTGAATTATATCTGTGAGTAAAACAGAACTCATTTTGCAGCAAACATCCTGACAGGAAGTGGAAAATCTGAAATCGATGCTCTCTTCTAGGGGCTGCCTATAAAGGTCCTTGATATTTATTAGAATACATGCACTTCATACGTCTTCCACTAGATGTCGACAGGCAGTGAGAGAAGAAATTGAGTGTATAACTTGATCTGGGCTCGAATAAATGCTCTTTGTATGACGTGTCACCAGTTTCCTGTTTTCTGGAGAGCGCGCGAAGGGACCTGGTTTTGCCTTCTGTACAGCTGTCGTTATAGACGACTAATATCTCCGGCTTTGATTTTATTTGATACATGTGACAATATCATCGTAAAGTATGTTTTTTCAATATAGTTTTATTAGATTATTGAAATTTTTTCGGGACGTTAGGCGTGTTGCGTTGTCTGCGTTTGTTCACGAAGGAGAGCTTAGCGCCACTTTGCTAGCTTTCCGTGCTAATTGACTGGAGAAGAGGACATTCTAAATCCAAACAACGATTGTTCCCAACAAAGGACCCCTTGTACAACATTCTGATGAAAGATCATCAAAAGTAGGACCCATTTTATGATGTTATTTCATATATCTGTCGAACATGTTGTACTAGTAGGTTGCGGCCAGGTTTTGGGCACGCTCTCGCCATAACGTAAACTGCATATCATAATGAAGTTATTTTTAGAATTCTAACACAGCGATTGCATTAAGAACTAGTGTATCTATCATTTCCTATACAACATGTATTTTCTAGTTATGTTTATGAATAGTTATTTGGTCAGAATATGTGAGTGCCAGAAAAATATCCGGACGTTGTGGGAAAAAGTAGCTACGTTAGCACAATGTATAACCACTGATTTCAGCTCTAAATATGCACATTTTCGAACAAAACATAAGTGTATGTATAACCTGATGTTATAGGACTGTCATCTGATGAAGCTTATCAAGGTTAGTCAAAAATTATATATCTTTTGCTGGTTTGTTACGATCGCTAACTTTTGCTGCTGGGGAATGGCTCGTGTTTCTGGCTATTGTGGTAAGCTAATATAATGCTATATTGTGTTTTCGCTGTAAAACACTTAAGAAATCGGAAATATTGGCTGGAATCACAAGATGCCTGTCTTTCATTTGCTGTACACCATGTATTTTTCAGAAATGTTTTATGATGAGTATTTAGGTATTTGACGTTGGTGTCTGTAATTACTCTGGCTGCTTCGGTGCCATTTCTGACGGTAGCTGTGATGGTAGCTGCAATGTAAAACTGATTTATAGCTCAAATATGCACATTTTTCGAACAAAACATAGATTTATTGAATAACATGTTATAAGACTGTCATCTGATGAAGTTGTTTCTTGGTTAGTTTGGTTGGTTCTTGGTTAGTTAGGTTGGCTTTGTGCATGCTACCAGTGCTGTGAAAAATGTCTGTCCTTATTTGTATTTGGTGGTGAGCTAACATAAATATACGTGGTGTTTTCGCTGTAAAACATTTTAAAAATCGGCTGGATTCACAAGATGTTTATCTTTCAAATGCTGTATTGGACTTGTTAACCTTTTCTCAATAGGGGGTGCTGTTTTCACTTTGTAAAAATTTCGTTCCCAAATTAAACTGCCTCGTACTCAATTCTTGCTCGTACAATATCCATATTATTATTACTATTGGATAGAAAACACTCTAGTCTCTAAAACCGTTTGAATTATATCTGTGAGTAAAACAGAACTCAAGTTGGAGCAATTTTCCTGTGAGGAAGTGAGACATCTGAAATAAGGCAGGCTGTTCTGGGGTCAGTTTATTAATTTGCATGTCTTCTATTGGTCGAGATGCACTGCATACGCCTTCCCCTAGATGCCAGCAAATAGTGAGAATTGGAATGGAGTTGCTAGGCAGATCTGAGGCCATATAAATGGGCTGGGAACGTGGGGTCCAGTCTTTTCATCTTTCGCCATGACGCAAGACAGACCTCAGGATGGCGTTCTGGAAAGCTACCGTTATAGGCCTTAGATATATCCGGCTCTGATTTTATTCGATATAGGTGTTAAAGACATCATAATGTTGTTATTTTAAACCGAGTTATATCAGTTTATATCAGTATATTGCGATTTTCGGTATTTTATTTGTGCTGCGTTATGGTGAGTTGGACACGTCTTCGCCACATGGCTAATGTTTACTGCTAATTCCAAAGTTGAAGGCGACAATCTACAACCGAGCAACGATTCCTCTGGACAAAGGACAACTTGCCCAAGATTCTGATGGGAGCTCATCAAAAAGTAAGAAGTATTTATGATGTTAATTCGTTGTTCTGTTGAAAAATGTAAAACTACTGTTCCGCCATTAATTTCGGTGCGGTCTCGCTTTAACGCACGCTGTATGTCGTAGTAACGTTAATTTTAAAAATCTAACACAGCGGTTGCATTAAGAACTAATGTATCTTTCATTTGCTGTCCAACCTGTATTTTTTAGTCAAGTTTATGATTAGTTACTGATTAGATTAGGTGCCTCTCCCAAGATTTCTCCCGACATATTGTTGGCAGCTTGGCTACTATTCTCATTGTATAACCACGATTTGTGCCGCTAAATATGCAAATTTTCGAACAAACTCTATATGTATTGTGTAATATGATGTTATAGGACTGTCATCTGAAGAAGTTTGAGAAGGTTAGTGAAAAAATTAATATCTTTTGCTGGTTTATTCGTTATCGCTATTGTTGGCTTGAATCAATGCTGTTGTGTGGTTGGCTATTGTAGTAAGCTAATATAATGCTATATTGTGTTTTCGCTGTAAAACACTTAAAAAATCTGAAATATTGGCTGGACTCACAAGATCTTTGTCTTTCATTTGCTGTACGCTGTGTATTTTTCATAAATGTTTTATGATGAGTATTTAGGTAATTCACGTTGGTCTCTGTAGTTATTCTAGTTGCTTTGGTGAGAGTTGTGATGGTGGCTGCAATGTAAAACTATGATTTATACCTGAAATATGCACATTTTTCTAACAAAACATATGCTATACAATAAATATGTTATCAGACTGTCATCTGATGAAGTTGTTTCTTGGTTAGTGACTATTTATATCTTTATTTGGTCGAAATTGTGATAGCTACCTATGCAGGAAAAAATGGTGGAAAAAAAAGTTGTGTCTTTTGCTATCGTGGTTAGCTAATAGAAATACATATTGTGTCTTCCCTGTAAAACATTTTAAAAATCAGAAATGATGGCTGGATTCACAAGATGTGTATCTTTCATCTGGTGTCTTGGACTTGTGATTTAATGATATTTAGATGCTAGTATTTACTTGTGACGCTATGCTAGGCTATGCTAGTCAGCTTTTTTACTGATGGGGGTTCTCCCGGATCCGGGATTGTGACCAAGATTGTGACCGGGATTGTGACCAAGACCACCACCCAGATAGTTGCTACGTGGGGGGTTCCAATCACCCTGTTTGCTTACATAGACCACAGAGTCTGTGTTGTGGTAAAGAACCCGCCTCTGAAGCTGCTCCATGAGGGCGTACAGTTCCAGTCGGCCATAGACCGTGGTAAATGCTGCAAGAAACACATTTACATTACCCGGGGGTAGAACCCATTTCTTGTTACGTCTCCATTGCACCAGGGCAATGTCTTGACTCAAGAATGAAAAATGTGACATTTCTTATTGGTCCGAAAAAACTAATTCCAAAAATTCTTTGGGGTCTTTAATGATCGACGTTGTTAGCATGTTGCTTCTCTGGGAAAGCTTCCCCCAAAGAGAGTGGTGGATGACAACCTCTCTAGGGTACGTGGGACGGTAGCGTCCCACCTCTTCAACAGCCAGTGAAACTGCAGGGCGCCAAATTCAAAACAACAGAAATCCCATAATTAAAATTCCTCAAACATACATGTATTTTACATCATTTTAAAGATACACTTGTTGTAAATCCAGCCACAGTGTCCGATTTCAAAAAGGCTTTACGACGAAAGCAAACCAAACGATTATGTTAGGCGAGTGCCTATTCACAGAATAACACAGCCATTTTTCCAGCCAAAGAGAGGATTCACAAAAAGCAGAAATATAGATAAAATAATCATTAACCTTTGATGATCTTCATCAGATGACACTCATAGAACTTCATGTTACACAATAAATGTATGTTTTGTTCGGTAAAGTTCATATTTATATCCTAAAATCTGAGTTTATATTGGCGCGTTACATTCAGAAGTTCCAAAACATCCGGTGATTTTGCAGAGAGCCACATCAATTTACAGAAATACTCATTATAAATGTTGATGAAAATAGAAGTGTTATGCATGGAATTTTAGACGCTCTTCTCCTTAATGCAAGCGCTGTGTCAGATTTTAAAAAAGCTTTACGGAAAAAGCAAACCATGCAATAATCTGAGGTCGGCGCTCAGAGCCCAATCAAGACAAAAATAAATCCGCCATATTGTGCAGTCAACAGAAGTCAGAAATAACATTATAAACATTCACTTATCTTTGATGATCTTCATCAGAATGCACTCCCAGGAATCCCAGTTCCACAATAAATGTTTGTTTTGTTCGATAATGTCCATCATTTATGTCCAAATTCCTCCTTGTTGTTCTAGCGTTCAGTACACTTTCCAAACTCACGACGCGCGGGCAAGTCCAGCGGAAAGTACGGATGAAAAGTTTAAAAAGTCATATTACAGTCCGTAAAAACATGACAAACGAAGTATTGAATCAATTCCAAATTCCAAATCCAATTCCAAGGCCCAAACGCCTTCTCACCCCTATTCAAAGCATGTTGAATAAAAATGTCTTTATCCTGAGCCAAGTACTCCAACCATTGAATGGACCCACTAAAGTATGACTTGAATTGGCGTCGGTAGTTGTCAAGCGAGGGGATAGCTATAGATGCTGTAGGTAGAAAGTGTGTGCGATAGGTTTTCATGCATGCCGATGCAATAGTTGTACAACTCCAGGGGTCAATGCCGGCATCTTTGATTACCTCTTCTCGGAATCTGAGGCATCCGTCACGAAGTATAACCACGTCATTGTCACAGTATGATTCCATCTCTTTATGGAAATCAAAGGTGCTATGTCTTACTGTCTCATACCACGTCATGAATCTCTCTCGCTCTTTGGGAGACATTTGATCACACCCGTACATTTCGGGGCTGGGATAAGATCCGATATAATGTAGATTCTCCTCAGATGTGAAGAAATGGGGGAACCAACCTTTCACAGAGTTTTCAAAACCCAAGGCCTCAGGCATTTGAGCCAATCTCATGGGTAAAAAACTTAAACTGTCAATGTATCTCTGGTTGAAGGCGGGGTCTATAAAACACAATATTTTACTAACTTGAGCTATGACACTGGGTGCAACGCCTTGCTGTATCAAGGGGTTCAAAAGAAGGTAGGATTCATAGGCTCTAGAATTGTGAGCTATAAACGTGAAGTTTCTGTACTGGGGTTTTCTAAAGTGTTTTAGAAAGAGCAGTGCACAATTGGGTCCCTCTGCCGACCACTTTTCACCCTTGAAAGTCAGGGTAGATACAAAAATAGGCAAATGAACCCCTGATTGCTAATTAGTCTCAAAATCATAAAAAAAACGTATTTCTCTGAATGTTCATCTTCAGCCAAGGGCTGAATATAACACTCGTGTGGCACTTCTTGAACCACTTCTGCGTCTCTGCTTTTCAAAGGCCCTTTACAGATGGGCCAATGTATGATTCCACACACATGAGGTTTAGGGTTGTCTATTTTAAGGTTGTAATTGCACTGGCATTTTGGACATTTCTTGTTAATGTCACAACTGCTTACAGATTGACATGTCTTGGGGTGCCATGTTTCAATTTTGTGTTTTTCGTAGCAGTAGGACGAACGGCATGTGTGTTGACAATCCGCACAGGGTGTTAGGTTTAAGGGCTGCATCGGACATGTTTCATCCAGACATACTGAACAGTTATAACGACAAGAGTGCCCCCCCTTTCGGGTGTAGCCTGTATGACAGGCTGGACACACATACGGTGCGCCAAAAAAATGCTGGTAATAGCATAATAATGGTCGTTTTGCACATAAAAGTACAGAATCTGAGGATGAGGTTGTGGGTTGTTTTGGAATTTCAAGAGAGCTGCATTAGCTCTACTGTGGTACAAAACCACAATCTTGATGTTCAGAAAGTTTTCAAATTTGACTATGTCAGAGAAAGCCACCGCATCCTGTATACCTAGACCCACGGCCGTTTGGAGCTCTCTAGCCTTTTGTAACGCCGCTAGATCCGTACATCCAGGGTTGAGTAAATGTGCTAGTGTCACGATCATCGTAGTGAGGAGACCAAAGCGCAGCGTGATGTGACTACATCTTATTTAATGACAACAAAAGAACACCGAAACAAACTATTACAAACTCTACAAAATAACAAACGAACGTGACGCTAATAATAACGAGTGCAGACATGCAACATCAACATAGACAATCACCCACAAACTAAACTGGAAAATGGCAACCTAAATAGGATCCCCAATCAGAGACAACAATAAACAGCTGCCTCTGATTGGGAACCAATCCAGGCCACCATAGACCTACGTATGCCTAGACTACACACACAACCTAGACATACAAAAACCCTAGACCAGACAAAAACACACATACCACCCTCGTCACACCCTGACCTAACCAAAATAATAAAGAAAACAAAGATAACTAAGGTCAGGGCGTGACAGTACCCCACCCCCCCAAAGGTGCGGACTCCGGCCGCAAAACCTGACTCTAAAGGGGAGGTTCCGGGTGGGCCTTCTTTACGGCGGCGGCTCGGGTGCGGGCCCGCTCCACTTTAGTCTTGGCCCACTTAGGTGGCACCTCTGGAGCGGGGACCCTCGCAGCGGGCCCCGGACTGAAGACCCTCGTAGAGGTCGCCACTGGACTGAGGGGCTGCGATTTTGGCAGCTCCGGAATGAAGGGCGACTCTGGCGGCTCTGGAGTGAAGGGCGGCTCTGGCGGCTCCGGAGTGACGGGCGGCTCTGGCGCCTCCGGAGTGACAGGCGGCTCTGGCGCCTCCGGAGTGACGGGCGGCTCTGGCGCCTCCGGACTGACGGGCGGCTCTGGCAGCTCCGGCAGCTCCGGACTGACGGGCGGCTCTGGCAGCTCCGGACTGACGGGCGGCTCGGATTAGAAATAACAATGTTTTTAACCCCAGGGGTCGGTCTAGACATTTTATATTCCAGCTGTGGGTTTTGACTTTTGCGCCCCACACATCCTCTGGGGGAAATACATTTGGATTTGAGACGATTCTGTGCAAAGGACACATTAGTGCCGTTATTGTTTCAAACGCAATTGAAGAGACGCACACACAATCCTAAACAGCCTCACACACCTTTTTGGTTTCAAATGCCCCATGCAGAGACACACACACACCCCCACCCCCCTTTGTTTTTGAAACACACACACATACACGCCCGCATACACCCACGCGCACGTCTTTTCCGAAAGCCTTTTTCTCCGGGACAGGCATGTTGATAGATTGCAAAGACAGAGCCCCTTCGTTAAAGGTGAGATACCGTTTTAAAACCATTTATTTAATTCATAATATTTAGTACATACCTTGTAAAACATGTTATAATTATTTAAACAATTTTACTGCACAATATTGAAACATGCAATAATGTTTTTATGTATAAACATTGTTGTACAACAGGTCAGCCACCAGATCATTACCAGACACAGTACTACACTTTTAATAACCTTTAAATATTTCTAACATGCTGTTGTAGGAAAGACTGTATTCGTATAAAATAAGACATTGTTTTTTAAGACATTGCATTTCTCCGCGCCAGACCGGGGTGAGAGAGAAAACGAGAGATTCCCGTTCGTTAAAGGGTGAGATATAGCATTAATACCCTTTATTTAATTCTAAATCTTTAGTACAGACCTTTTAAAACATGCTATAATTATTTGAACATTTTTACTATTCCTTTCTTACAGATAAAGGGCCCGGCTATAGGGTTAGCCCTGACATCCATCCGTCTCCAATTCACCGTCGTCAAGACAGGCTCTCTTGCACGTTCCATCAAGGCTCCGTAAGTTTTCACTCCATGGATAGATCAAACGTCTTGCATGTAGACCAATGGTATGTCTTAAGGATAGAAGCGGCCAGCGACGTAATTGTTCACGATTTTGGAAAAGACTGTCCAGCTTATTCATCAGGGTTATGAATATAGGGTAATCACGGCATTTAAAGCTAAACACTGGCATAAAAAAGTTTACATCCTTGCAGGCTTTGGAAAATACATATGAACTGACAGATTTGGTCGCATTTGTACTTTCACATTGTTCACATGCTAAAATTGTCACTTTGGAGTCAGGGCTATACACCATTGAAGAGATTCTTATGGCTTTCAAATCACCACGCCTGCACACAAGCTCTTCCAAAGCATAGCCTGGCAGGGCTGTACCATTCAGGGCCTGCTCAATTTGACAGAGCGCTAGACGTATCTTAAGCCATTCTCTCATACGCAGCGCAGGAGAAAAACTCCCGGGTTTTGCATGATAAAGGGGGTTGGGACCGCTGTCTGTGAAAATCTTCACAGTTGAATCCTCAGGTTGGAATATGTAACTCATATGTCTATCACTCGTATCCAAAACTCCTTTAAAACATTCAGTGGCCTCATACAAAAGGTCCTCGATGCTTTTATCATTGGGTTCGTGACAAGAGGCACATAGCACCCGAGAATTGGCCTAGAAGACATCATTTTTTGTTTTAATGTTCTGGGTTTAATTTTAAAGTCTTGTTTAGTGTTCTGGGCCGCTTGTGTTGTTCTGGGTCTTATTTATAATGCGTCTTCCCCCAACCCAATACCCCCAGGACATTCCTGCTTCATAGACAACAGCCCCAAGGGCAATAAAATAGGGGGTGTGGGGCCATCCTCTTTGAAATGTCCAAACACATCCCCCCCAGTTCAACGAGGTCCCTACACATCAATCATCATGACAACTTCAAATGAATAGATGCAATATATGCATAAATTAACACCCACTCTAACACGTGACAACAGGAACAGGATGCACTTATATGATCAAAACCACGTGATAACTTCCCGCCAGGATGTCCTGACCGGATGCCCATATTTGGGCATGCACACGACATAGGGTCATAAATCAAACGTTTGACGCGTGCCGTCTACTGTATTGTCTCTGCCATATAGTATGGCAGGCTTTGTGTGTAATCATAAAAACATTGTCAAAGTGATTTTTATAGGCTCTAAGTTTGACAAAACAAAACTTCTGCAACATCATGCTCCCAGGAATTTAGTTAGCTAAGTCATTCTCACAATAGACGGTAGGCTATAAGACCCAAAACCGAGAACAGATTACCCACTGGGCAAAAATTGATGGAATCAACTTTGTTTCAATGTCACTTCAACAACAAAAACGTCAATGCGATGATGTTGAATCAATGTGGAAAACTGATTGGATTTGCAAAAAGTCATCAACGAAAAGGGAATCTTTTTTTCAATCAACTATTAATCTAAATCCAATGACATGGTGATATTTTTTGTTGATTTCACATTGTATTTACGTTAGTTGACAACTCAACCAAATGTAAATCGAAACAAAAAAAATTGCCCCCTTGGTGTGGGCCAAACAAATCTTGCCCCCAAAAGGCTAGAGGATTGCAGTTAAATATTCATTTCACTAGGTTTGAGTTTAAATCTATTGTCGAGGAGATTTTCTCATTCGCAATATGATGGCTACCAGGCTACGAACGGATGAGTTTGCAGGAGGCATGAGCTACTTTAAAGCCCTTCCACGATTCAGTATGTTGTGAAATTATATGTTGTTAGCCTCCAGTGTGGGTAGTCTACCTGCTGAGTTTGTTGAGGTGGGGAGTAAAGTGTTATGGGGACATAGTTAAGGTAAGGAACAGAGAGGTACTTTAGGGAGTGAGATCTAACAACTACATCTCTAATTCCCACTAGAAGCTAGAGCCCTATGCTATTCCCACTGTCTGGCCAACTGTAATGTTTCTCACATCCTGACAATATTACAATCTTGATTTTATAGCTGCTGTAGTCTATCTATTCAACTTAACCTCCACCCTGCTCTCCATCGCTCTGCTGTCTGTCTGTGGACTGTGGATACTGAGAGAATGATTTCACCCGGTGATGCCTCAGTGCCTCCATCACCATACAATATGTTGCATTGTCCATTAGGCTTAGAGAGAGTGAGAGACAGAGAGAGAGACACAGGGACTGGAGTCATTGTGTGGGCTAAAACTGTCCCCCGAAGACTCAGCGCAATTACTCTTCCCTCCACGTGCTGTGTTATCTGTTCCCTCGTACATCAAAGCAATAACGTCTTCAAAAGGGCAAAGGCAGACAGGGTTCTCTTCAGGGATGCAGAGCGGGCCAGCTTCAGGGAGGGTCTGTCAAGACACATTATCGCCAAGAATTAACAAGGAAAGAAAGTCTGCAGAAGACAATTTCTCCACAAGACAACCAACTAAAGGGTTTACTGCAGTAACAACCTGCAGCAGAATCTGTGGGAGCGAACGAC
This sequence comes from Salvelinus namaycush, assembly GCF_016432855.1. Lineage (NCBI taxonomy): Eukaryota > Metazoa > Chordata > Actinopteri > Salmoniformes > Salmonidae > Salvelinus > Salvelinus namaycush. Next base: position 38,375,586 of record NC_052309.1, on the reverse strand, counting down.
CTTACATGCAATCTCGAATCTCGATAGCACCGATACGGGCGCGTGACTTACGTGATAATGGTAAATGTTACGACAACAAAATGGCCAAACACTAATTAATGTCACGGGCATCGGACACATAAAATTGGAGATAGAGACACTTCCTTGACACAGAAAGAATAGCGGTGCCCACATGGAAGGGAGATAAATTACTTTTTCCCTCCCTGTCCTTTCCGTCAATGTCCTCTGACTGGCTGCCCGTCCGCGGTATCTAGACGTTTTTCTGTGATTTGTGACGGGGTACACTGACAGATCCTAATTTTGTCAAAGCACTCCTGTCACAGCCGATGGTGGTAATGTCTGGTAAAAAAGTATTCCCCTTGTTCCACTTCTACGAAGGTTTCCAATAAACACAGGTTTATGCAGGATGGTTTGCCTTTTCCGATAGCGGACCTGGCCCTGTAATCACAGGGAATTTGTGGTTTGAGATTGAATGAAAACATTCGACTGAGACTGTCGACTGAAAAAAGGAACTTGGAGCACTGTCAGTTGTGAATTGTGTCTGCCGGGGTTGTAGGCTGTGTAGTTTGAATTGCAGTTGAAAGAGGTTAGTGATTCCCAACTGAGCTGAGTGAATGCCAATTGCTTTGACCCAGTGTGGCGGGATATGTTGCTATGAAACAGCAAAGAGATAGAAAACCAACATTTGAAAGAGTCTGTACAATCTATTTGTTCAGGGTAGCCAACCTTTCTATTTCCAGAATAGGACTGATTTAGTAGTGCTTTGATGTGTCAGTGTAATATAAAGACGTTCAGTGTATGTTTGCAAGTGATGCCGCCCATATTTTGGCATATGAATACCCAACCCCGTCCTACAGGTGGGTATACAGTAATTCTTTAGCATTATTGATTTGTTACTGTCTTACCAGCTTGAGTAATGACGGTGATTAGGGGGCCTATTTTCTTGATGATACAGACATTAAGGACAACGGTGGGAAGGAGGCTCAGTAGGCAACAGATGTGGGTTTGTGTGCGTGTGTGTACATTTGTTGTGTGTGTATGTATGTTTACATAGCACCTCTCTCTTCCACCTTTCTCTTCTCTCTCTCTCCCTCCCTCTCTCTCTCCCTCTCTCACTCTGCTTAGCACGCATGAGGTTTCTACACTGTCAAAGCTTTAATCTGGCAAGTTCCTGGACCACAGTTTAGGAGAGCTTAAATTGAAGGAAATCCAACAATACCTCTCCAGTCTCCCCGCATCCTCTCTCCTCCCTATGTGAAACCACCCTGAGACCCTTGGAGCTATGCCCAGAATAAAAAATGTCAACCCCTACTAGATAAATACACAAAATGCTTCCCTCTAATTAGCCTAAGTACATTTCCAAAGTAAATGTCCATTGTGTTCTTATTGAAACATCTCCAGCATGGTCACTTTGGACGCATTACAGGCATAACGTTGAGGGATCCTCCCACTCACGCTTTTGAGAACATTTAATAGCAGTTTAGGGAATAAATTGGGTAAAGAGATTTTCCCTCCAAATCTCTTATCACTCACAGAGAAAAGAGAGAATGACTCAATCGACGAGTATATTCATTTCTCAGATGATTGAAAACTGCTGACAAGTGCACAAGAGTCTTCATTGGGAAGTGTTAGGGGATAAATACGGCCTAATTATTTTTGTTTTGAGGGGAAGTCTAGTCTTTTTCAACTACTTAAAAGGTTGACGCTAATTAGCATTGAGGTCTTGGAAAGAGATCTGATGCAAGGTTGAAAGTCGAGGAATTTTAATCAAGTACTGCCCTGTGATGTTTGTTGATGACCAAATATCCAACACGACTGAGTATATTACGAGTGGTATACCTCTGATTTTACCATCGCCTTTCATTAGGGGCATTGGTATTTGAGGGTCAGGGCAACCTTAGCCTTGCGAAGTCTGAGCACTATTGACTTGATAAACAAAGGGGTTTTGCTGAACAACGATGCTTGAATCAATTGCTACTTATCTCCTTTTAACTCACACTTGTTAGACCAAGTAGACAGCAGAAGCCCAAGTCTTTCAAATAAAAATAAACTGGCAATTGTTTTGTTAAAGCATTGTGAATGTGAAAGCCAAGCACTCTTTTCACTTAGATGTGAATGTAGCTACTCACTGAGGGAAAAACAATTTAGCTCTTGTTGAATATGTTTCCTACAATCTGTATAACTGCTACTTACTGACTTATTTTCTTGGTTGCATTTGAAACTAAGAACAGTTATATTGATACTATTGGTTTGATCCACTGACAAGAAATATATTATTATTTTGCATAATTTCATTCCATTCCAATCTGTTTACACTTTTATCCTCTGTCATGTCCGTGTAGTTGTTCCTGAGGGTTGCTAGCATTAGTGGATCATATTAGGCTAACGTTGTGCAATAATTTGGGACATGTAGCCTATTTTTTGAATCATTATGGAACTCAGACTACTCATAGCAGGAGCCTGGCGCATGGTTCACGATGACTGGACCATTGTAGATTTATAGGACTATTGTTCAACCCATATTGTACACTTTTTTCCCCCACCTTTCAATATTTAATGCATTGAACTTGAATATGGCAACTTTCAGGACGAATCAAATCACTGTATTTTCGATTGATCAATATATTTTTTGTGTAAAAGGGTCTCCAACCCTGTTTATGATTCATACTTTCCTTACCCTAAAATTTGCCTAAATAATCTACAAGATCAGAGTATTTTTTTATTTACCAGTTGGTGCTGAAATGGAGATGAATATATTTAGATGGCTTTCTTTCACTGATATATTCTCAACCCGTTCTCTCTATGTATTCTAGAGAATCGGTCGAAACATTTATTATTATAGGTACACAGTATTTAAAGGGATGGCTTAAGATAAATGTACTAAAATCCCTATTGAATGCAAACTCCACAAGAAAACCTGTTGTTCAGCAAGTGGGAGGGTTTTCAGAGGTTGAATGAAATATATTCAGCGCGCGCAAGAGAACCATGCCTGCAAAGCCTGTTAGGCACCTGCATAAGGTAAGTCTAAATACCAACTACTGAGACGTAAGCAGGAAAGGCGTGCGTAGGAAAGGCGTGCATTTCCTAAATCTGAATCAGGCCCCATGCATATGAATGTAAATAGAATAAAAATAGAATCCTCTTTTTCTCCATACATAAACACAACCGCCCACCCCACCCAAGTGTCACTTCCAGCCAACTGTCATTGTCACTCCCAACATGATGGCTGACACATATCAAAATATCTGAGTGATGCAAGATCGAATCGTACTACACCGGCTCCAATGCGCCTCGGATGTGGCAAGGCCTGCAAACTATTACAGACTGCAAAGTGAAGCACAGCTGAGAACTACCCAGTGACACGAGCCTACCAGATGAACTAAAAAACGTCTATGCTCGCTTCGAGGCAAGTAACACTGAAACATGCATGAGAGCATCAGCTGTTCCAGATGACTGTGTGATCACGCTCTCCGCAGTCGATGTGAGTAAGACCTTTAAACAGGTCAGCATTCACAAGGCCGCAGAACCAGATGGATTCCCAGGACGTGTACTCTGAGCATTCGCTGACCAACTGGCAAGTGTCTTCACTGACATTTTCAACCTCTCCCTGTCTGAGTCTGTAATACCAACATGTTTCAAGCAGACCACCATAGTCCCTGTGTCCAAGAGCACTAAGGTAACCTGCCTAAATGACTACTGACCAGTAGCACTCATGTCTGTAGCCATGAAATGCTTTGAAAGGCTGGTCATGGCTCACATCAACACCATTATCCCAGAATCCCTAGACCCACTCTAATTTGCATACCGCACCAACAAATCCACAGATGATGCAATCTGTATTGCACTCCACACTGCCCTTTCACACCTGGACAAAATTAACACCTATGTGAGAATGCTATTCATTGACTACAGCTCACCGTTTTACACCATAGTGCCCTCAAAGCTCATCACTAAGCTGGGACTAAACACCTCCCTCTGCAACTGGATCCTGGACTTCCAGGTGGTAAGGGTAGGCAACAACACATCCGCCACGCTGATCCTCAACATGGGAGCCCCTCAGGGGTGCGTGCTCAGTCCCCTCATGTACTCCCTGTTCACTCATGACTGCACGGCCAGGCACGACTCCAACACCATCATTCAATTTGCTGATGACACAACAGTGGTAGGCCTGATCACCAACAACGATGAGACAGCTTATAGGGAGGAGGTCAGAGACCTGACCATGTGGTGCAAGGACAACACCCTCTCCCTCAACATGATCAAGACAAAGGAGATGATTGTGGACTACAGGAAAAGGAGGACCGAGCACGCCCCCATTCTCATTGACGGGCCTGTAGTGGAGCAGGTTGAGAGCTTCAAGATCCTTGACGTCCACATCACCATCAAACTAACATGGTCCAAGCACACCAAGACAGTCATAAAGAGGACACGACAAAACCTATTCCCCCTCAGGAGACTGAAAAGATTTGGCATGGGTCCTCAGATCCTCAAAAGGTTTGACAGCTGCACCATCGAGAGCATCCTGACGGGTTGCATCACTGCCTGGTATGGCAACTGCTCGGCCTCCGACCGCAAGGCACTACAGAGGGTAGTGCGTACGGCCCAGTATATCACCGGGGCCAAGCTTCCTGCCATCCAGGACCTCTATACCAGGTGGTGTCCGAGGAAGGCCCTACAAATTGTCAAAAACTCTAGCCACCCTAGTCATCGACTGTTCTCTCTGCTACCGCACGGCAAGTGGTACCTCAATTACCTCGACACCAGTGCCCCCGCACATTGACTCTGTACCGGTACCCCTTGTGTATAGCCCCGTTATTGTTATTTACTGCTGCTCTTTAATCATTTGTTATTCTTAACTCTTACTTTTTTGGAGTATTTTCTTTAATCTACCTGTGCCTTTCTGGACATCAATCTAAGGTGTCATATCAAAATCCAGTGTATTGAGCAAAGGCAGTTACAGCAGTACTTAGTAGATGGAGCATAAAGCTCTCATAGGGTCGGATCCTAACTCCCAGCGTCTGACCTAAGATCCTCTGAAGATAGAGATGCTGTCGAGGTATCAAAATACTTTGCTTTGAAGTCCAATAATGAGGATGACTTCTTCCGAACATAGTTGGCTCTGTAAATATGCTAAGGCAACATTATACAGTGCCTCTCACTGAACATGAATCAGAAAACAAAACAGACAGCGTGATTGACATAATACGGAATCCATTGATTTTCACCAGTTTGTTGAAAGATATTGATGTACATGACTGACTGTGAATGTGCTGTCAGTGAGTGTGTGCGTGCATGTGCGTGCATGTGTGTGTCTGTGTGTGTGTGTCACGCCCTGACTTTTGTTCCTTTTTATGTCTCTATTTTGGTTAGGGCGTGAGTTGGGGTGGGCATTCTATGTTTTTTTTCTATGTTTTCTATTTCGATGTGTTTGGCCTGGTATGGTTCCCAATCAGAGGCAGCTGTCTATCGTTGTCTCTGATTGAGAACCATACTTAGGTAGCCTTTTCCCACCTGTGGTTTGTGGGTAGTTGTTTTGTGTTGTTTCACCTTTCAGGACTGTTTCTATTTTCGTTGTTTTCACTTTGTTATTTTGTATTTCGTGTTCAGTTATAATAAATTAACATGGACACTTACCACGCTGCGTTTTGGTCCGATCTTTCCTGTTCCTCAGATGAAGAAGATCGTTACAGTGTGTTTATTCGCAAGCACGCATCTTCTGTTTTGAGGTTTTCTGAACACAAATTTCTTTTGGAATACAAATTCAATTGGCGGATCAAATTGAAAATGAGCACAGGAGTCAAAATTCTTGGGTTTCTGATTACAAATCTTCTAACGACAAGTGTGTCTCACTTATTTCCCAATTTCCATTTGATGGCATCAAATCTCATGCTTTGCCAATAAAAGCTATATGTGGAAATGTGAAGGCGCCCTATGGGTCATTCTACACTCGCTTCTCCTAATTCTCCCCTGAAATCAAATGTCTGGATGTTATGGTTCTTATGTATTAGGGTTGTACCATTTGCACCTCCATACTTACCGTAGTTGTGCCGCAGAGCATCATGGGTAATATGTGTGTTGAGATGAGCACCAGGAAGCCTTGAATTTGAGTGAAGTCAGGGACCTGGATGCCTGTTAAGACTCCCCTCCATTTCATCTCGGTGCCAGCCACTTAACCAGATGTCTAGCCAATATGTCTGACGCCTTTGTGGTGCCTGCCAAAGACTGTGGGAATAATTGAAAAATAGTGCACATCGCGCTCGGTAGACCAGGGCCTGTTTGTCTCCCTCTACATGTGCACAGGCACGGACACATACAGTGACACACAGTGACACACACACACACACACACACACACACACACACACACACACACACACACACACACACACACACACACACACACACACACACACACACAGCGTGCAGCTGAGCACCTCTAAGATGTGAAGCAGTAGGGGTGGGTGGCCCTGAGAGGCTCTTGCTGGGGGCGTCATCCCCAAACTGCTGCAGGGTGGGAGACACTCAGCCTCAGGGGAGGGGAGTGGAGAGGGGGAGGGGAGGGGAGGAAGGAGGAGGGGAGGAAGGAGGAGGGAGAAGTAGAGAATAGATGAGGAAGAGACATGGTGTGTGTGGCACACACAGGCACACAAATCCACACACTGCAAAAATGTGCCTAGCAAATAGAGACAGATTTTCTTTCTTTAAATTTATATAATTATTGCTTCCATTTATTGAGGACTATTGGCATCAAATTATGTATTTCATGAGAATTACATCCTTCAGGAAAAATCTGAAAGGATTTCACAGCTTGTCTGCTACAGCTAGACATTACAAATAAAGCCCCTTTGAATGTTTCCAACCAGTAAGAGCTCAATTGGGATGAATGGGCCTTGTTATTTCTCTTTTTCTCTTGAATCCCTCTTAATTTACTGTTGTGTTGGAAGATATGGGTCTCCTCATTAATCAAGAAGACAAATGAACCTTATCAGCCTCATAAGCGAGAGACAGGGACAGAGAGAGAGAGAGACAAATGGAGAGAGAGGGAGAGAAGATAAGGAGAAAAGAGAGGAAAGGAGGGGTAGAAACAGTCAACTCTGATTAGCCTAATTTACCTTGTTCTTTGGTGACATGGCTAATTGTAAGATCCATTAAGTTGATATTCAAGACTCCCATGTTTTGTTCTAAATGTCAATAAAATGGCTTCCTGTTTGAAAAGAACAGGATGCCTTCTTGTGACCTTTACGCTCAATCAGAGATACCAATGAGTAATCAATTACATCTCCACTCAAACCGATACAGCACTAATAAGTTATATTAACTTGTTTTTTCAATGCCATTCATATTAACCTGAATTCATTTTACGCAACAAGTTAGGTAGGAGGGCCATAGGGATTTTTTATTTTTGTGATTTAAGCAGTATCTGATTATTTATTTTTTTACATTTGGATTTTCAGTAATAACCTTGTTACATAAATGTTTACTCCCCAATGTGTTATTTGCAATAGAACGCTAAATGTAGGTGGACATTGTGGAGAAGGCTGCCAAATGTGGAGGCATAGAGTGAAGTGGATGTTGCTGTCTGTAGCCAGGTTGGCCACTAGAAGGAGCTCTGGTGCCTGATATCTCTCCATGTAATGTTCAGAGGGATAGAAGTAGATGGAGGTATGAGTATGTTTATGAAAAAACACCCTCTAAACCTCCACCTCCAGTGTTTGCGGTGCATTATCTCCCACATGTCTCTGATATAGGTCTCTATTCAATCTGTATTGCACAATAGAAATGTAAGGGTATTATCCAACTGAGCAGACATACTGTATGCAGCGTTTACCATGAATGCAGTCTCCGCTAACGCAGGAACATTTCCTTTCAATTTCAATCACGCTGTAACACTGATTGTCTGCGATACCGATTGAATAGAGCCCATAGACAGCTATAATGCATACATACATCATTGCCTGGACTGGTCTATCTCTGATCATTTGAAACCAGTGATAATCTCTAGTTATTGAATATAGGCAATTGAGTACCAAGGCAAGAACCCTACCTCCACACACATGTACACACCTTGTATGTGTACATGCATGTATGCACACTGTAGTGTATGTGTTAGAAATTGATGATTACATCTGATGCAATAAGGCTAACATGATAAAATGGTCTTGTTTACACTCTAGATCCCAATGTGATATACATCAACATCAGTGCTAAGAATATCTACATTAGATGTAATTACCAACAGCATGTGATATCTGTATCTGAATCAGGTGTGGTAGTTTGTCCTTGTCAGACAGGATGGATGTAGTGTTAGACCCTCACTGTCGAATAATGCTTCTATGATCGGAGAAGAACTCCCATCCTTTCTTGGTTGAATGTACAGCAAATAACATGGAGGGCAAAAATGGCTGATAATGCCTATAGGGGGCAATTCCGACCCGAGTTAAGCGCGCGCGTAAATGGAACATAATTCCTGTTTTATGCACTTTTCTCTCTGTGTATTCTGATCTTGAATTTCAGCAAGAGAATAGCATGCCATTCATCCGCTATTCATTTGGGGTGGAGAGCAAAGAAATGAAGGTGTGTCTACAGATACACCGTATTCTGACCTTGACTTCATTCCCCCACAATTCCACCACCTTTACTCTCGATTAATACATTTGAGCAACCTGTCTGTTCCAAGTGAAACATCTACTTTATTTTTTCCAATAGAAATAACCCCTTTTTCCATGCACTGTAATTTACAAATTGATAAGAGCTAGGTAAATGAGTAAGACGTTTGGATAAGGGGATAGCAAATATGAATGACAATTGTTTCATCTAATTTACCTTATGATTGCGAAGACAAATGTGAAACCAGTCATATGGCAGCAAACTGAAGCATATCAACATACCGCCTTTTCCCCAGTGAAGTTGATGAAATGCTGGCCTTAACTTACAAGGATGAAACTTGGATACCCAAGGTATAGGCTTCTGTAGCCATGCACAAATGACAGTACAGCGCCAAACCTACCGAGTTGATTTACGATTTCAAGAATGTTTTAATTATACAGACTTTTCACAGTATTTTTTTAAATGTGTATTGTTTTAAATATTAGCCATTACTGGTAGCCACCGTCAGTTATACCCATATATATTATCACTTTAGTGTTAGTTCCCTTACATTCCATTACATATTTAAATTGACCTTTCTTTCCTCTGTCACATTCGTGTGGTCGTTCCTGAGGATTGCTAACAATAGTGGATCATATTAGGATGATGTATTACAAGTTGTGCAATAATTTGGGACATGTAGCCAATCTGAATCATTATGGAGCGCAGACCATACGTAGGAGTTTAAACCTGGAGCCTGGTTCACAACGACTGGACCGTTGTCCTCACAGTTCCATGGTCATTGAGGATTATTAGGGTAGATTTATAGGAATACTGTTCAAACCCGACTGTACACTTTTCTCACCTTCCAATGTCATATATTGAACAAAGCAACTTTCAGGATGAATCAAACCACTATTTTTAATTCACCAATATATTTAGTGCATAAAGTCTCTCCAAACAGTTTTTTAAAATTATTATTCATAAATACTTTCCTAACCCTAAATAATATTCAAGATAAGAGTATTTTTTTTATCTACTGTTCAAATTGATGCTGAAAAGTAGGTGAATTTGCATACGTGGCTTTCTTTCATTGATCCCTAAGTGAGTCTGTTGGGAAAATCCAAATGAATGGTACACCAAATTTAAAGGGATGGCTTTAGATGCAGTAAATGTACTGAAAACCCTATTGAATGAAAACTCGATGAGAAAATCTGTTGGCCAGCAAGTGGAAGGGTTTTCAGCAGTTGAATTACATTAATTCAGCGAGCACAAGGGAACCACGCCTGCAAAGTCCATTACGCAGCTGCATAAGGTAAGTCTGAATACCAACTATTGAGAAGTGTGTAGGAAAGGCCTGTGTAAGAAAAACGTACATTTCCTAAGTATGAATCAGAAAAATAACAATTAAGGTATCATTTCTGTGTTCCTGTTTGAGGGCAAATACTTCTGATCCAGGTAGTACAGAACTGTCGGTGATGAGTGTACAGGTTTTTCCACACGGTAAGCAAGTACACAGGACTCACTCTGCCTAAGCCCTAGTGTGTGAATATTACTCCCCGACATGCGTTCATGTCAGCTCATTGCCTTTATCTGTGCGAAGAGCGATCAACAACAAAAAAATAAGGTCCTCTCAGCTCCTGTGGGTTCGGAGCAGTGCACCTTCGCATGGGTTCCTTCCGGGCACTGTGAAGGGTAACACCTCGGCTTCCTGAGTCGGTCTTCCTCATTGGTGCCACTCATGAGGAGCTGTTGATTTATCACTCTGAGTAAAGAGGGCGAGACAGATGGTGTTTTTTTCTTCCTGGGTTGACGTTTGATTGGCCACACCTCCGTTAGCATATAAGCGTTAGCAAAACAGGTGAAAGGTCAAGGCGTTGAAGGGCGAAGGGTGTAGTTTAACATTTGAACCTCATTCTTTGGCTAATGCTGCTCTGACTAATAGTTATTGTAGAACTAGATCAAATTCAAAAACAAAAACTGATGTAGTTTAAACTCAACTCGATCTGGAATTGTTATCGCCCCATTTCTTTTTGATGTAAGCATATCAACTATATGAAATATTAGTATGCTCCATGCTAGTATCGTCCAACTGCGAATCAACAATGATTTCACAACATAAGTCTGGCAGTAACTAAAACCCAGCAAACTTAGCAATATGGTTGTTTGTTTACCTACTACTACAGTTTACCTCACCTACTATAGGTACTAGACAGTAAACAAACAAAATGATAACCCACCCATCCATATTCCACTACAACAGACCTGCTACAATCCACCACATAGTAATTAATTAAATTGCGTAGACTTGTAAAACAAGTTTTACATTTTAAGTCTTGATTTTCTTCCAGTAAACCATTTTCCATTTTATTTTAAATGTGGAACCTCACTAGTGGCCCCATAAATGAATCATTAAATACTTAGCAGTTTAACCTGAGGTGGCGTTAAATTGAAAGTTGAATCATTTTGACTAATTTCATTGGATGCCCTCATTATACATGCACTGACAAACTTTAATCAGAATTAAAGCCGGATTTACCTAGCTTTAGCTCGGTTATTGTTTTTATGGATATATTTCTTACTATGGGGTTCATGTTAAACAAAGAGTGGAAAAGTTAAGCTGAGTCAATCCTAATTCACCTGCCGTGAGAGAAAGGTACCCTTATTGTTCTCCGGTAAGTTTGGTTTCCATGGAGAAAATGACATTGTCCCTCCGGACAGACACCTACAGCACACTTCAATTATTAAAATGAGAGAAATCATACAAATAAGCTCTAATGCTAATCGACATGCAAAAACAGAACACTTAATGTATTGATATTCTGAAAATAATGTTTTAATTGAACAGTTTTGTAACATTAGAGACACACTGAAGACAAACAGCTAAAAGCAGCAGATTTCTGGGGTGTGCTGGTTGGCGACAAATGATGGCAATTCAACATGTAGAATCATCCGGAAATGACAGACAATATTCTGGTCAGAGGTGATATTGTGGCAACCCGCTGCTGTTATCCGTTCATCTTCGTGGTGTGTCAGGATGGTAGGAATTGTGAGATTTAGCCCCTACAGCCAAAATGCATTCTTGTCCGCCACAGGTTGAGGTTTATATTATCTACAGCCTCAATATCTAACCACTGAAGACCATGCTCCATAAGTGGCCACAGATCCAATCAGAGGGTGCATGCCAACACCAGGTGTAAACTGGGTCTTAGTTGGTTCTACAGCTTACTAAAAGACACTAACTACAGAATCCTTAGATAAATGTTTTTGCTGTATATTCAGACCATATCACACAGGATTTTTATTGGAATTTCATTGGCCTTAATATTTTTGCTCCTCAGGCCAGTTCTACCTCACAAAAGAGTTACAATGTGTTTTCACAAGGAGAAAAATAAAGACTGTAGATACAATTAACTGTCACGTTGTATAAATGATTGGAAACAGGAATTCGTAATAGGGGGGTTTAATACTCCACCCAAAATATACAACATGCCATGAAAGGCACAGGGACGAAGCCCAAAACAAACACATATACAAAAACACAGGGATGTAAACCCAAACAAAAGAGCAAGGTTAAACCTCTAATAAATACACGGGACGAGACCCGTAATAACGAGTACACAATACACGCAGCACAAAAGCCGACAACAACGCACAGGTACTCACAAGACCAACGAACATGGGAACAATAACTGACAAAACAATTTGTGAACGGAGGGCACATATATACAATTACTAATCAGGGGAAATGGGAACCAGGTGTGCGTAATGAAACAGTTCAGTGACGCCTAGAGGCCGGTGACGTAGACCTCCAGAGCTGGTGCACGGAACGAGAAGCAGTCCCGGGGAATCTGTGACGTTAACGTCCTAAATGCTTTCAATTCAGATTAAGATACATTTTCGGCAGACGGGTAAAGAGATTCCTTGATTTACCACCATCTCCCCTGCTCGAACCCTCTCTCTATGTGACATTTATATTAGTAACAAAATAATAATGCAAAAGTGTCATTATGAGTACAGGAGCATGCTGCCTTTTTCCTGAAATTGATATTAGCACCGGGTTGACAGAGGAACACAGAACACACACACTGCAATTAAATTGCTCCCGGAGCAGCTATGAGTTGTCCATTGGAATGGGAGCTTCGTTTGGAGAAAGTTGGGGGCTGTAAATGGTGGAGCAGAGTGACTCAGTCAATTACAAAGCCGCAATGGCCGCTGTGGCGCTCGTTATCAACTAAAGAAGTGATGCAGGCTCCCAATGGGGAAGGAAAGGGGCTTTGTTACAGTGGTTGAGGAAAATTACTAGATAGGCAACTCTGTTTACTTGCCTTCCAAAGTCTTCATAGAGAGTAGCCCGTTGTAATGGCAGAGTAGGTAAACTACAACTTTTCTGTCCCCTTCTAGCTTTGAAAAGGACAGATACATTTTTGGTGACAGGTTATGATTGGAAAGTGAATCAGGCAGGCAGTCAGCTTTGGATACTCCGGCTCCGATGGCACCAACAAAACATTGTGTCCCTAAATTTCATTCTGTAAATAACCTTTCAAAGCAAGCTTGTCTAATGTTTGCACTTACCACCATTGCCCATTATTTCCAATGTGCAATTATTAGCACGGTGGTGATTGCGCTGAGGTAATTGCAAATTAAGTGGGATGCTTTATCTCAGCAATTTGTGTCCAACTACAAACCCGCGGAAGTAAAATTTCAGATCTGACTGTTTTGTCCCCTCTCCATTTTTCTTACACCTACATGTAAATGTCAGAATTAATGGCTAGTCTATTGACATCCGAAATTCGGTGCATCCATTGATGTTTCAATATTGTTAAGGGTTTCTAGCACAAATATCCCATTGTAATGTTGCAAATACATGTTATTTTGTGTGGAATCCTCACACCCATCTGTCAAGCAGATACAAGGCCTTCAGTGTAAACGTTTTACCATAGGTTATATGGCTTCTTCATGCCTACATTGTTCTCTATCTGTCACAGTTAAAGTCCTCTCTCAAGAGTACACAGTATGTAATGTATATAAAGCATCATTCCCATTGTCATTATCATAATTCTGATTTCATGATCATCGCCACCATCAGCAGTACTATTACCACTAGTTCAGTCTAATGGCCTACACTCATGTGTCAAACACAAAGGCTATAGCAAAATAAATAAATAATAGCCTTCACATATCTACCGTGCCTATTTTCCCTCTCATTTCACATGCCAGGTTATATTGTCTTCAATGTGAACGTATCTACTTCCCCATTCACAAAATTATGGGCCTGTCCTCATATTAATGGGGATATACAGTATATAAAGTCATTACTAAATAATGGTGTCAGACAGGAGACTGTATTATAGGGGGAAGGATGGTAACAGTTGTGAATGAAAAGCACATCTTGTTGTTCACACAAGGTTGCAGGCTTGGTTTAAACAACCTAACACATTGGAAGAAATATTAATTATAATATTTCACATCTTTTATTTGGCCAAGTGAACACATTTGTATACAGACATATAGGAGTAGAATATGAAACACGGATGTGTTCTGAGAAAGACTTTGTATCTAGACAGTACTCTCCTGCGCTAAGCCAAAATGTGCAATGTCCCACATCTCTAGCAATTTTCTGCTTGTGAGCAGCCATGAGATGTATATTTACTTGTCAAAGAGAACTTTTAAGGAATCGTTTTAAAACCTCTCAACCGTTTGATGTCTCGGGGTAAACAAACAAACACACCAATCAATGACATGCCTAGTTACAAATAACAGGTCCATGGTGTGGATTCCATTAAAACCGTTAGAGTGATATTATGACAGAAATCGTAAACCAACTGAGGCAAAGTCAAGCATTGCCACCTAATGTCTGTTGTTGCCATATATGGTCAAATTGATGCATTAAGGCACTGAATGGCGGCATTGGAAAAGCTTGAAAGCTTTGCATTCAAACAAACCAATTTAAGACACAAAAGCCCGCGACAGATCATTAGTGGGATCCCTGGGTCTGTCATGGATCACAGATATGTAAAGAACATGCTATGTTGATCAGATCTCCCAGACAGAGCAAGCTGTAAAGACTTTCACTCAAACCCAAATGCAGAGTTTCTCGCCTTGCTCATCTTTAAGCACAACTCATCTTTAAGCACAACTCATCTTTAAGCACAACTCATCATTAAGCACAACTCATCTTTAAGCACAACTCATCTTTAAGCACAACTCATCTTTAAGCACAACTCATCTTTAAGCACAACAACCAAACTGTAAAAACAATGAGCCAAACTACAGAAAGATATTCTGGTGGAGGCATACAAATAAATGATTGCTGTATTAACTTCTAGGTAAGTGGATCTGGCTACATTTCACAAAATAACAATGACTCAAAGCAACTAGGAGGCATAAATTACAGCATGCAACGTATGTCCAGTGAAAAAAGCTTTTTACAAACATTGCTCCAGTTACTGAGTTTCAATTACACATTGTATTGAATTGTTACAAAGCAGCATCAACAGAATAGGTTTAGCTAAATTATAACAACGTGAAATAGGACCCTGCTGTATTATTTAAGTAATGGTGGGACAGGACAAAATATTTCAAAATAGACTATGATCATTTGAGGGAAACAAATTAAATCAAAACGTGAAAAGGCCAGCATATACCTTTTTTCCTTCCAGTGATTGATAGAGTGTCTGTTGAGCCGCAGAAATACTCTTGTTGAGTTCAATAGACAATTCCACCTACCCATTTTCCTCTCAAACTGAAGCAATTTTGATAATCAGCATCCTTTCTACCTCTTGACCCTGGCCATAGTGAGGAATGTGTTGACGCTATTAAGTCAGTTGAAATTCTTCCCCCCTCACACAGCATCAGTGGTTCGATTTAGATACTGGAGAGGGAAATTCTTTCTCCATGTACTGTATGGCCATAATGCAACTGATATAGTTGTGTATACTAACTGTCACAATGTTCAGCATTTTACCAATTTTGATTATGTTTTGTATATATGCATGCCGGCACTAAGTACAAAGCAAACAAGGAAATAGTAAGCACTTTGATATTCTAAGTGTTAACAATAGGGTCAAATCACAGTCAGAAATCTGAGTGAAAAAGGACACGTTGGGAAAAAATGCTCATGCAGTACTTCTGTCCTTCCAGGCAAGATAAGATTCCAGGGGAACTGGTGCACATGCCTTGACATGAAATCTCCTAGCAACACATGTGTGGAACATTCTGGAATCCTCCTGACAGGGGTCTTCATGTTTGGCATGCCCCGCTTCTCCTCCACAACCACAAGTGTCTCCATGTCTCAGGACAGCAGATGATGCCACATGACATCTGTGCTGGGCTCTGGCAGCCAACTAGCAGATAGGCTTCTATCAGGGGCACAAGGTGACTTTGAGCCCTGGCAGCATGACAAGCCGGTGCAGCATCCTTGCTCAGGCAATCAAAAGCCAGGGCGTCATACAGACAACAACCCAAAGTCAACATCTGCAGTAGGCTGTTGCGAGAGATTGCCACTGAGAGTTGGAGTGAAACCTCACCATAAGACATCTTGAGTGCGGGGTCAGCAGTGGTGAGAACTGCTGTGTGCTTTGGAGATATATAGACCTTGAATCCATCAGTGTCAATGTCACAATTTCTTGGAAAAGGGAGAATAACTCAACATGTACCGCACTGACACAAATGACTGATGATTGGTTGTAAGAAATTGATAAGAAGAAGATTGTGGGAGCTGTACTGTCAGATTTCAGTGCAGCCTTTGATATTATTGACCATAACCTGTTGTTGAGAAAACGTATGTGTTATGGCTTTTTAACCTCTACCATATCGTGGATTCAGAGCTATCTATCTATAGAACTCAGAGGGTTTTCTTTAATGGATGCCTCTCTAATATCAAACATTTAGGGTGTGGTGTACTGCAAGTCAGCTCTCTAGGCCCTCTACTCTTTTCTAGTTTTACCAATGACCTGCCACTGGAATTAAACAAAGCCTGTGTGTCCATGTATGCTGATGACTCAACCATGTACAGTACCATGGGAAACTATTTGTCCCGTTCTGATTTTCTATATTTTTGCATATTTTTGATACTGAATGTTATCAAATCTTCAACCAAAACCTAATATTAGATAAAGAGAACCTGAGTTTAGAAATAACAAAAGAATTGATACTTATTTATTTAATTAACAAAGTTATGCAACACCCAATTCCCCTGTGTGAAAAAGTATTTGCCGCCTTAACCTCAATAACTGGTTGTGCCACCTTTAGCTGCAATGACTGCAACCAAATACTTCCTGTAGTTGTTGATCGGTCTCTCACATCGCTGTGAGGAATTTTGGCCCACTCTTGCATGCAGAACTGCTTTAACACAGTGACATTTGTGGGTATTCAAGCATGAGTTGCTCATTTCAAATCCTGCCAAAACATCTCAATTGGGATTAGGTCTGGACTTTGACTAGGCCATTCCAAAACTTCAAATCTGTTGCTTTTTAGCAATTTTCATGTAGACTTGATTGTGTGTTTTCCATCATTGTCTTGCTGCATGACTCAGCTGTGCTTCAGCTTCAGCTCACAGACGGATGGCCTGACATTCTCCTGTAGAATTCTCTGATACGGAGCAGCATTCATGGTTCCTTCTATTAAGGCAACTTCTTGACGCACGGATCCCTTTAGCGGGATCATTTTCGTAAACAACCGCTGAATTGCAGAGCGCCAAATTCAACAAAAAATACAAAAAATATTTATAATCATGAAATCACAAGTGAAATATACCAAAACACAGCTTAGCTTGTTGTTAATCCACCTATCGTGTCAGATTTTGAAAATATGCTTTACAGCGAAAGCAATCCAAGCGTTTGTGAGTTTATCAATCACTAGACAAAACAGTAAGAACAGCTAGCCGCAAATTAGCTTGGTCACAAAAGTCAGAAAAGCAATAAAAATATTTGCTTACCTTTGATGATCTTCGGATGTTTGCACTCACGAGACACCTAGTTACACAATAAATGTTATTTTTGTTCGATAAAGATTATTTTTATAACCAAAAACCTCCATTTGGTTTGCGCGTTATGTTCAGAAAACCACAGGCTCGTGCCGGTCCTGAATGGCAGACGAAAATTCCAAAAAGTATCCGTAATGTTCGTAGAAACATGTCAAACGTTTTTTATAATCAATCCTCAGGTTGTTTTTAACATACAATCGATAATATTTCAACCGGACGGTAAACTATTCAATACTACAGAGAAAGAAAATGTCGAGCTACAACTCTCGGGTGCATGAACTAATCAAAGGACACCTGACGCGTTTTGATAAATCTCGCAAATTTTTCAAAATAAAAGCTTGAAACTATGTCTAAAGCCTGGTCACAGCCTGAGGAAGCCATTGGAAAAGGAATCTGGTTGATACCCCTTTAAATGGAGGATGGGCAAGCAATGGAACAGGGATTTTTCCAAATAAAAGGCACTTCCGGGTTGGATTTCCACAGGTTTTTGCCTGCAAAATCAGTTCTGTTATACTCACAGACAATATTTTGACAGTTTTGGAAACTTTAGAGTGTTTTCTATCCTAATCTGTCAATTATATGCATATTCTAGCATCTGGGCCTGAGAAATAGTCTGTTTACCTTGGGAACGTTATTTTTCCAAACATAAAAATAGTGCCCTCTAGCTGAAAGAGGTTTTAAGGTAAGTCGTCCAGGTCCTGGGGCAGCAAAGCATTCCCAAACCATCCCACTAACACCACCATGCTTGACCGTTGGTATAAGGTTCTTACTGTGGAATGCAGTGTTTTGTTTTTGCCAGACACAAATGGGACCCATATAATCCAAAAAGATGACTGAAGTTTTCCAAGATGCAGCTGGATGGTCATCAAGACTCTTGGAAGAATGTTCTATTGACAGATGATTCAAAAGTATTTTTGGACGACATGAGTCCCAAACTTTATTTAAAGTGCATTTAAAGTTTGATATAATTAGATTGAGTCCTATTCTTTAACTTAGATTTTTTTTCAGAGACAATTATTAATTTGTAGACATACTGGAATTAAAGCCTGACTAAGTCAGTGGCACAGATGGACCTATTCAAGGAGAATATACATCTCCTTAAAATGTTGATATTTGGTTGCGTTGACAAACAAACAATTCAATAATTGAAATGTTGGATTCATGTCTCCATCTCAACCAAAAATCTAAGTCAAAGAATAGGACTAAATCTAATCTAATCAACCTTTAAATGCACTTTAAATCAAGTTTGATTTGATTTAGTCATATTCTTTAACTTACATTTTTGGTTGTGATGGAGATGTGAATCCAACATATTAGTGATTAACTTGAAGGTTAAACTTGAAATCAGCCAAAGTGTCACGTGTGCTCCCTCTCCGGCCTCTAGGTCACCAGGCTGCTCATTATGGCGCACACCTGTCACCATCTTTACGCGCAGCTGCGCGTCGTCAGAGTCACCTGGACTCCATCACGTCCCTAATTACCTTCTCTATACACTACCGTTCAAAAGTTTGGGGTCACTTAGAAATGTCCTTGTTTTTGAAAGAAAAGCAAATTTTTTGTCCATTATAATAACATCAATTTGATCGGAAATACTGTGTAGACATTGTTAATGTTTTAAATGACTATTTAAGCTGGAAACGGCAGATTTTTTGGAATATCTACATAGGCGTACAGAGGCCCATTATCAGCAACCATCACTCTTGTGTTCCAATGGCACGTTGTGTTAGCTAGATCTCGTACAACGCTGTGTACTACTCCCTTCACAGAACAGTGCAAACTGGCTCTAGCCAGAATAGAAAGAGGAGTGGGAGTCCCCGGTGCACAACTGAGCAAGAGGACAAGTACATTAGAGTGTCTAGTTTGAGAAACAGATGCCTCACAAGTCCTCAACTGGCAGCTTCATTAAATAGTACCCACAAAACACCAGTCTCAACGTCAACAGTGAAGAGGCGACTCCGGGATGCTGGCCTTCTAGGCAGAGTTCCTCTGTCCAGTGTCTGTGTTCTTTTGCCCATGTTAATATTTTATTTTTATTGGCCAGTCTGAGATGTGGCTTTTTCTTTGCAACTCTGCCTAGAAGGCCAGCCTCTTCACTGTTGGCGTTGAGTAAAAGCTGTTGACGTTGTGTAAAAGCTGTTGACGTTGAGTAAAAGCTGTTGACGTTGAGTAAAAGCTGTTGACGTTGAGTAAAAGCTGTTGACGTTGCGTAAAAGCTGTTGACGTTGAATAAAAGCTGGGCTGGGCTTGGTTAAAACCCTGGATGGGAGACCAAGAAGCTGATTAAACAGCATAATCATTACACAAGTGCACCTTGTGCTGGGGACAATAAAAGGCCACTCTAAAATGTGCAGTTTTGTCACACAACTCAATGCCACATTTGTTTCAAGTTTTGAGGGAGCGTGCAATTGGCTGCAGGACTGTCCACCAGAGCTGTTGCCAGATAATATAATGTTCATTTCTCTACCATAAGTGTCTCCAACGCCATTTTAGAGAATTTGGCAGTACGTCCAACCGGCCTGACAACCGCAGACCACGTGTATGGCGTCGTATGGTCGAGCGGTTTGCTGATGTCAACATTGTGAACAGAGTGCCCATGGTGGAGATGGGGTTATGGTATGGGTAGGCATAAGCTAAGGACAACGAACACAATTGCATTTTATCGATGGCAATTTGAATGCACAGAGATACCATGACGAGATCCTGAGGCCTGTTGTCGTGCCATTCATCCGCTGCCATCACCTCATGTTTCAGCATGATAATGCACGGCCCCATGTCGCAAGAATCTGTACACAATTCCTCGAAGCTGAACATGTCCCAGTTCTTCCATGGCCTGCATACTCACCAGACATGTCACCCATTGAGCATGTTTGGGATGCTCTTGATTGAAATGTACGATAGAGTGCTCCAGTTCCCAACAATATTTAGCAACTTCGCACAGCCATTGAGGAGGAGTGGGACACCATTCCACGGGCCACAATCAACTTTTGCGAAGTGTTACATTGAAAACTAGGCAGGCCAAAACTCAATCCCACTAAAACAGCCTGAAATTTCAGTAAATCTTTTCAAACAGCTCTTACACTAAAAGGGCATTATCGTCATTTTCACAACTTCACAGAATTATTCCAACCTCATAGCGTGGAAATATATATAACATTCAGGTAAATCATGTTTTTGACTGCACTGGGTCTTTAAATGAACTAAATTCAGTATTTACAATGTGTCACATTGCACGCAAATCGTGGTCACACCAGATACTGACTGGTTTTCTTGAAATTGTTGCATGTTGTGTTTATATTTTTGTTTAGTATACTCTATATTCATAATGAATTCCGGAAGATATCCTCTCAAAATGTTTTACTGATGAAGAATATGTGACTAGGCAATATGGAAACGTAAATAGTGAATTTAATACATTTAAAGACCCAGTGCAGTCAAAAACGTGATTTACCTGGATGTTATATACTGTATATTTCCACACTATGAGGCTGGAATAATTCTGTGAAATTGTGAAAATTACGATAATGCCCTTTTAGTGTAAGAGCTGTTTGAAAAGATTTCCTGAAATTTCAGGCTGTTTTGGTGGGATTGACTTTTGGCCTGCCTAGTTTTCAGTTTTCCCCTCCCCACTGAGACCATTTCCAGACAGTCCTAGCAAAATACATGCTTGAGAAAGTAAGGTACTTAATTGTTACCTAGAAATGATTTGATATTGAGATAAAAATGGCTGCGTTGGACCTTTAAACCCAGAAAATGATATTAAAAAGCATGATAAATATAATTAAATCCAGTTTTTCTGACCTTTGCAGAAGTTGTCACATTGTTTAAGCCTCTTAGTACTCAATTATTATTTTTATTATTTACTAAATTTGTTCCAATTTCCGTGCTGCCACTCATTTGGTAAACTTTCAATTATACCTTTCAACCTGCCTCTGTGTTGTAGTGCTTCAACACATTTAGTTAACTTGAGTGTGAAGAACTGCAGTTTGTTAGAATTTGATTCATGATCACAAGATGTTTTATTTAAAAATATATATATTTCACCTTTATTTAACCAGGTAGACTAGTTGAGAACAAGTTCTCATTTGCAACTGCGGCCTGGCCAAGATAAAGCATAGCAATTCGACACATACAACAACACAGAGTTACACATGGAATAAACAAAACATACAGTCAATAATACAGTAGAAAATAAGTCTATATACAATGTGAGCAAATGAGGTGAGATAAGGGAGGTAAAGGCAAAAAAAAGGCCATGGTGGCGAAGTAAATACAATATAGCAAGTAAAACACTGGAATGGTAGATTTGCAGTGGAAGAATGTGCAAAGTAGAAATAGAAATAAAGGAGCAAAGGAGCAAAATAAAATAAATACAGTAGGGGAAGAGGCACAAAAATGTCTGTAATAAAACATTAATAAAAGTTATTTTAATAATTCCATTGTAACAAAAAATGCAGGCTCGCACTGCTCAGTGTAAAATTACACTCTTGCTCTATTTTTTTAAGAATTTGAAGTGCGGCTCACATCCGAGAACACTTGATTAATTCAAGATGCACTCCAGGATCATAAACACAACTAATTCGTAACATACAGTACTAATTACATATGTAACATATCCTATGAATTGCAAAAAATATATAATAATAATTGCAGGACATAACATATCATACGCAATTGAGATGTGTGTATTAGGTAGTTGTTGTGGAATTGTTAGATTACATGTTAGATATTGCCGCATTGTTGGAACTAGAAGCACAAGCATTTCGTTACACTCGCAATAACATCTGCTAACCATGTGTATGTGACCAATAAAATGTGATTTGATTTGGGATAGCGTAGTACACAATTTGATGATGTAGTATACAAAAAATGGGGTCCCTTTTGGTTCGTGAGAACCACTTTCAAAACGACTGGCAGAGAGTGCATCTTCAAGTGTCTCACACTCTTCTCATGCTGCAGCTGGAAAAAGTTATGCTCCCAGTGTAGCAGCTAAAAACCTACTGTTTTCACATTGCCCCAATGGAGCTTCCCTTTAACCCAACAGGGGTAAAGCACTTTCACTGTTTGCGGCACCAGAGATATAAGCTGCCCGAGGTACTAGCAAATTGTATTAAACGTTTCAGCCATGTTGTTCAAATGGCTCGTGGGGCATTTAAGCTCTGAACAGTGCCTGACAGGCAGCTAACAGCCCCCAAGACCAGAGCCAATCGCATGCAAGAAACAGAAACAACGAGCCATTGAGCCACATTCAAACAGAGCCAGAAAGCTGAAGCCTAGAGGGAAAAAGGTAGTATAGCTAGCATATTTCAAAATTAAGGCAACTTTATACTGATATATCACTGATATTAGATTTGTTGTAGATTAACAATACTTTTGTGTTTGCTAGCTAGCTTGCTAGTTAGCTAGGTTGTCTTTTTAGCTATGTTGGTTGTTAGCTTGCATAACTGATATGTGTATAGTTATAAGGGATACTTCATGTTTCGTGGATAATATAACAATTTACAGAGCTCCATTGCCTGACAGGCTGATCAGATTAGCTTTCAGTCTCAGAGCGTGATCAGATTCAATAGCAGGCTCAGAGGCTGCCTTGTAGCCTGTTTCATGAGCAAAGCTCCTTGCAGGCATATTAGCAGTTAAAGTACCTTATAGACTGATGCATACGATCCAGTGGGGTGAGCTCTATTCCTGCCAGACTGATCAGATTCAATAGCAGCCTCAGAGGCTCATAAGTCAGGATGCTGCCTTATATGCTGTTTCATGAGCCAATGTTTTGTCTATCCATATAATTGAGGTCAAGACTGCTACAACGATTGGATGTATTACTTTGTTTCACTAATGCTTTTGTCTTTGTCTTATAGATATGTGGTGGTTGACCGTGACATGAAATAAATAAAGGCAATCAAATCAGTCTTCCCACAGTCTGCAGTGTTACTTTTCTGGTTCCATGTACTACAAGTAAGTATCATGAAACAACATATCTGACAGCCTCCTTTCAAAATTCAGCTTCACAATGATAAATTTAAATATTTACATGCTTGCCAGGCTAATTGCCAGGCTAATTGGTTTACATAGGACTACAGTGATTGCAATTTTGAAGCAATTAAAAAGGTAATTTAGCCCAAAAAAGTTAAATGTATAACTCCTAACTGAAATTAATGTTTCACTCTCAGGATGTACACCGTTGGCTAATAAGACGTTCCTTACTGATGTGATAAAAGGAATGGTGTCTCTGAAACATTGCAGTATAGTAAGTTACGCATCTGATATTGTGTAGCATCATATTGTTTCAACTTAATGGTGCACTCCTTAGTCCTAATGCAAACATAATGGTAGCCCTGCTACATAATGCTGAAGACTGAGGTTGGAGAAATGTTTACCTCTCTCAAGTTCATTATGTTTCAAACTGTGAGCAGAACAGTGGAAGCTCAAGAGATTTCAGGATTGGCTCAGAATGGCCATCAGTGACAGCCCATTAGGAGTTTTGATTGTGCTCTGAAGCCATAAAAGATTCATCCATTTCTGCATAGTACATCTTTTTTTTGCTATTCCAACACAATGGTTCTTGTGTACATTTTGGTGTTATTTCTTGTGTTCTGATATAAGCACTGTGGAGGAGATGTTGAATTAGATCTGTGACAATAAATGCACTGTTGAAGATGATAGCTTGTCTTGTCTTACTGTGTTCCCTATTACGGGGACACTGGGTACAGACGTCAGTTCAATGTCTAGTTTTGATTTACATTTGGTTGAGTTTTTTACCCTTTGCTTGTTTATAACAATTGCAAAGACATCGGCACTTTTGTATTGTAGTCAACTTCGTTCTGAAGTTATCGGCGGTCACAGATTAACATCTTGATTATATGTTTATCAGAGAACTTCTGTGTATAAAGTGGGGCAAAAAGCATCTAATGACCCAGTTAGCTGTTCTACTAGTGGTCAGAGGCAGTTGGTAAATAACAAGTGTTTTCAAGTGCAACTTTAGTGATGATGGTTTTGGGAAACAGCTTGGAGATTTAACAATGCATCTACAAAGGTTCTAATGATGAACTTAGCCTTAAGATGCTTTGGGAAACTGGGCTCTGGACAATAAATTGAGACAAAACACATCATTTTTTTTAACATCACTTGAAGCGCAAATTACAATTTCGAAAGACACCTTTTGCATGTGGAAATGTTGTATAATTATGTATAATAACCTTCCGGTGTAACAACCCATGGAAATTAAAAACAAAAAACAATGTTTTAACTGAGAAGTAGGGATTGGTCTGAAGCTGAAAAATAAAGGAAATTCACATTAGCAACACAATACCTACTCCAGCATGGGTTTCTCTACTCCAATATCGGCTCTATCAAGGTTTTCCAGCACCCAGCTTTGACCTACCACAGTAGCTATGTTGGTCTATTGTACTTCAATATGTATGCATATTGGACTACAAGGTGTCGAAAGCGTTCCATAGGGATGCTGGCCCATGTTGACTCCAATGCTTCCCAGAGTTGTGTCAAGTTGGCTTATGTCCTTTGGGTTGTGGACAATTACTGATAAACACGGGAAACTGTTGAGCGTGAAAAACCTAGCAGTGTTGCAGTTCTTGACACACCCAAGCCAGTGCGCCTAGCACCTACTGTATTACTGGACTGGTTCAAGTAAAATAAACCCACTCCATCTTAATTTGCAGGAGCTGTAGGTAGACTGGACTCATGAATCTCCACTGGGATTCTCTGCCTCTAACCCTATTACAGGGGCTGAGTCACTGGCTTACTGGTGCTCTTCCATGCCGTCCGTAGGAGGGGTGCGTCACTTGAGTGGGTTGAGTCACTGACATGATCTTCCTGTCTGGGTTGGCGCCCCCCCCCCCTTGGGTTGTGCCGTGGAGGAGATCTTTGTGGGCTATACTCGGCCTTGTCTCAGGATGGTAAGTTGGTGGTTGAAGATATCCCTCTAGTGGTGTGGGGGCTGTGCTTTGGAAAAGTGGGTGGAGTTATATCCTGCCTGTTTGGCCCTGTCCGGGGTATCGTCGGACGGGGCCACAGTGTCTCCCGACCCCTCCTGTCTCAGCCTCCAGTATTTATGCTGCAGTAGTTTATGTGTCGGGGGGCTAGGGTCAGTCTGTTATTTCTGGAGTATTTCTCCTGTGTGAATTTAAGTATGCTCTCTCTAATTCTTTCTTTCTTTCTCTCTCTCGGAGGACCTGAGCCTTAGGACTATGCCTCAGGACTACCTGGCCTGATGACTCCTTGCTGTCCCCAGACCACCTGGCCGTGCTGCTGCTCCAATTTCAACTGTTCTGCCTGCGGCTATGGAACCCTGACCTGTTCACCGGACGTGCTACCTGTCCCAGACCTGCTGTTTTCAACTCTCTAGAGACAGCAGGAGAGGTAGAGATACTCTGAATGATCGGCTATGAAAAGCCAACTGACATTTACTCCTGAAGCGCTGACCTGTTGCACTCTCGATAACCACTGTGATTATTATTATTTGACCCTGCTGGTCATCTATAAACATTTGAACATCTTGGCCATGTTCTGTTATAATCTCAAACCGGCACAGCCAGAAGAGGACTGGCCACCCCTCATAGCCTGGTTCCTCTCTAGGTTTCTTCCTAGGTTCTGGCCTTTCTAGGGAGTTTTTCCTAGCCACCGTGCTTCTACACCTGCATTGCTTGCTGTTTGGGGTTTTAGGCTGGGTTTCTGTACAGCACTTTGAGATATCAGCTGATGTAAGAAGGGCTTTATAAATAAATTTGATTTGATGTAGATCTCCTTTAGAATTCCTTAACTCCAGGCTAAGCGTAGTAGAGGAGCTCTACATCTGCATTGCTCTATAAATCAATTTGATTGATTGATTGATTGACTCTAGCTTTAGGTATGGAGCAGTGATGACCAGTCATTCAGGGCATGTGGGGCAGCCTCACCTACTAAACCAAAAAACAACAACAGTTGGCCTGTTTTGCATGTTATTCTGGCATTAATTCGTGTCACATATCAGATTGCAAACAATTAAAAAAAATGTCCTTGAGTTAATAAAGCCGCACACAAACATGGTCTCTTTCTTGAGTAAGGCAGCTCCAAAATGCAGGTGCTTTCTTTGGTGGAGGGTAGCCAGCGAAAGCCCAAAGCGTAGGTGTTGGTAATCTTCTCTAGTTGCACCTTGATTGGCTCAGTGTTCTGTCACTCATGGGGACACTATGTCACCACAGAATCTACAGGGAGAGCTAGGCTGTTCAATCCCCCTTGGGTGCTGCCATAGATTTACAGTAGAAGTGCCCGTCCAAGAATGCTCAAGGTTATTTGCCACAGATAAAATTACATCAAATCACATCATATATACCGTAGCTTTGACTGGACTGATCATGTCAACATCATACTTTCAACATTTTAGTTAGCAAGCTAGCTAGACATGCAGCCATCATCATGAATCTTGTCGACAATCTACTGGTAAATCCTTTTCTATCCTTGTCACATGAAGATAAATTATAGATAAAACGTATCGGTGCTCATCGGCCATTGGACATAAACATTGCACAAGTCGGAAATCGCAAATTCAGCAAAGAGAGGTTTGGAAGAAATCAGTGGCTAACTGTGAGCGTCGCAACCACTATTTTTCTTCCCTTGCCTGCTATTCGGTGGAGGGTGTGTGGTCCAAGTCTGGGTTTAAGGATTTAAAAGCATCTGTCTCAAAGGGTATTTTTTCCAAGCTTAAAAGGATAAACATTCACACGCAACACTATTGGCCAGAAAAGGTTGAATACATTGGCCATGCTGTCAATCCAGGATGACTTGATCCAGAGAATACCAGACTTTGAAGACAAAGTTTGCCCACAAGAAGGATCGCCGCACCACCTTCCTGTTCAAGTGAGCCCAACACAACAACGGTGAGTCCAAAAATGTATTGTATGCTGCTGCATAAATTGTAATATGCATACTGTAGCTAAGAAAGTAATACCAAGTGTATGTTGTTAGTAGCTCATGTGTCTCACCCTAAGAATGTGGTTCCTCTCCCTCTCAGAACTTAGCCTACTGTTCTGACATGGTGGTGCACATGTAGCCAATAGCCTGTTTTAAAGAAATGTCATAATCTAATATTGTAAGAGCTTTCATTGTCTACTTATATGCCCCTGTTATTTATCCTACGGTTCTGAATTGGTGTACAGGGAGAATACTGTAAGAATGGCCCATGTTCTGAATTGTCGTTTTCCATTTTAAAAAATGCTGAAAAAATAGGCATATCGACTACGTCCGTCTTAGCTCGCTCATTAATGTCTTAATTGAAATTACGGCTTGCCTCTTATCCACTCATCATTCCCTTATGCCATTGTTTGTACATCTCCATTTTTATATTACTTATATAGGTCTATCTTATTCATCATTTTAGGCAATGTTGGAATGATTCATTTCATTGTTTTGCTTACTTTGTGTATTATAAATTAGCTCATGTGCTTTTTTCCATGCGGAGGGGATAATATATAATGCTGTTGAGTCTGTAACCATGTTTGCCAGTGACAGTCTCTTCACATTCAATTAGTTTTTTTTTTTTCAACAGAAAGTTCAGTAACAGACCCATGTACTGTAACGGAATTCTTCCTCCTCTTCATCCGAAGAGGAGGAGCAGGGATTCGACCAAAATGCAGCGTTGTCATAGGACATAATGAATTTATTTAAACAAGACAAAAACGAACTATACTTGAATAACTAACAAAATAACAAACGACGTAGACAGACCTGGACATGCGAACTTACATACAACGAAGAACTCACGAACAGGAAAATGACTACACAAAAGAACGAACGTACAAACAAACCGAAACAGTCCCGTGTGGCGCGACAAACACAGACACAGGAGACAACCACCCACAACAAACAATGTGAAACAACCTACCTTAATATGGCTCTCAATCAGAGGAAATGAAAACCACCTGCCTCTAATTGAGAACCATATCAGGTCACCCTTTAACAAACATAGAAACACATAACATAGACTACCCACCCAAACTCACGCCCTGACCGTCAAACACATACAAAATAACAGAAAACCGGTCAGGAACGTGACATGTACAGTGGGCTCCAAAATTACTGGCACCCCTGACTGGCAATGCACAAACAATACTTTAAAAAATATAAACAATATAATTATAGAGATAAACTCAAAATACCAACGTGAGAAATACTGTACTTTATTAATGTTCCAATGGAACCCACCAAAATCATACAATTATTTAATACAAAATAAATTTCACCAAAATCAAGGTTTCATAATTATTGGCACTCCTCATTTGGTACTTAGTGCAACCATCTCTGGCAAGGATAACAGCATGGAGTCTTTTCCTGTAATGTTTGACAAGGTTAAGGAACACATTTGGAGGGATTTTGGACCATTCCTCTATGTAGATCCTTTCAAGATCCTTCACATTCTTGGGTTTGCACTTATCAACTGCCCTCTTCAACTCAGCCCACAGGTTTTCGATTGGATTGAGGTCCAGCGACTGAGATGGCCATGGCAGAACATTGATTTTGTTGTCACAGAACCATTTCTGTGTGGATCTTGAGGTATGCTTTGGGTCATTGTCTTGTTGGAAAGTCCACATATGGCAATGTCCCAGCCTTCTGGCAGAGGCAACCAGATTGTCAGCCAAAATTGCCTGGTACTTGGTGGAATTCATTATGCCATCAATCTTAACCAGTGCCTCTGGGCCTCTGGAATTAAAACAGCCCCAAAACATCACTGACCCACCACCATATTTCACCGTGAGTATGAGGTGCCTCTCCTTGTATGCATCTCTGTTTCGACGCCAAACATGCCGATGCTGTATCTGACCAAAACGTTACACTTTGGTCTCATCTGACCAGAGCATCTTCTTCCAATCATAATTTAAATGATGTTTGGCAAACTCCAAGCGCTTGCGTCTGTGTCTTGAGGTCATTAAGGGCTTTCTTCTTGCAACCCTTCCAAAGAGCCTGTGGTTGTGGAGGTGGCGTCTGATGGTGCTTTTCTAATCCTGGTGACCCCAAGACGCCTCCAAGACCTGCAATTCTTTCACAGGGATTCTGGGGGTTTTGTTGCTTCTCTCACGACCCTCCTCCCTATCCTGGGGGGAAAAATGCATTTGCGTCTTCTACCCGTGAGGTTTTCAACTGTTCCATATCTTTTGAATGTTTTTATAATTGCCCTGACAGTGCTCAGTGGTATATTCAATCGTTTGTGGATCTTCTTGTAGCCATTACCAGATTTATGAAGGTCTACGACCATCTGTCTCTTTTGAACTGCCAGTTCTTTTGTTTTCTTCATGGTGTTGGATAACAAAAGGATATTGCATGCGTGTTACCTCATTTTTATACCCTAGTGAAAAAGGAAGAGATATAATGGCTCAAAATAGTTCCTTAACACTTAGATAAGTGGAATTTAATTCCTGGTTTAATTTTGGTAGATGTTATTTACAATAATATTTAAGGGTGCCATTAATTGTGAAACCTTGATTTGGAAGACAGTGATTTTTAATTAAATCAATAAATTATTTTGTTGGGTTCCATTGAAACATTAATAAAGTACAGTATTTTTCACATGTTGGTATTTTGAGTTTGTCTCTATAATTGTATTGTTTATATTTGTTTAAGTATTGTTTGTGCATTGCCAGTCATGGGTGCCAGTAATTTTGGAGCCCACTGTAATTCCAGTTGATATTGCAAGGGTTGTTTGCGCAATGCACTGTGCGTCGGTGTATTGTCTATAAAAGTGAATCCTTGTGATTGTATTTTCCGTCCTTTTTAGACAACATAGGCCTAATAAAATACTTAATGGTAGGCTATCCGCGTTTCTCTCTCTCTCTCTGTGTGGTGACTTAAAGAAGAGTAAAGTTAAGGCCTCAACATCTTCCTGAATTTAACTAAAAAGTACTGAACAAATAGGCCTACCTCATCGCAGCTCGTTTGCTCGCACTTGCTTATACTTAGAGCTAAGTGTTAATGATATAAGAACAAACATTATGAATTTACTGAACATAACTGTAATGTTTGTGTATGGTTCACAAGTCAAAACTCATGTTGGCATTCCTTATTATTGAAGGAGAATGCGGTTCTAATCGAGTTACACAAGTCCACAAGGAGTCAGTAGAAACCATATTTATTTAAGAAAGTCAGCCATGTCAGTTATGGTTTTGAAAAAGGCATTAAATAAGGTTATTGCTGCCAGACAAGGCTCCGCTGATAGCCAGGTGTAGCGGTGGTAAGGATTCACTCCATGGTGCTGAAAAGAAAGCACTGCTGTCGGGACAGCTTTATGTAGGCCCTAACAGTTTGTGGACACCGTTTGTCACCATTATAGAGCAATTCATGTATTGTTTGGTGTTGTGTTGTGTTGTGTAGTGGGTTTGCTGGCATACATCTAAAAAAAATGGGTATGCGGTCTAAACTGATGCCAGGGAATCCAATTCAACTTCTGAAAAGTGAAATGATGCCCTTTTTTTTTTTTTTACTTCACAATCAACATTTTTGCCTATGCAATTTTGCCTATGCATTTTTGCCTATGCCATGCTAGCTAGCTAACCTTTTCAGTCACTGTTAGAATGGTAACTTGGCTAGTTTGTTCTATCCATATTATTAGAAATTATGACCTTTATGATTCTATCTTTAACTAGCTAACGTTAGCAAATGATAGTGGCCTGTAGCTGATAATATTTATGTTGATAAAATGGCCTGGTTAGGTTTGCTTAGGTAGCCAGTGCAATCCAAAGAGAGGCCAAGAAATTTGGCAGGGTGGTTAAATTGTGTGTTGTGTAATTTGTTGTAGGTGTTACAGAATTTGATTCCACCATCATGTGCTTCTGGGAAGTTGACAAAATCTTTATAAACTGACCACTAAAGTACTTCAAATTACAGTAACCTTGGCATAAACATCCATTTGGATAGTGTTTCTATGCATTATGGGGATACAGGTTGTTTGAAGTAGCATGAGGATCAGCCAGAGTACTCTGTCTAGTCTCACACTAGGTTTGAGGAGGCGGTGGTAAAAAAAAACAATGGAATTAGTAAATATCCAGTTTTTGGCAAAGGCATGTTAGAGTGAGCTGTGTCAAGATGAAAATTATACAGAAATAGAGTTTGTTGTTGTATAATGACTGATACGGAGGTAATTGGTATCTGTGTGTAATATATTTGTACTGTGTTTTTCCGACTGACCTTGAAGCTGCTGCTTCTTCATCAGGTCATGACCCCAGCTTCAACAGCACTGACCCCGCAGACCCAAAGGATGAGAGTTTTCCTCTGGGATCAAGCTCTACGTCATCTTCAGAAGAGGAAGAGACACGATTAGGTTCTGAGTGGCAAGATTCTGACTGGCAAGAGCCGAAGTGTATCGTGAATGAGTCCAAAATCATGGAACTCATGAAGTTCTGCAAGATATGTGGACAGCCAATAGTGGACACAGAGATTTCATACCTGGGAGCAATGATGGAAGTCAAATTTATGCAATGATGGAAGTCCTCTTTAAATCTGCATATTTCTCCAAAGCTCAATTGTCCTGAGTTTGCGCAACACTGGCAGGACCTAGGATCAAGGGAGACACTCAAGTTTTTTAATACTATATCTCTTGACACATTGATGAAAATTGTCATGGCCTCTAAACCTTCAAGCTGCATACTGGACCCTATTCCAACTAAACTACTGAGAGCTGCTTCCTGTGCTTGGCCCTCCTATGTTGAACATAATAAACGCCTCCCTATCCACCGGATGTGCACCAAACTCACTAGAAGTGGCAGTAATAAAGCCTTTCTTGAAAAAGCCAAACCTTGACCCAGAAAATATAAAAAACTATCGGCCTATATCGAATTTCCCATTCCTCTCAAAAAAAATGTAAAAGCTGTTGTGCAGCAACTCACTGCCTTCCTGAAGACAAACAATGTATATGAAACGCTTCAGTCTGGTTTTAGACCCCATCATAGCTCTGAGACTGCACTTGTGATGGTGGTAAATTACCTTTTAATGGCATCAGACCAAGGCTCTGCATCTGTCCTTGTGCTCCTAGACCTTAGTGATTCTTTTGATACCATCAATCATCACATTCTTTTGGAGAGGTTGGAAACCCAAATTGGTCTACACGGACAAGTTCTGGCCTGGTTTAGATCTTATCTGTTGGGAAGATATCAATTTGTCGCTGTGGAGGGTTTGTCCTCTGACAAATCAACTGTAAATTTAGGTATTCCTCAAGGTTCAGTTTTAGGACCACAATTGTTTTCACTATATATTTTACCTCTTGGTGATGTTATTCGGAAACATAATGTTAACTTTTATTGCAATGCGGACGATACACAGCTGTACATTTCGATGAAACATGGTGAAGCCCCAAAATTGCCCTCGCTGGAAGCCTGTGTTTCAGACATAAGGAAGTGGATGGTGGCAAATGTTTTACTTTTAAACTCGGACAAAACAGAGATGCTAGTTCTATGTTCCAAGAAACAAAGAGATCTTCTGTTAGATCTGACAATTAAGCTTGATGGTTGTACGGTTGTCTCAAATAAAACTGTGAAGGACCTCGGCGTTACTCTGGACCCTCATCTCTCTTTTGACGAACATATCAAGACTGTTTCAAAGACAGCTTTTTTCCATCTATGTAACATTGCTAACATTTGAAACTTTCTGTCCAAAAATGATGCAGAAAAATGAATCCATGCTTTTGTCACTTCTAGATTAGACTACTGCAATGCTCTACTCTCTGGCTACCCCGGATAAAGCACTAAATAAACTTCAGTAAGTGCTAAACACGACTGCTATAATTTTGACTAGAACCAAAAAATGTGATCATATAACTCCAGTGCTAGCCTCTCTACACTGGCTTCCTGTTAAGGAAAGGGCTGATTTCAAGGTTTTACTGCTAACCTACAAAGAATTACATGGGCTTGCTCCTACCTATCTATCCGATTTGGTCCTGACGTACATACCTACACGTACGCTACGGTTACAAGACGTAGGCCTCCTAATTGTCCCTAGAATTTCTACACAAACAGCTGGAGGCAGGGCTTTCTCCTATAGAGCTCCATTTTTATGGAATGGTCCATGTGAGAGACGCAGACGCAGTTCGCAGTTGTAAATGAGAACTTGTTCTCAACTGGCCTACCTGGTTAAATAAAGGTGAAATAAAAGAATTTAAAAAAAGACTTGGTCTCGACCTTTAAGTCTTTATTGAAGACTCATCTCTTCAGTAGGTCCCATGATTGAGTGTAGTCAAATCAAATCAAATCAAATTTTATTTGTCACATACACATGGTTAGCAGATGTTAATGCGAGTGTAGCGAAATGCTTGTGCTTCTAGTTCCGACAATGCAGTAATAACCAACAAGTAATCTAACCTAACAATTCCACAACTACTACCTTATACACACAAGTGTAAATGGATAAAGAATATGTACATAAAGATATATGAATGAGTGATGGTACAGAACGGCATAGGCAAGATGCAGTAGATGGTATAGAGTACAGTCTATACATATGAGATGAGTAATGTAGGGTATGTAAACATAAAGTGGCATAGTTTAAAGTGGCTAGTGATACATGTATTACATAAAGATGGCAAGATGCAGTAGATGATATAGAGTACAGTATATACATATACATATGAGATGAGTAATGTAGGGTATGTAAACATTATATTAAGTGGCATTGTTTAAAGTGGCTAGTGGTACATTTTTACGTAATTTCCATCAATTCCCATTATTAAAGTGGCTGGAGTTGAGTCAGTATGTTGGCAGCGGCCACTAAATGTTAGTGGTGGCTGTTTAACAGTCTGATGGCCTTGAGATAGAAGCTGTTTTTCAGTCTCTTGGTCCCTGCTTTGATGCACCTGTACTGACCTCACCTTCTGGATGATAGCAGGGTGAACAGGCAGTGGCTCGGGTGGTTGTTGTCCTTGATGATCTTTATGGCCTTCCTGTGACATCTAGCCCAGGGGTGTGAAGGTGAATGGAGCGACGAACTTCCCTTGCTGTCACTGCCTGGCCGGTTTCCCTCTCTCCACTGGGATTCTCTGCCTCTAACCCTGTTACAGGGGCTGAGTCACTGGCTTACTGTTGCTCTTCCATGCCGTCCTTTGGAGGGGTGCGTCACTTGAGTGGGTTGAGTAACTGACGTGATCTTTCTTTCCGGGTTGGCGCCCCCCTCGGGTTCGTGCCGTGGGGGAGATCTTCGTGGGCTATACTCGGCCTTGTCTCAGGGTAGTAAGTTGGTGGTTTGAAGATATCCCTCTAGTGGTGTGGGGGCTGTGCTTTGGCAAAGTGGGTGGGGTTATATCCTGTCTGTTTGGCCTTGTCCGGGGGTATCGTTGGACGGGGCCACAGTTTCTCTCAACCCCTCCTGTCTCAGCCTCCAATATTTATGCTGCAATAGATTATATGTTGGGGGGCTAGGATCAGTCTGTTATATCTGGAGTATTTCTCCTGTCTTATCTGGTGTCCTTTGTGAATTTAAGTATGCTCCCTCTAACGCTCTCCCTCTTTTCTCTCTTCTCTCGGAGGACCTGAGCCGTAGGACCATGTCTCAGGACTACCTGGCCTGATGACTCCTTGCTATCCCCAGTCCACCTGGTCGTGTTCCTGCTCCAGTTTCAGCTGTTCTGCCTATGGCTATGGAAACCTGACCTGTTCACCAGACGTGGTACCTTGTCCCGGTCCTGCTGTTTTCGAATCTTTCTCTCTACCGCACCTTTTGTCTCAAAATGAAAAGCCAACTGACATTTCCTCCTGATGACCTGTTGCACCCTCTACAACCACTTGTGATTATTATTATTTGATCCTGCTTGTCATTTATGAACATTTGAACATCTTGGCCATGTACTGTTATAATCTCCACCCGGCACAGCCAGAAGAGGACTGGCCACCCCTCAGAGCCTGGTTCCTCTCTAGGTTTCTTCCTAGGTTCTGGCCTTTCTAGGGAGTTTTTCCTAGCCACCGTGCTTCTACATCTGCATTGCTTGCTGTTTGGGGTTATATAATGCCCTTTTTACATCAGCCGACGTCACAAAGTGCTATACAGAAACCCAGCCTAAAACCCCAAACAGCAAGCAATGCAGATGTAGAAGCACGGTGGCTAGGAAAAACTCCCTAGAAACTCCCCATTTCATTAATTGATTATGAATATGGTGAAAATAATTATTGTAAACCTCTGTGTGTCTGGTGTAGTAGCAAAAAACTGGTCATGATGAAATTGCCATTCAGACTATCCCCACCTCAGCCACAAACGTCTAGGTCCGTACTGAGGTAGGCTAAACCCCCCACCTCTGCAAAGAGATATTTACACCTCTCTTGCCAGGAGAAACTCCCTTGCTGACCAGATTTTGGTCAGAAGAAAGTTATCCCTAGCAAAATAGGTGTGAATTTCCCTTTGCAGAGGTGGGGGGTAGCCTACCTCAGTATGGACCTAAACGTATGTGTCTGTGAGGGCTTGAGTGACCAGAGTTATAAAAATGTCCTGTGTCCCAGATGCAGTATGTAGCAGAACTGGTCATTAAAAAAAAACTGGTCATTAGAAAAAATACATTATGGTCAATGTTGTACAGTTCAGGGAATACTTGTAGGCTGACAGCTGTGTGACTTTGCAGCAGCTGCTGCATTGTCTGTTAGTGTGTCTGAGGTGTTAGGTGCAAACATCTGTTGATCATCAGTGGGAAAGGAGTTGTCTTGACCAAACTGCCATTCCAATCAAATCAAAGTTTATTGTTCACATGTAAACATTGCAGCGAAAGCTTACCCATAAGCACTCAACAGTGCAGTAAACATATAAAAAAAATTCAAGGAAGCAACAGGAATGGAAACAAGAAAATACATAACTGGAATATACAGATCATACTATGAATACTAAATAACATACTGGGATGTGCACTAAAGTAAATTGTACCAACTAAAAATAACCATGTCAAGTTTGCGTGTATGTGCGCGTGGTGTTTGGGGCTGTAGGTGAGAGCTGTGTGAGAGTGTGGTGTGTGTGTGGAAATAGTCTTTAAAGGTGCTGGTGTGTAAAGAGTCACTCAAGGTGCAGGTGAGCCCAAGAAAGCAAAGGTAACCTGACTAAATGATTACCGCCCCATAGCACTCACGTCAGTAGCCATGAAGTGATTTGAAAGGCTGGTCATGGCTCACATCAACACAATCATCCTGGAAACCCTCCAGGATGACTCCAATGACTCCAATTCGCATACCGCCCCAACAGATCCACAGATAACGCAATCTGAATCGCACTCCACACTGCCCTTTTCCACCTGGACAAAGGGAACACCTATGTCAGAATGCTGTTCAACACCATAGTGCCCACAAAGCTCATCACTAAGCTAAGGACCCTGGGATTAAACACCTCCCTCTGCAACTGGATCCTGGACTTCCTGACGGGCCGCCCCCCAGATGGTAAGGGTAGGCAACAACACATCTGCCACGCTGATTCTCAACACTGGGGCCCCTCAGGAGTGCGTGCTTAGTCCCCTCCTGTATTCCCTGTTTACCCACGACTGCGTTTGCTGACAGTGGTAGGCCTGATCACCGACAACGACGAGACAGCCTATAGGGAGAAGGTCAGAGACACACTGCCAGGACAACAACCTCTCCCTCAATGTGAGCAAGACAAAGGAGCTGATCGTGGACTACAGGAAAAGGCGGGCCAAACAGGCCCCCGTTAACATCGACAGGGCTGTAGTGGAGCGGGTCAAGAGTTTCAAGTTCCTTAGTGTCCACATCACCAACCTACTATCATGATCCAAACACACCAAGACAATAGTGAAGAGGGCACGACAACACATTTTCCCCTTCAGGAGACTGAAAAGATTTAGCAGGGGTTCCCAGATCCTCAAAAAGTTCTACAACTGCACCATCGAGAGCATCCTGACCGGTTGCATCACCGCCTGGTACGGCAACTGCTCGGCATCTGACCGTAAGGCGCTATAGAGGGTAGTGGTTATGGCCTAATACATCACTGGGGCCAAGCTTCCTGCCATCCAGGACCTATATACCAGGCAGTGTCAGAGGAAGGCCCAAAAAACGGTCAAAGACTCCAGTCACCCAAGTCATAGACTATTCTCTCTGCTACCGCATGGCAAGTGGTAGCAGAGCGCCAAGTCTAGGACCAAAAGGCCCCTTAACAGCTTGTACCCCCAAGCCATAAGACTGCTGAACATTTAATCAAATGGCCACCCAGACTATTTACATTGACACCCTCTTTGTTTTTACACTGCTACAACTCGCTGTTTATTATCTACGCATAGTCACTTTGTCCCTACCTACATGTCCAAATTACCTACTAACCTGTACCCTGCACATTGACTTCGTACCCCCCTTTTATATAACCTCATTATTGTTATTTTATTGTGTAACTTTTTTTTGTATTTTTGTATTTTTTTTAAACTTTAGTTAGTAAATATTTTCTTAACTCTATTTCTTGAACTGCATTGCTGGTTATGGGCTTGTAACTAAGCATTTCACAGTAAGGTCTACACCTGTTGTATTCAGCTCAACACAAGCAGGCAAAGGAATTCTGTTCCCACTCCAAAGTTTCTCTCCACCCAGGATACTTTCCTTGAAGAATCAGTATGCAACCAAGCGGTATTGTGTGCAACACAGAAAATATCATAAATTCTCATTTTGTACAGAAATCTTCTGAACTGTGTTAGCATAACATCAACATTAGGGCGGGGTAATTTAACATGTATACATGTGCACAGGCACAGAGGTGACACACCAGAACAATATCCAGCCTGAGAAAGAAATGTGGCCTTCAACGTCTGCTCATGTACCTAGAGGTTGATAGTACAGCCATGTCTTGTCAAATATTTTTCTATTAAAACTAGCTCATCAGGAATTGTTGGAGGCCATTAAATCCTTACCTTCTAATAAATCTCCTGGGGAGGATGGCTTCCCTCCAGAGTTCTATAAAGAATTTAGGGAGCTGTTGGTCCCCTACCTTATGGAGGTACTTAAAAAAGCCAGGGAAGACAACTGCTTTCCAGAGTCTTTCTCTCAAGCAGTGATTACTGTAATCCACAAGAAAGGGAAAAATCCACTAAAGTGCGCCTCATATAGACCAATCTCTCTCCTTAACACAGATTGTAAACTGGTCACCAAGATGCTATCTAAGAGACTGGAGTCATGTCTTCCCCTGTTGGTCAACCCAGATCAGACTGGCTTCATAATTAATAGATTGTCCTCCAATAACCTCAGAAGGTTCTTTGATATAATTCACCTTGCTAACAAAAACAAAATACCTAGTGTCGCAGTCTCCCTCGACGCTGAAAAGGCCTTTGATAGGATTGAATGGTCATACCTCTTTCGCGTCTTGGAAAAGTCTGGTTTAGGTACCGGGTTTGTAAATTTGATAAAATCACTCTACAAATCTCCTAAAGCTAGGATTGCTACCAACGGGATTACTTCCTCCTCTTTCCCTCTCCATAGGGGGAACAGACAAGGTTGCCCAATTAGCCCCCACCTCTTTGCCCTCGCCATCGAACCGTTGGCTGAGGCTATTAGAACGTGCCCTGACATACATGGCTTTGAGGTGGGCCCCCATACCCATAAATTATCACTCTTTGCGGACGACCTTATCTTATTTCTAACAAACCCAGAACACTCCCTCTCTCACTTGCAGATCCTACTACAGGGTTATAGTTCTTTCTCTGGATATAAGGTCAATTTAGATAAAAGCGAAATCTTACCGTTGTCTGTCTTTGACCATCATACCATCAAGCACAAGTTCCCTTTTAGATGGTCGCCTATGGGCTTCACATATTTGGGCATAATGGTGGATGGTAACCTGAACAACCTCTATAAACTCAATCTGGCCAATTTGTTGCAAAAGGTGGAGGGTGACCTTTGTAAATGGATGGACTTACCTCTCACTCTACTGGGTAGAATCAATGTAATTAAAATGAATGTCCTGCCCAGATTTCTATATCTGTTTCAATCTCTCCCTATCCCTGTTCCCGCAGCATTCTTTTCCTCTCTCGACAAGATGACCAGACGGTTTATCTGGCACGGCAAAACCCCTAGGGTTGGCCTGGATAAACTGACCCTGGATTACAGTCAAGGGGGCTTAAACCTCCCCAATTTTAGAATGTACTACTGGGCAGCACAGTCTAGGTTTCTGGCTCAGAGGTTTGACAAGGGTCCCTCTCCCTCATGGTTGAACATTGAAAAGCTTGAGGTAAAAGATGACACTGGGGCAGAATTGTTTTACAAATGGGACAGAAAATCTATAAAAACCATCACAGACAACCCTTTAATCATACATTCTGTCCTGGCATGGTGCAAACTGCATGAGCTGTTCG
This sequence comes from Salvelinus namaycush, assembly GCF_016432855.1. Taxonomy (NCBI): domain Eukaryota; kingdom Metazoa; phylum Chordata; class Actinopteri; order Salmoniformes; family Salmonidae; genus Salvelinus; species Salvelinus namaycush. The sequence goes on along the minus strand of NC_052309.1, from coordinate 38,335,736 downwards.
GACGAGGGGGATTCCTTTCCCCTAAAACCCCTTTATGGAACAATAGATTGATTCCTATGTTTTTCCAGAATAGTAACTTTAGACCATGGTCTGATAAGGGGATCACTCTTCTGGAACATTGTTACGAGGAGGGAGTTCTTATGTCTTTTGATCAGCTGAAACAGAAATACCACTTGCCTAACAGGGACTTCTTTAGCTACCTACAACTACGAAACTTTATTAGGGTGTCTCTCAAGGGACAATGGAACCTACCTAAGATGTCACCTATTGAACATCTCTGCCACGCAGACCAACCACTGTTCAAGACCATTTCCCGTGTTTACGATGCTCTTATGTCAGGACTAACACTGCCTGGGCTAGATAAACCCCGACTTAGATGGGAAAAAGATCTGGGTATTGATCTTGATGAGGGTCTATGGAGTGACCTATGCAGGGATGGTGTTACATCCACATTGAACTCCAGATACAGACTGATCCAGTTTAATTTCCTCCATCAGCTCTACATCACCCCATCTAGACTGCACAAGTTCAACCCTGATATCTCCTCCCTATGTTTTAGATGTGGCTCAGATGAAGGAACATTCCTCCATTCCACTTGGCAGTGTTCAAAACTACACGGTTTCTGGCAGGGGGTATGCGATACCATATCCTCAATTCATGGGGTTGCATTCCCTCTAGACCCGGAGGTCTGTCTACTGGGCAACTTTACTAACACCAATCTTAGGCAAAGCCATACTATAAAGCTAACAGAAATATTGCTAGCGATTGCCAAGAAATGTATTGCCTTGAAATGGAAAATGGATTCCCCCCTGCCAGTTGCAATGTGGCTATCAGAAGTTAATAGTTGTATCCCACTGGAGAAAATTACTTACCGCTTGAGGAATAAGTTAAATACATTTTATAGAATTTGGCAACCTTTTATTGACTACATGGAGAATCTCCCCCCACATCACATTGAATGAATCTCTATATTATCCTTATATAATGTTTCACACGTAACGTATAATATGTAGCCTACGGCAGGTGACCATATGATCCAATGTCTCATTATAATTTTTTTTTTTATTGTATGTCTGTACATATAATTATAATTTGTTTTATTTTGTCTTTCTTTGTTATGCTCATCTGTTATTGTCACTTTCTCCTATTGTTGTCTAATATCTTTTCACGTTTGTCTTGAATGTTGTTAATTGGAAAATGCAAAAATAAAATATTCAAAAAAAAAAAACTAGCTCATCAGTTTCAGAGATGGAACTACAACAGAAACGTTACATGGTTGCATGATCATTCCTTCTCAGTTAGTGAACTTAGCTAGATAGCCAATACTTTTTGGATTAACATCTGTTTAGAGTCCTAGTGTATTTTGCGGAATCATGTCTCTAATGATTGATTGAAATGCATCGACTGTCAATCATAGCCAACAATTGCTTACATTTTTTTTATGCCAAAAAATTACTCAGTTGCTGATGTCAGCTAACAAACCGTTACACAAGTTTGTAACTAAACTTGTTAGCTGGCAAACGCGATGCATGACATTCGCAAGTAGCAGCCGGGCTGACCATGTAAGCTAGTTAGCCATCTCCAGTCAAGTGCTTAGCTAATGTTAGCGACGTTTGTTGGTAAACCTGGCTAGGTATCTTATAGTAGTTTGCGGTTTAGTAGCCTTATATAGCTAACATAGCTAGCTAGCTATGTTTAAATAGATAAGTTGTTTTACAATCGTGATACACATCTCATATTATAAAATGTCTAGTAAACAAAAAAAAATGAAAGTGGGCCTTTGGGGGGCTTAAGATTTACGATGCTTTGGGTGACAAACCTAACAAGACCACATTCCATAGCATGAGTTGGTGTTTCTGTTCTATAGGGTACCAGAGGGAGATGACTCCAGGGTCAGACCCTGGTCTCTACACAATGAGAACAGTTTTTACAGCAGACACTTGTAATTCACAGCAGACAGTATCTTTCATACAAATCTTAACCTTGTAACCCATTCCATACATCTGTTGTTTGTCATATAGATTGAAGGGAGTGTATCTTGGCTATAAAAGACCTTTGTACCTTTGTCTCGGAGCTCTCAACGAATCACCTAAGAGTGAATTGTCGACCAGCCATCATTATCGTAGAGCACTGAATCGATTCACTTTGTGTGTTGACCTGCTCCCTTATTAATAAGTGAATAAAGATTTAGTTTAAGTATGACTCTGACTTGTGTGATAAGTTTGGCTCTCCTCATTTGATAGTAAATAAAAGAGGATGGGATGTGAATCTTCACTTGGTGACTGCCGCTCCTGACGACCTGGGTAAATCGTGCACGAGGGATCCGTCAAACTTGGGATCTCAGGGAGACCACACTTCGGGAATAGAGCAGATGGACCCACCTTTGATCTGAAAGGCAGCGAGCTGAGTGGATACCGCATCCCGAACATAGTTTTACAAAAGAAAGAGGTGAGCGAAACACGTAATGTTGAGTTTTTAAGAAAAGCCTCTGTTACGTAGTGAGTGTGTTTTCCTGTGTGAGGGGGCACCTTGGAGGCGTAAACAGGGCCAAGTGGAGGATGATCTGAGAGTTAGTCGACTCAAAGACACCTATCATTGGTCAGTTGCAGGCAACTTAGAGCTGTCCTAACACTGAATTGATCACAGTGGGGATTGGTGCGGTCTGGAGGGGCGAGGGACCAGGGTGACTGTGGTTTGTATGTGAAACACGGTACTTGGTGAAGTCCTATTGGGAGAAAAAATAACTTGTTCTGAAAAGTGTCTAAGTGATTCTCAGAAGTGGTGAAATCCAATTATTTTAAATGTGCTAGCCAGGTATGCCCTGTGTTACTCTGTGTGAGTGTTTTGGGACCACTAATATGGTAATATTTTGATAATGTTATGGGTTTCCCTGTTTATGTAGATTATATGGGTAATCCTTGTCGAAGCATTCTGTGTGGGTAACCTTTCAATGATGTTCTGTGTGGACATCTGATCAATCCTGTGTGGATGTGTAACCATGTGTGCTGAGAGTCGGGAAGCAAGTTCAGGGAGTGAGTGTTTTAATTAATGAACACATCATAACACAAACTAAGACATACAAACAACGCAGACATGACACAGGAACAGAAACAATAATGCCTGGGGAAGAAACCAAAGGGAGTGACATATATAGGGAAGGAAATCAGGGAAATAATGGAGTCCCGGTGAGTCTGATGACGCGCATGTGCGCGTAATGATGGTGACAGGTGTGCGCCATAACGAGCAGCCTGGTGACCTAGAGGCCGGAGAGGGAGCACAGGTGACATGATGGTTATTTAGTAATGTTCTGTGTGAGCATTTGATCAATCCTGTGTGGATGATCATTAAAGGCTCTGTGTGAGCCTGAGATAAATACAAATTTGTAGATAAATACTATGCAATGTTTTAAAATAGTTCAAGTTGAAGTCGGAAGTTTACATACACCTTAGCCAAAAACATTTAAACTCAGTTTTCACAATTCCTGACATTTAATCCTAGTAAAAATTCCCTGTATTAGAGGTCAGTTAGGATCACCACTTTATTTTAAGAATGTGAAATGTCAGAATAATAGTAGAGAGAATGATTTATTTCAGCTTTTATTTCTTTCATCACATTCCCAGTGGGTCAGAAGTTTACATACACTCAATTAGTATCTTGTAGCATTGATTTTAAATTGGTTAACTTGGGTCAAACGTTTCGGGTAGCCTTCCACAAGCTTCCAACAATAAGTTGGGTGACTTTTGTCCCATTCCTCCTGACAGAGCTGGTGTAACTGAGTCAAGTTTGTAGGCCTCCTTGCTCGCACACACTTTTTCAGTTCTGCCCACACATTTTCTATGGGTTTGAGGTCAGGGCTTTGTGATGGCCACTCCAATAACTTGACTTTGTTGTCCTTAAGCCATTTTGCCATAACTTTTAAAGTATGCTTGGGGTCATTGTCCATTTGGAAGACCCATTTGCGACCAAGCTTTAACTTCCTGACTGATGTCTTGAGATGTTGCTTTAATATATCCACATAATTTTCCTCCGTCATGATGCCATCTATTTTGTGAAGTGCATCAGTCCCTCCTGCAGCAAAGCACCCCCACAACATGATGCTATCACCCCCGTGCTTCACGGTTGGGATGGTGTTCTTCGGCTTGCAAGCCTCCCCCTTTTTCCTCAAAACATAACAATGGTCATTATGGCCAAACAGTTCTATTTTTGTTTCATCAGACCAGAGGACATTTCTCCACAAAATACGATCTTTGTCCCCATGTGCAGCTGCAAACCGTAGTCTGGCTTTTTTATGGCGGTTTTGGAGCAGTGGCTTCTTCCTTGCTGAGCGGCCTTTCAGGTTATGTCCATATAGGACTTGTTTTACTGTGGATATAGATAATTTTGTACCTGTTTCCTCCAGCATCTTCACAAGGTCCTTTGCTGTTGTTCTGGGATTGATTTGCACTTTTCACATCAAAGTACGTTCTTCCCTAGGAGACAGAACGCGTCTCCTTCCTGAGCGGTGTGAGGGCTGCGTGGTCCCATGGTGTTTATACTTGTGTACTATTGTTTGTAGGTGGTACCTTCAGGCATTTGGAAATTGCTCCCAAGGATGAACCAGACTTGTGGAGGTCTACAATTTATTTTCTGATGTCTTGGCTGATTTCTTTTGATTTTCCCATGATGTCAAGCAAAGAGGCACTGAGTTTGTAGGTAGGCCTTGAAATACATCCACAGGTACACCTCCAATTGACTCAAATTATGTCAATTAGCCTATCAGAAGCTTCTAAAGCCATAATGTAATTTTTGGGAATTTTCCAAGCTGTTTAACTTCTCTGGGATATGTGGGACGGTAGCGTCCCACTTGGCCAAAAGCCAGAAAAAAATGTAGCGCGTCAAATTAAAATATATTACTATAAAATCAATCTTTCATGAAATCACACATGAAAGACACTAAATTAAAGCTACACATGTTGTGAATCCAGCCAACATGTCTGATTTCAAAAAGGAGTTACGGCGAAAGCACACCAAACGATTATGTTAGCTCAGTACATAGCCACAGAAAAACACAGCCATTTTCCCAGCAAAAGATAGTAGTCACAAAAAGCAGAAATAGAGATAAAATTAATCACTAACCTTTGATGATCTTCATCATACATTTATGTTTTGTTCGATAATGTGCATATTTATATCCACAAATCTCGGTTTACATTGGCGCCATGTTCAGAAATGCCTCCAAAATATCCGGAGAAATTGCAGAGAGCCACGTCAAATAACAGAAATACTCATCATAAACTTTGATGAAAGATACATGTTTTACATATAATTAAAGATACACTTGTTCTTAATGCAACCGCTGTGTCAGATTTCAAAAAAACTTTACGTAAAAAGCACACCATGCAATAATCTGAGACGGCGCTCAAAAATAACAAAATGTCTCCGCCATGTTGGAGTCAACAGAAACCAGAAATTACATCATAAATATTCCCTTACCTTTGATCATCTTCATCAGAATGCACTCCCAGGAATCCTAGTTCCACAATAAATCGTTGTTTTGTTCGATAATGTCCATTACTTATGTCTAAGTAGCTACTTTTGCTAGCATGTTTAGTGCACATGTCCAAACGCTCGCGCAGATGCAGGCGAACTCGGACAAAAACTTCAAAAAGTTATATAACAGGTCGAATAAACTGGTCAAACTAAGTAGAGAATCAATCTTCAGGATGTTGTTATCATATATAGATTTTTATAGTAATTTATTTGAATTTGGCGCTCTGCATTTTCTCTGGCTTTTGGCCAAGTGCGACAGTAGTGTCCCGCCTAAACTCAGATTTTTGGATATAAATATGAACTTTACCGAACAAAACATACATGTATTGTGTAACATGAAGTCCTATGAGTGTCATCTGATGAAGATCATCAATGGTTAGTGATTAATTTTATCTCTATTTCTGCTTTTTGTTACTCCTCTTTTGGCCAAGTGGGACGTTAGCGTCCCACATATCCCAGAGAAGTATTAACAAGAAATTTGTGGAGTGGTTGAAAAACAAGTTTTAATGACTCCAACCTAAGTGTATGTAAACTTCCGACTTCAACTGTACATAAAGTGCATTCGTTTCGAAACGGTAAAACAGGCCTATGTATGAAAATACCCTCATCTTCACTATGTAAACATCCGACTTCAACTGTATAATGAATTCTAATAATAGTGGATAGGTAATTGCGATAGAGCTGTGATCATGATCATAATTGATATCTAAACATGGGTATTACTTATTGCAGGATACAACTGCAATGAACTGAAGTTGTGGGCAGGAAACGGCTCTGTTATTCCAAAATGTGTTTTTTCCTTATGGATTGACTGATGTATTTTATACATTTGGTGCATTACATGTTACTTTTAAAGTCTAGGACATTTCATTAGTAGGAAGCTGAAATAGAAGAGATAGTTGTCAAGTTTGTTTTTAACCTTACAATAGAGGTAAGCGCAGAATGTTGTTGGGAATAGGTTATACAGTGGGGAGAACAAGTATTTGATACACTGCCGATTTTGCAGGTTTTCGTACTTACAAAGCATGTAGAGGTCTGTAATTAACAGACCAAAAATCCAGAAAATCACATTGTATGATTTTTAAGTAATTAATTTGGATTTTATTGCATGACATAAGTATTTGATACATCAGAAAAGCAGAACTTAATATTTGGTACAGAAACCTTTGTTTGCAATTACAGAGATCATACGTTTCCTGTAGTTCTTGACCAGGTTTGCACACACTGCAGCAGGGATTTTGGCCCACTCCTCCATACAGACCTTCTCCAGATCCTTCAGGTTTCGGGGCTGTCGCTGGGCAATACGGACTTTCAGCTCCCTCCAAAGATGTTCTATTGGGTTCAGGTCTGGAGACTGGTTAGGCCACTCCAGGACCTTGAGATGCTATGATACCTATGATAAAAATTACAGACCTCTACATGCTTTGTAAGTAGGAAAACCTGCAAAATCAGCAGTGTATCAAATACTTGTTCTCCCCACTGTATATATTTTTCCTACTGGTAAGAATAGAAGAGTTTCCATGTTTTAGTCTGTTGGTGAAAGCGAGTCGTGCTCGCTGGGCTATATCGGGCTGTAAGAGATGTAGTGGAACATTTGCAGTAGAGGTCTGAAAAGTTGAATCGGAAACGTTCTTTGATCATTTCTGATTACTGTTTCTGGGTTTTATAGTTTAGGTAACACCAGTGAATTTGACCAGGAAGTTAAGGTATTCTAACGTTATAATTTGTTTCCATTACGTGGAACAGTGTCCGGTCACTAAAGTGGATTGCAGTTTGAGTTTATTTTTACAGGGACAATGCACATTAATCAACGTTTCAGTAAAGTGCCAGTTTTAGCCAGCCGGCTAATTTTCAACCGCAATCCCTGGGCAGGTTATTAAAAACAATTACAATAACAATACAGACAATCACAGAGCAGTAGCACAAAAAAAAATACATAAAAGCAACAGTGCTTCAACACCTCACAAGCTACAAACAACATGGAAAGCGACAATACACAGCTAGGGATTATGTTCACAAGTCTGATTGGCCTTTAGCCATGTCTTCATGTTTTTTGTGAAGATGTGATAGGTGGTACAGTTGTGTCTGATGGCAGGGTATTCCAGACATGGGAAGCTCTCACAGAGAAAGTAGATTGACCGAAGTTGCTTTTCCTTAAGGGAACTATACAGTCCCCTCTCAAGGCATACCTTGTGGATCTTCTGCCATAGGTTTGGGTTTTCTGTTTAACAAAAGTACTGAGTGGAGGGGGAGCCAGGCCATTTAGGACTTTGATTACAAGACATGCGTCGGTGTATTGCACAATATTTTTTCAACTCAGGAGCTCATACTTTCTGAGGATGTAACAGTGATGATGGCTATTGGGCTTCCTATCAAGCACATTGAGAGCCTGTTTGTAGACAGACTGAATGGGTTTTAATATTGTAAAGCAAGCTCGGGCCCAACTAGTCAAGCAGTATGTTAAGTGGGGAAGTATCATAGATTTGAAGTACAGTTTTTCTACCTCTGTAGTCAAACAATTTCGTATAAATCGGAAAATAGCGAGGTTGAATTTGGTTATTTGAGTTACATTTTTCACCTGTTTTTTAAATGAGAGTTTGGAATCAAGTATGATGCCAAGGTACTCAAAATCGGATACCACCTGGAGCTTCTCCCCTGACACATAGACATCTGGCTCAGTGGCATCAGTTGTCCTCTTTGTGAAGAACATGTAGACAGTTTTTTTCACATTGAGATGCAAACATGAGTCACTGAGCCACTTTGCAACCTGAACCATTACAGTAGTGAGTTCTTGTGCAGCTTGTTTGCTCTTTGCATGCACATATATCACTGTATCATCTGCATACATTTGAACTTCAGACCCAGTACAGACAGAAGGCAGATCATTAATGTACAGGCTGAACAGTATTGACCCTTGGGGCATGCCCACATCATAGCTAAGAGTGGGCAACAGTTAGTTTGACTATTACGCTGATGAGACAGCACCACCTTTTTGAAGGTTCTAGGTTTGTTAAATAACAGGTTTATATTTTTACTAACTTAATGCAACAGGTTGAAATGATTAGATCACTGGAAAGAGGTTACGGGTTTGTTTATTGTTTATTTTAGGTGTCGAAACACTTTATTATCTGATGTGTTTTGAGTAGGATTCTTCCTTCCATGACTGATGAAAGTCCCCTACAGTATGTATGTTAAAGATGTAGGAGACCACATCTCAAACAACTTTTTAATAGATGCCTGGGATCAAATATCACTGATTCCTTACGCTGAGAAATTGACTACATTTGCAACAGAAAATACAAGTATTACATTTAGTAACAATACCAGGATAATGTTATATGGTTATGGAGAAGCGAGACCAGTCATACCATATAAAAGGGGAGTGACTCAGTGGCGAGATACATTTTGCTGAGTCTAAGGGTAGCACATGCTAAATTAAGCGCACATAAACGTTGGGGTACATTAAAACAGATTATTAATGATTTGAGGGAGTACAATGGACTTATTATCATAAACCTTTGGGTTACTGATTATGATATTAGTATAGTGAATGCTAATGAATAATTTTTTTTAATCAAGGAAAATTGGGGTAGTCATATTCTGCCTTTTAAATGTTTGCCGAGGCTATGGTCTTGGGGAGAGCAGTGAGTGAGATTGAGGCCGTAAACTACCAAATTGAATAAGGCCTGGCCATTTTTGTTTGTTTTTTCCTTAAGGTATGCAAATACCCACAACACACTTGTTATGACTACTTGTTGGTGTTTTTAAAATAATGTTTGATTTATTGTGAGTGTTCTATTTCATTTGTGTTTAGTTAGAGTTTTCCATTTGTCTTCATGCCAAGGTATCTTAAAACGGCACACACACACTGTCACGGTTGTCGTAAGAACGGGACCAAGGCGCAGCGGATTTGAGTTCCACATATTTATTTCAAAAGTGAAACTTAAATCAATAAACGAACAACGAAACGTGACTACGTGGTGCACAGGCACAAAACACAATCAATATCCCACAAAACACCGGTGGGGAAATAACTACCTAAATATGATCCCTAATCAGAGGCAACGATAAACAGCTGCCTCTAATTGGGAACCACATTAGCACCAACATAGAAATAGATATACTAGATCACCCCCTGACCTACTACACCATAGAGAACCAAGGGCTCTCTATGGTCAGGGCGTGACAGTACCCCCCCCCCCCCAAAGGTGCGAACTCCGGCCGCAAAACTTGAAACCAAATGGGCAGGGTAGGGGGGGGTGATTAGTGTCGGTGGCGGCTCCCGGGCAGGTCGTAGCCCCCGCCCAGACCCCGGATCCGGCCATGGCGCCGGGCTAACCGCCGTGCCGGGACTGGGTATCGGCGCAAATGAGGGCTCCGGCCATGGAGCTGGGTTGGACACCGTGCCTGGACATCGGTGCACAGGAAGGCTCCCGCCATGGAGCGGGACTGGACGCCGTGCCTGGACTGGGCACCGGCGCAGAAGAAGGCTCTGGCCATAGAGCGGGACTGGACACCGTGCCTGGACCGGGCCCCGGCGCAGAGGAAGGCTCCTGCCCTGGAGCGGGACTGGACGCCGTGCCTGGACTCTCCAGACCGTGCCTGGACTCTCCGAACTTCCCCAATGCCTCCCTGACTGTCTCTGGCACTTCAGGGCAAGTGCAGGAAGCAGGCACAGGACGTACCGGGCTGGGGACACGCACTTCAGAGAGAGTGCGAGGAGGAGACACAGGACGTACCGGACTGGGGAGGCGCACTGGAGGCCAGATGCGTGGAGCCGGTCCAGGTTTCACCGGACTAATGACACGCTCCTCCAAACACCTGCGTTGCCGCATACTCCTAGCCAACTCCATTCTCCGGTATCCCTCCTCACACTGTTCCATCAACTCCCAGGCGGGCTCTGGTACTCACCTTGGGTCGACCGACCACCTTTATCTCCTCCCAGATGTTCTCTGGCTCTTCCCTCTGCTCAGCCGCCAGCTCCATATGCCCCCCCCCCCCCTAAAAAATTATTGGGGTTTCTGTGGCCGCGGTCCCTGGCGTCGTCGCAGTCCTTCTTGCGTCCTCTGCGACTCCTGCCAAGGAAGGGTCTCCTGTCCTTCCATGATTTCTTCCCAGGTCCAACTTATTTTTCCAATCATTGCACGCTGCTTGGTCCTTGGTTGGTGGGATATTCTGTCACGGTTGTCGTAAGAACAGGACCAAGGCGTAGCGGATGTTGAGTTCCACATATTTATTTCAAAAGTGAAACTTAAAGCAAAAACAATAAATGAACAACGAAACGTGACTACGTGGTGCACAAACACAAAACACAATCAATATCCCACAAAACACCGGTGGGGAAATAGCTACCTAAATATGATCCCTAATCAGAGGCAACGATAAACAGCTGCCTCTAATTGGGAACCACATTAGCACCAACATAGAAATAGATATACTAGATCACCACCTAGTCACGCCCTGACCTACTACACCATAGAGAACCAAGGGCTCTCTATGGTCAGGGCGTGACACACACTTGGAATTATCTGAAATTTTTATTTTCTATGTTTTAATTGAACACATTAATTATTTTGATAAGACATGTACTGGAAACATATATATATATATATATATAAGAAACACTTATTTGAAGGGTTTGTATGAGCTCTGACCTCTGTTCTGACTTTCCAGTGTGGTTTGATAACCCTCACTGGAAATCCATTTGGATAATGAATTTAAGGTAATTTGTAATACTGATTTGAAGGTCATTTGTAATATTGATAATTATGATGAAGTTTATAGTTCTTAACCATATTTGGACCAATGGGAAGAAGGAGAGGGCATTGCCTTTGACTAAGGGTAGGCTGTCTTACGTTTATTTTACTATGACCGTATGGGTACAAATCTTTTTCTTCATGGAGTTATTAAGTGTAGTGATTCTAATTAGGTTTTGTTGTTTTTTGACCAGTAGTTGTGTTTTTTTTTTTTTTTTTTTTTTTTTTTTTTTTTTTTTACACATTTCTCACATTGGGAGTCATGTGTAAAAATGGGGGAGGTAACAGTCTTTTGAGGTTTTAGATTGAAGTTTACACACCTTGAGTGATAAGTAGGAGTGTATTGAGTGATATTTGAAGGAGTGTGTTGTTTGTTCTGTTCTGTTTAGATACAAATCTCAACAGATTAGGTCTGCTGGATTGTTGGGATTTCTCCCAATGGGTTATAGGGCTAACTTCCTGATCATGTGGCTCTGCAGTGAAGTTGACAGTGTGATGGGGAGTATGAGCCCATTTCAATAGAATGTGATGTTATGCTTTTTGACATTTGTTGTTGTCCGAAGTAATAATTTATCATATAGTCAATGCTTGTGTGGATTTCCAGAATCAAAAATGAACTGAATTTAACTGTTGTTCTGATATGTCCTCTCTTGAGGTTATCATGAAAAGTGACGTCAGTCGGTGTCTTAATGCATGGAAGAGATAATTGGACCGAACAGTGTGGGTACCTCAAAACCCCCTCTAACTGGCTGAAGAAAACCAACAAAGGCGTTCAATACAGCCCTGTCCGCACCACTTCTACCGAGGGACCTGAGTCCGAGCCAGCAACCAGTGTACAGCATCCGATCTAAGCTATCAACTGCTTTTCTCTCATGTCTTTTCTCTCAGGAGTGTGAGAGGAGTCCACGTGGCGTGAGCATGGGGAGAGATCTGTTCCAAACTTCTCTTATGTTGCTGGTATACTGGTTGACGAATGGACAAGACATAATGGGTGGGAAAGGTGGTGGCTCAGGTGAGACATTGAAATTGGGACATTATCACGGGCCATCCACTTTGAACTGTAAAGCTATCTGAAGACAATGAAGAAGACGCCAGAAGATTGAGTGCCTGAAGGGGAGATTGGTCAACTGTGCCCAAAATTGATTTAGACTTGTCTAAAATTGTTTATTTTGGGGTATCAGATTGATTGTAGCGGTCTGCACACTACACAAATTTATAGTAATTTAAATTAAGAGTGCAGTAAGATACTGATCTGTAATTATAATCGTGATAAGTAAGTTAATACTAGAATTATAGGATAACTATACTGTATGTTAATATAAATGTACAGTGGCAAGAAAAAGTATGTGATCTGAACTTCATCTAGGTCTCAACAATATATAAACACAATCTGCTTAAACTAATAACACACAAACAATTGTATGTTTTCATGTCTTTATTGAACACACCGTGTAAACATTCACAGTGCAGTGTCATGTATCTCCCCAAGGAGAAGTGGGTGTGGAGTAAGGCGCAGGAGAGAGCAAACTTCGGAAACGGGTGTTTTATTATACAAGTCCAAAGAACAGGAACAGGACTACAACAGTAGCCTCAAAACAACCGGACACTGTCCAGAAAAAAACACCTGTTCAACAGAACACAAGAAAACGCAACCCAAACAAAATGACAGCTAACGTAACAATCCCTCACAAAACCCAGAGGGTATGGCAAGATTAAAATACCCCCCTAATTATCCTCAATCGAACACAGGTGAAACACACGACAGACATAACCAAATGAAAAGGAAAAAGGATCGGTGGCAGCTAGTAGACCGGCGACGACGACCGCCGAGCGCCACCCGAACAGGGAGAGGAGCCACCTTCGGTGGAAGTCGTGACATGGTGAAAAAAGTATGTGTACCCTTGGATTTAATAACTGGTTGACCCTCCTTTGGCAGCAATAACCTCAACCAAATGTTTTCTGTAGTTCTGGATCAGACCTGCACAACAGACAGGAGGAATTTTGAACCATTCCTCTACAAAACTGTTTCAGTTCAGCAATATTCTTGCGATGTCTGGTGTGAACTGCTCTCTTGAGGTCATGCCACAGTATTTCAATCGGGTTGAGGTCAGGACTCTGACTGGGACACTCCAGAAGGCGTATTTTCTTCTGTTGAAGCCATTCTGTTGTTGATTTACTTCTGTGCTTTGGGTCGTTGTCCTGGTGCATCACCCAACTTCTGTTAAGCTTCAATTGGCGGACAGATAGCCTAACATTCTCCTGCAAAATGTCTTGATAAACTTGGGAATACATTTTTCCGTTGATGATAGCAAGCTGTCCAGGCCCTGAGGTAGCAAAGCAGCCACAAACAATGATGCCCCCTCCACCATACTTTACAGTTGGGATGAGATTTTGGTGTTGGTGTGCTGTGCTGACATTTTTCTCCACACGTAGTGTTGTGTGTTCCTACCAAACAACTCAACTGTAGTTTCATCTGTTCACAGAATATTTTGCCAGTAGCACTGTGGAACATCCAGGTGCATTTTTGCAAACTTCAGACTTGCACAGCAATGCTTTTTTTGGACAGCAGTGGCTTCTGCCGTGGTGTCCTCCAATGAACACCATTCTTGTTTAGTGTTTTACGTATTGTAGACTTGTCAACAGAGATGTTAGCATGTTCCAGAGATTTCTGTAAGTCTTTAGCTGACACTCTAGGATTCTTCTTAACCTCATTGAGCATTCTGCGCTGTGCTCTTGCAGTCATCTTTGCAGGACGGCCACTCCTAGGGAGAGTAGCAACAGTGCTGAACTTTCTCTATTTATAGACAATTTGTCTTGCCGTGGACTGATGAACATAAAGGCTTTTAGACATACTTTTGTAACCCTTTCCAGCTTTATGCAAGTCAACAATTCTTTTGCTCAAGGCATGGTTCACATCAGGCAATGCTTCTTGTGAATAGCAAACTCACATTTTGTGAGTGTTTTTTATAGGGCAAGGCAGCTCTAACCAACATCTCCAATCTTGTCTCATTGATTGGACTCCAGGTTAGCTGACTCCTGACTCCAATTAGCTTTCGGAGAAGTCATTAGCCTAGGGGTTCACATACTTTTTCCAATCTACACTGTGAATGTTTAAATGATGTATTCAATATAGTCAATAAAAATTCTATAATTTGTGTGTTATTAGTTTAAGCACACTATGTTTGTCTATTGTTGTGACTTAGATGAAGATCAGATCAAATTTGATGACCAATTTATGCAAAAATCCAGGTAATGCCAAAGGGTTCACATAATTTTTCTTGCCACTGTACATCCTGCCAATGTCGATGTGTGTTAAATTAACGTTTTTTGCCTTTGAGTGATAGGACCAATGTGAATCACTGAGCAATATCATGCTAAATTTGGGTTGGATAATTAATTTGGGTTTGATTATGATTTGGAAACTGAATGATTTTTAAAACTGAAGGATTGATTTGAGTTTAGTATGTTAATAACTATATGAGTGAAGCAATTAATGTATTATGGATTGATTGTTTTGATTGTTATTATGAACTAAAGATGTTGTTACGAATCCCGCCGAGGATGGTGCCTCTTCCCGTTCGGGCGGCGCTCGGCGGTCGTCGTCTCCGGTCTACTAGCTGCCACCGATCCCCTTTTCTGTTTTCTTTTGAGTTTGTCTAATTTGTATCACCTGTTTTGTGTTTAGGGTAGGGGGTTATTTAAACCCAGTTGGCCCGCCGACTTTTGTGCGGGCCTGTTTTTCTGTTTGTGTTGGTGGTGTTTCTTATAGTGGATTTTAGTCCTACTTTTGTTGGACAGTATTTTGACGCGCCCGTTGTTTGTGTGGCGTCGCCGTTTATGTGATTATTTCTGGGAGAAATAAATATCCACTTGATTTAGATTACCCTGCTCTCTGCACCTGACTCTTTCATTCCACCATTGGAACTGTTACAGATGTTGACACTATTCTTAGCATGCCATGGTGAATGGAACGTGTGAACTCTGATCCTGAGAATGAAACTGATCCTAATCTATTTGATCTATAGGCATTGCCTTATACATAGTGGAATCATGATGCTTGTCCTGGGTCTTGTTCATTAGGTACCAAAACAATACATTTTACTTAAACCAGTCACTACCTGGATTTGTCCAACAAGGTATGCTAATATTAGTTTCTGGGATGGAAATAGTTATTTCCACCATGCTGATCCATTGGAGTGTGCTAAATTACTAAATGTTATTTTATTAAACTCCATTGTTGCATGCACAGCATTAAGCATTAAACATTTGCTTTTCACTGTCTATGAAGATATAGCCTTGAATCATGTAAACTGTATGCATCTTTTGTTTTTCTTCATGGTGAATGTGTATCATGACCTCCCCAGACACATGGGTAGAATGCTTAGAATATGTGTTAGAGGTTGAAATGGGAGACAGTGCTACATTTCTTGGGAGGAGGCTGAGACCGTGCTATAGCAGCCGGTCACATGCAGGAAACCATGTAATGAATTATTGCTTTTATGCTTCTTGTTTTATGAAGAATGTATGCATTTCCTACATGTGAATTAATGATAATAAATATTGTAATTTTATTTTAAGTTGAGTGTACTCTCAAAATGGGGGAATGTTTTAGAAATTACAAGATTATGTTATAATACTGTTATTGCATCAAATGGTTGTTTTATGCAACAGAATAGAGGGTTCTTATAACTCTACTGTGTTTGTGTGAACTGAAAGTGGGCCTCGGGGGGGCTTAAGATGTATGATGCTTTGGGGGATAAACCTAACAAGACCGCATTCCATAGCATGAGTTGGTGTTTCTGTTCTATAGGGTACCAGGGGGAGATGACTCCAGGGTCTCTACACAATTACAATAGTTTTTACAGTAGATACTGTCTGCTGTGAATTATAAGTATCTTTCATACAAATCTTAACCGTGTGACCCATTCCATACATCTGTTGTTTGTCATGTAGACTGAAGGGGGTGTATCTTGGCTATAAAATACCTGTGTACCTTTGTCTCGGAGCTCTCAACGAATCACCTAAGAGTGAATTGTCGACCAGCCATCATTATCGTAGAGCACTCAATCGATTCACTTTATATGTGTGTGTTGTATTGACCTGCTCCCTTATTAATAAGTGAATAAAGATTTAGTTTAAGTATGACTCTGACTTGTGTGATAAGTTTGTCTCTCCTCATTTGATAGTAAAGAAATTAACCACCACGCTCTATCGCACAAAAACAACCATATCTACACGCACAAAAATGTATAGTGCGATCAGTATAACATAGAGCCTTCGTAAGATGCCACAAGTCAAGACTACATGTATTTTCAGATCTCGCCCCCCATCAATATACCGGAAGCCGTCATAGGGTGTATCATTCAGCGGGCGAAGCACAGACCTGCCTTCCTCCTCGGCAATTATGTGTGAAACACATCTCACTGACCTAGAAATGCCTAGGACATGATGAAAACCCCAGATTCTCCCAGGGTGAAATTCCTCTTTAATAAAGGACGTGGGCAGAGAAGAGAAGAGGTTGAGTGGAGACAAATCTTGCACACAAACACAACAGCATAGAACAAAGAAGTGAGACACAATGAAAGGAAAGAGAGAAGGGAAATAGATACCATAGTCTGGTAAAGCCCATAGATTGTAATGAACATAAAGTTTTCCATCCTCTGGACACAGTGCGTCTGTTAGAGATACATTTTAAAGAGAAAAAAAATGGGTGAAAGAAAAAGGAAAGGGATATGTGATTCCTCTTGTAGAACAGTGATTTATGTCAGAATAACAAACAGCCAGTGACAGGTTGCCGGTGACTGAAAGCAAGGAGACACGGCGTGAGCAGTAGTCGAGAGAAGCTGTAGCCAGTTATACTCCTGAATCATCCACTCCAATAGAACATGCAAGGAACCATAGGGAGGGTAAAGAGCTGGAGACTGTTCAAGTGTTTGAGCTTGATTGTTGAAGTGAGCTTGGAAGTGTTGGAAGCCTAGCAGTAGCACACACAGATATAGGTGTTTGCTTATGTGATTGCAAAAACTCAGGTAGACCCCTTGGTTTGTGGGGGACCCACAGAGTAGGAGAGCGTGAGGTTGAGCCCAGAGAAAGGGGTTGAAGAGAGGCTATAGGTGGTCTTGCCTTTCTGAGGGGCCTGCAGCAAGTTTAGGTTGGACAGGTGGCCTGTGCTGACTGATACGTTGACTGTGTTGTTGGCAATGTCTCTATGGCTCACAGCACACTGGCTCTCTGTCACTGGCCACCACATGCATGCTGCCTAGAGACCTGGCTAGTCTGGAGTGGCACAGGGAGCTGGCAGAGAGGAGGGAAGGCGTTAATTGAGTCAACATGGAACCATGAATGGCAGCATCCTGACTTATGAGCATCTGAGGCTACTATTGAATATGATCAGCCTGGTAGGAATAGAGCACACCAAATGGATCATATGCATCAGCCTATAAGGTACTTTGACTGCTAATATGCCTGCAAGGACCATTGCTCATGAAACAGCCTACTGTAACGTTCGTTTTCCTCCTCTTCTGAGGAGGAGCAAGGATCGGATCAAAATGCAGCGTATTGTGAAGACATAATCACGTTTATTTAAACGAAGACGAAAAAACACTTGAACAAACTACAAAATAACAAATGACGTGAACAGACCTGAACTTGAGAACCAAAACACATGAACGCACGAACAGGACGGAACACACAAACGAACGAAACGAAACAGTCCCATGTGGTACAAACACTGACACAGGAACAATCACCCACAAACAAACAGTGTGAACAGCCTACCTTAATATGGTTCTCAATCAGAGGAAACGTAAAACACCTGCCCCTGATAGAGAACCATATCAGGCTAATTGAAAAGAACCCAACATAGAAACACATAACATAGAATGCCCACCCAGCTCACGTCCTGACCATACTAAACAAATACAAAAACAAGGGAAAACAGGTCAGGAACGTGACACCTACAAGGGAGTGTCCTGACTTATCAGCCTCTGAGGCTGCTATTGAATCTGTCAATATTTGGTAGTATGCTGCACACTGATCAGCTGAGATAAAGACTGACTAGAGTTTCCTGACGGAACCTTGCTTTGAGCTGCTCACTCGTGGGGCATTTAAGCCCTGAACAGCATCTGACAGGCAACCCTGAGAGGCAGCACTGTCTCCCAGGCTACGTGACACCCCGTAAGACCAGAGCCAATCACATGCAAGGAACATCGAGCCATTGAGACATATTTTTTGGATATTTTTTGGTTGGCAGCAAGCTAATTTGGCTAGCTAGTCTTGTGCGCTAGCTAGCTAATAAGCTAGTTTGTCTTGTTAGCTAGCTAGTTATCTGTGTTGGTTGTTAGCTTCCATAACTGATATGTGTAGAATTATAAGGGACACTTCATGTTTTGTGGGTAATATTTACATTTAGAGCTCCATTCCTGACAGGCTGATCAGATTAGCTTTCAGCCTCAGAGCTTGATCAGCTTGCAAATTAGCTTGCTGCCAACCAAAAAATATTGCTCATCTACAACAATCAGTCTGATATAATATCAGTGATGTCAGTATAAAGTTGCCTTAATTATGGAAGATGCTAACTTTATTACCTTTTTTCCTCTAGGCTTCAGCTTTCTGGCTCTGTTTGAATGTGTCTCAATGGCTCGATGTTCCTTGCATGTGATTGGCTCTGGTCTTGGGGGTGTCACGTAGCCTGGGAGACAGTGCTGCCTCTCAGGGTTGCCTGTCAGATGCTGTTCAGGGCTTAAATGCCCCACGAGTGAGCAGCTCAAAGCAAGGTTCCGTCAGGAAACTCTAGTCAGTCTTTATCTCAGCTGATCAGTGTGCAGCATACTACCAAATATTGACAAACTCTCCTACCTAATGTACGTTGACCAGTCCAGCAAACAATATTGCAGTGCAATATTGCTAGTGTTTTTGCCCACCACCTGCTTTTGGTTCTGCTTTTCTGTCTGTCAGGAGGGAATGGCAGATATTCGGCTCCCTGCCCTTAGCTTGACTTTAATACACATACTGAACAAAAATATAAACCGAACATGCAACAATTACAACGATTTTCCTGAGTTGCAGCTCATATAAGGAAATAAGTCAATTGAAATAAATAGATTAGGCCCTAATCTATGCATTTCACATGACTGGGCAGGGGCGCAGCCTTGGGTGGGCCTGGGGAGGCATAGGCCCACCCACTTGGGAGTGAGGCCAACCCACTGAGGAGACAGGCCTGGGGAGGCATAGGCCCACCCACTTGGGAGTGAGGCCAACCCACTGAGGAGACAGGCCCAGCCAATAAGAAATCAGTTTTCCCCACAAAAAGGCTTTATTACAGACAGAAATACTCCTCCACACCTTGAGACATCTGTGGCATTGTGTTGTGTGACAAAACTGCACATTTTAGGGTGGCATTTTATTGTCCTCAGCACAAGGTCCACCTGTGTAATGATCATGCTGTTTAATCAGCTTCTTGATATACCACACCTGTCAGGTGGATGGATTATCTTGACAAAGGATAAAATGCTCACTAACAGGGATGTAAACAAATTTGTGCCCAAAACGTGAGAGAAATAAGCTTTTTGTGCATATGGAACATTTCTGTGATCTTTAATTTCAGCTCATGAAACATGGGACCAGCACTTTACATGTTGTGTTTGTAACATATCATACGAAATGGGTGATGGACATCCACAAATTAATACATACCACATGAAACGTAACGTATCATACTAAATGGAGTGTCTCGGATTTACATACAGAATAATATGAAATGCTCTGAGACCAGGTTGGATGGCACTCTAATAAATGTAGAAAATCGGCAATCAAAATAAACGTACCACAGCGACCATGTTATTTTTGGGAAGCATAGTTCAGACATATAAAGTTTGTAAGTGAAAACCATTTCTAAGATGCAAATATTCAGTTTTTCCAAACTCCTTACGAAAAAAGAGTCAGAGTGCAGTATAAATGCAGTATGCTGCAAATACTGCGTCTAAATACTGCATTTTTTTTACTGCAGTAATTTTGCAGTGTAACTGCAACCAACCATGCTATTTTTTTAGTTTTTTCGTGTTGTTCGTAACTTGTTTTGAAATGTTGCTGCTACAGTCTCTTATGACCGAAAAGAGCTTCTGGACATCAGAACTGTGATTACTCACTTCAGATTAGACAAAGATTTTTTCTTCAATAAGTCAGATGGGAGGGATATAATACAGACACCCGACCATGCCCAGATCCCCGTCATTCACTGGAGAAGGAAACTGAGATTCCGTGGAAAAAGATCAGGATGCCTTGTGAGGATCAGGTGACGAGTGGCTAATCTGCCTTTGACTTCCATCCTGCTAGCTAACGTTCAATCGCTGTAAAATAAATGGGACGAACTGAAAGCGTGTATATCAATTAAAAACTGTAATATATTATGTTTCACCGAGTCGTGGCTGAATGACGACATTAAGAACATACAGCTGGCGGGTTATACACTCTATCGGCAGGATAGAACAGCAGCCTCTGGTAAGACACGGGCGGGGGCCTTGCATATATGAAAACAACAGCTGGTGCACGATATCTAAGGAAGTCTCAAGGTTTTGCTCGCCTGAGGTAGAGTATCTCATGATAAGCTGTAGACAACACTATCTACCTAGAGAGTTTTCATCTGTATTTTCTTGTAGCTGTCTTACATACCACCACAGACTGATGCTGGCACTAAAACTGCACTCAATGAGCTGTATACCTCCATAATCAAACAGGAAAATGCTCATCCAGAGGCAGCACTCCAAGTGGCCCGGGGACATTAATGCAGGGAAACTTAAATCAGTTTTACCTCATTTCTATCAGCATGTTAAATGTGCAACCAGAGGGAAAACAATTCTAGACCACCTTTACTCCACACACAGAGATGCATACAAAGCTCTCCATCGCCCACCATTTGGCAAATCTGACC